>NC_072043.1:3966469-4266469 GCF_027791375.1 Indicator indicator
GATTGGCAAGGCTGGGCTCTGAGAAAGGGAGATGTTAGCATGTCCAACCACCACAGAGCTGTCCCCTCTGTGTGTCCAACTGTAGGTGCCCAAGAGGTGCTCATAAAAGTGAAGTGTTTGGTCCTCATCTCTGCTGTGTTTCACTTTGGTGCTGCCCAGACTCATTGTGTCCATGCATCACCAATAGAAATACCATTTTCTTTTAATAGTGCCCCTGCCCAGTTGCCAGTAAAAGGAAATTATGAAGAATCAGGTGGTACAAAACCATCTAAAGGCAGCATCTGAAGGCTGCCAGAGTGCAAAGAACCTAAAGGTAGGATCTGAAGGCTGCCAGAGTGCATAGAACCTGAAGGTAGGATCTGAAGGCTGCCAGAGTGCAAAGAACCTGAAGGTAGGATCTGAAGGTTGTCAGAGTGCAAAGAACCTGAAGGTAGGATCTGAAGGTTGCCAGGGTGCAAAGAACCTGAAGGTAGGATCTGAAGGTTGCCAGAGTGCAAAGAATCTGAAGGTAGGATCTGAAGGTTGCCAGGGTGCAAAGAACCTGAAGGTAGGATCTGAAGGTTGCCAGAGTGTAAAGAACCTGAAGGTAGGATCTGAAGGTTGCCAGAGTGTAAAGAACCTAAGGTAGGATCTGAAGGTTGCCAGAGTGCAAAGAACCTGAAGGTAGGATCTGAAGGCTGCCAGAGTGCAAAGAACCTGAAGGTAGGATCTGAAGGTTGCCAGGTGCAAGAACCTGAAGGTAGGATCTGAAGGTTGCCAGAGTGTAAAGAACCTGAAGGTAGGATCTGAAGGTTGCCAGGGTGCAAGACCTAAGGTAGGATCTGAAGGTTGCCAGAGTGCAAAGAACCTGAAGGTAGGATCTGAAGGTTGCCAGGGTGCAAAGAACCTGAAGGTAGGATCTGAAGGTTGCCAGAGTGCAAAGAACCTGAAGGTAGGATCTGAAGGTTGCCAGGGTGCAAAGAACGTGAAGGTAGGATCTGAAGGTTGCCAGAGTGCTAAGAACCTGAAGGTAGGATCTGAAGGTTGCCAGGGTGCAAAGAACCTGAAGGTAGGATCTGAAGGTTGCCAGAGTGTAAAGAACCTGAAGGTAGGATCTGAAGGTTGCCAGAGTGTAAAGAACCTAAAGGTAGGATCTGAAGGTTGCCAGAGTGCAAAGAACCTGAAGGTAGGATCTGAAGGTTGCCAGAGTGCAAAGAACCTGAAGGTAGGATCTGAAGGTTGCCAGGGTGCAAAGAATCTGAAGGTAGGATCTGAAGGTTGCCAGAGTGCAAAGAACCTAAAGGTAGGATCTGAAGGTTGCCAGGGTGCAAAGAACCTGAAGGTAGGATCTGAAGGTTGTCAGAGCGCAAAGAACCTAAAGGTAGGATCTGAAGGCTGCCAGAGTGCAAAGAACCTAAAGGTAGGATCTGAAGGTTGCCAGAGTGCAAAGAACCTGAAGGTAGGATCTGAAGGTTGCCAGAGTGCAAAGAACCTGAAGGTAGGATCTGAAGGTTGCCAGAGTGCAAAGAACCTGAAGGTAGGATCTGAAGGTTGCCAGAGTGTAAAGAACCTGAAGGTAGGATCTGAAGGTTGCCAGGGTGCAAAGAACCTGAAGGTAGGATCTGAAGGTTGCCAGAGTGCAAAGAACCTGAAGGTAGGATCTGAAGGTTGCCATGATGCAAAGAATCTGAAGGTAGGATCTGAAGGTTGCCAGAGTGTAAAGAACCTGAAGGTAGGATCTGAAGGTTGCCAGGGTGCAAAGAACCTAAAGGTAGGATCTGAAGGTTGCCAGAGTGCAAAGAACCTGAAGGTAGGATCTGAAGGTTGCCAGGGTGCAAAGAACCTGAAGGTAGGATCTGAAGGTTGCCAGAGTGTAAAGAACCTGAAGGTAGGATCTGAAGGTTGCCAGGGTGCAAAGAACCTAAAGGTAGGATCTGAAGGTTGCCAGAGTGCAAAGAACCTGAAGGTAGGATCTGAAGTTTATCAGAATTGCAAAGATGCATTTGATAGCAAAAGTCACCCAAAATTTGGTGACAAAAAAAAAGGCTTTTGAGAACAATTGACATTTTCAGAAGCATCTCTTTCTGACTGTCCAGTTGGAACATCTTAAAGGAGCCCAGACTGAGGTGGAAGGTGAGCAGCAGCATGCACAACTCAGGTTCTTTCTGGCTCTTTCCATCCCTCTCCTCAGGGAACTCGTTGATATGAATCTGTGCTGGTATTTGCTAATATTTCTCTTTAGCCACAGTTTGGTGCCCACTGCAAGCTGCATTCCCATGGAATACAGAGATCCTGGAGTAAAGAGGTCTCATAGCAGCATGCCAGACAGCCTCAGACTGGTGGGATACTTCCCAGGCATTTTTTTAGCATTTTCTTAAGAACTTAATGGTTTCTATTCCTCAGGGAGAGAACAAGCAACACACAGACCCCCATTTGTACCCCCTGACACCAGCCTGACTTTGCCATGCTGGGTTGTTAACAGGGAGATCTCCCCTCCAGAGCCTATTTCCTGGGACACACTGAGAGAAAACAAACAAGGAATGTGACAGTGCTAATGCTACTTTTTGGCTTTTCCCAGGAGGCCAAGGCAGATGGAATTCAAGTGCTTCAGGCTTAAATCAGAAAGTTCACCCAGCAGATGGTTGGGATCACATGGTTGTGAGCTGTGAGTCAACCAGGACAGCAGAAAATCTTCTCTGCCTCCAAGCTCAGCTCCTCAGGATACTCAGCTTCCTTGGAAACAAGGGGGAATGTAGCTGTTCATTTCTAGTGGTCACCAAGCCTCTGGTGGCCTTCTTTGGACATGAATATATTATGATTTTCACCTGTGAAAGCAGAACTGGTTTGCAAATCAAGCAACTTGACAAGGCTGGCCCTGAGGGGACCCAGAGAAGGTTGCCTTAGAGGAGAGAAGCTAGCTACAGGGAGGAAAGGATGAAGATCTGTACTTCTTCTTGCTGAAGGAGGAGGAAGGACAGCCTGGGGACTCTGGCAGTTTGCTGCTCAGCTATTTCAACATAAGACCTTGCTTCTTCCTTTCCAGGAACTGCTGCAAACTTGTTGTTTGCTTTGGCTTTTCCTTGACTTTCTTGTCTCCTGGAGCTGTAAAGTTTGATGCTGGATCTCCTCTACCCTCCCTGCTGTTGCAAAGCCTCCTGTGTGAGCCAAAGGGATCTCCTCTGCTGCAAGGGCAGTACTGGTGCCATTGGTCACCCAGGGTCTTGCATGAGATGTTAACAGTTGCCTCCCCTCAGAGCCTCCTGCCCAAGGTGAGTAGCTCCAGTATCCCTAAACTGCATTGGTCAGGGGATTTGTCACCCCCCTGCCCCCAACTTGCCCTATGACCCATCTAGGGTGAGGGAGCCCTGGCCTGGGCTCTGACCCATGGAGTTTCAGGTGCTCAGTGCCTTGTGTGTGGTGTGCTGAATTGTGACAGGCCTTGGATGGCTGAAGCTGTGAGTGCTGGAGGTATGGGGAAGGGTTGGTTCTACTTGGGGTTGGAAACAAGAGGAAAATTCTCCAGGCCTGGGGCTAATGGTCTCTTGGTGTTTTGGAGGAGTAGCCCTGTAGGGATTAACAGGCTGAGAATGGTGTTTGCAGAGCTCCTGGCTCAGGAGCATGATGGGATGTAATCTAGGGCTTCTAGATACTGTGAAGTGATAGAATGACTTTCCAAACACGGCTGTGGTGGCAGCAAATCCTTTGCATGACTTTCTGGGGGCTCTGTACTGTACCAGGAACACTTCCAAGTCACAGGAGGGCTTCAGCTGAGCAGACACTTTTGGGCACCGCTGCAAAACTAACACAGAGTTGGGTCTCAAATCCTCTCCGAGGTGGCTTTTGGTGTTGCTTTTTTGACAGCTGGGGAAACTGAGGCTTAAAGCAGGGAGCAGGGAGCTGCTTGAAGTCACAGAATAGCATCACCTATGGAATATAGGTCTCCCCAGACCCACCCCACCTACTGCAGACTCTGTTAAAGGTGCTTTAGATGCCACTCCAGACGTGATGTTTACAACTCCCAGCCCTCTACTTACACATCCACCCCCACCCCCCCCCCTCCAATTCAGTCTCCCAACACTTCTGTGAGGTGGCTAAAAATATCCAAGCAGCAGCAGCAGTGCTGGTGCCAAACCCGAGTCACTAAAAGCATTAAACTTCGTGTAATGAAATAAGGAACAGTCCCAATAAATTCCTGCTCTGGGCTTTCAAGACCTCCAGAGCTCCAAGTGTAGTTTGCTGCGCTGCCAAGGTGAAGGTTGCGGTGATGGAGCTGGGGGCTGGATCTGGCGGTGAGGGCTGCCCTCTAGCGGCAGCAGGAGAGAAGACACCTTGGAGATCCTGCTGGCAGCACCCCAGCAAGGTCTCAGCATCCTAACCCCTGCAGGGTTGTCCTGCCAGGGCCATGCGGTCCCTGCAGAGCTTGCCTGGAGGGCATGGGCTTCGGTACTTCAGATTTGGCTAGCAGCGTGTAAACGGTGTGGGAAGGTTGAGGTTGGGCATGAGGAGCGATTTCTTCCCCAAAAGCGTTGCCAAGCCCTCCATAACAATGCCCAGGGCAGTGGTGGAGACCCCATCCCTAAAGGGATTTCAAAGCTAGGTAGATGTGGTGCTGAGGGACATGGTTTAGTGGTGACCTGGCAGGGCTGGGCTTGAAAATTTTGAAGGTTCCTTCTAACCAAAATGATTCAGTGGTTCTGTGAAATTGAGATGTAAAAGGAGATTGCCTCATTTCCAGCCTCCCCTTGCTTGTCCACCTCCCTGTGGTAGGGACAATTGATGCCTGTGAGCTGGTTCAAGTCTTAAGCTTCCCCAGACAGATGCTTCCACCACAGGAATGTCAACTTGGCCTCAGGAAACATGTTTGGTTTTCTAGCAGCCATGGAGAGAGGGCTTTAGCCTTCCTCACTCTTGTTCCAGTGACACCATCACAGGGTGCTTCTACATGATTTAGGACCAGTGATGGCGTTGTCACAGAGGTTCCTCAGGCTGCAGCAAGAAGCTGTAGGCACAGATCCACCAGGGGGTTGAAGAACTTGCAGAGCTTCCCCCAACCCTGCCTCAGTGAAGGCCCTGCTCATGTTCCTCCTGTCGTGCTGTGGTTTCTCCTTGCTTGTGTGGGGAGCAGGAACTGGGCCAGCACTGTGACAGCTCAAGGAGGGGGTGAAGTGAAGGGGGCAAATGACTCTCAAATAAAAGAGAAACGGGGAGAAAGCTCTTCCCAGCTGAATTCTCATGGGTCTAACCACGCCAGTTTGTCTGGGGAGAGGGAGGAGGATATGACACCTCAGCTGCTGTCACTTCTGTTGGGGCTTTGCATGCTGTGGACTGGTTTATGGGTGAGGAGCTGAGTTTACAAGGAAGTGTGTGCAGGCAGAAGTCATCCAGGAGCTAGTCAGCAGTGCTCTGCCCTGCTCCAAGCACTTGAGCCCACGTCAGGCTCTATGCAGGTTGAGCTTTCTAAACTGCTGTCATTACTCAGGGGTCTCTCTTCACCAATTACTACCCAAAACTGAGTGGAGACAGCTACCCAGCACATGTCACTCCACTCCAAGCAGTGGTTTTAATTCATGGCCCTTTCTCCAGCAGCCAGCAGGATGCCTTATTCATCTGCCAGCGGGAGGGTAAAACCCTCTTCCAACTGATTGAAATATTATGCACAGCTTGAATGAATCTTTAAAAGAAAGACAGTAGAAGAAACATGATGTTTGTGAAATGAGAAGATAAATTAGGTTTAGTGCAGACATGTTATTCCCAAGCCTGGCTGCTTGGTTAAATCTTCCACAGCTACATCCTTCAGACCTTAATCCAGCATTAAATGCATGGTCTGATTTCTTCTCCTGATTTCTTCTTCTTCAGCCCTCTGCTAGCCTGGTGATCCTCTTGCATGGTCTCCTCAGTGGAAAGAACTAGTGGTGGCTGCACCAGTATGGGCAGCCTGCAAACTGGATGGACAGGGAGGGAGAAAGATAAATATCAGGCTTGGGAGCAGTGGAGATGTCAAAATGAAACCATGTCGTGGTTGGAGGAACCAGGCTTTGTTTTCCTGTGTCAGGTCTGTGGTTCCCTGCAGCCACTTCTGCTCAGCAAGATTAAATTTATTTTCATCCTCCCAACTGAACTTTCTTTTAATGGCACTAGGGGTGACAGCCCCCAAAATAGACTTCCTCTGGAGGCTGTCCTGCATGGCACAGCGTGTGGCATGTCTCCTGATAACCCTTTTTTCCCTGCCCTGGTTCTTTATCTCTCTGGTGACAAACAGCTCTCTCTGGACAGCAAGAGGAAATTCCACTCATTGTTCTCCTGCTGCTGGGCTCTGACTACAGGCTCTATCTCCTGCTTGGTGCAGGGCTGGCAGACGTTTCCTGAAGTGACAATCAGCAAGAGGCTCATGGGTGGAGGGCTTTGGTCCCAGATTCCCAGTTAGGTCCCAGTGTGGTCTCCCTCTACGCTTGATAGCTCAGCCATGGCCATGTCAACTCACTTCTGAGGCAGGTGGAACTCTCAGGACAGGATGAGCAACAGGTGGCCATCCTTGCAGTGAGCTGGAGTATCTTGTGCTTGAGTTGTTGTGGCACTTGGTACTTCTAGACATAGAATCATGGAATTGTCAGGGTTGGAAGGGACCTCAAGGATCAGCCAGTTCCAATCCCCCTGCCATGCCCAGGGACACCTCACACCACAGCAGGTTGCTCACAGCCACATCCAGCCTGGCTGCAAAAACCTCCAGGGATGAGGCTTCCACCACCTCCCTGGGCAACCTGTGCCAGTCTCTCACCACCCTCATGGGGAAGAATTTCTTCCTAACATCCAATCTGAATCTATCCATTTGTAGTTTTGTTCCACCCCCCTCAGTCCTATCACTCCCTGACACCCTCAAAAGTCGCTCCCCAGCTTTCTTGTAGCCCCTTTCAGACACTGAAAGGCCACAAGAAGGTCTCCTCAGAGAGAACACCTCTCCATGCTTGTGCTGTAGAGACATAAGGCAAAAGGAAGCTGCCCTTGCAGGCAGATGTTTGGACTAGATGATCTCTCCCATCCCTTCCAATCCAAATTACTCTATGATTCTGTGAAGAAATTTGAGGTTTAGGATTTTGAGGAGGCATTCCAAGGAGAAGGCCTTGAAAGTGGTTTATTTAGGGATCCTTTAGACCCTGGAGGGTGTTGCACCAGCTGCACCACCTCTTGGGCAAGCACTGGAGTAATAGTTGCTTATTTTTTCTTCCCCTAGCACTAACATCCCAAACCAGCTTTACCTAAAATAGGAATCTTCCCCATTTCCTTGTTGCATAGCTGGGTTTGACCTTTTAAATGGATTTCCTCTTTAGTTTTGCACAGCACAGACATCTTTCTACTTCTATTAAGAGCATCTTGGTGCAGCTCTCCCCCCCAGGGGTAAGAGATATAACTTCTAAGCCTTGAAGACCAGCAGCACTGCTTTCTAGGGAAGTCACAGACAGGGCAGCCCTCCAGGAAGCCTATAAAGGAAGTGCAGCAGCAGCTATGGGAGGACTGCTGTAAGAAAAGCATTTTTACAGTTGAGAGTGTCAGTTTGCAAGGCTGCAGAAGCAGTGCACTCAAAACACTGGGAGACAGCTGAATTACCTTGAAGGTTTCAGCTGCTGGTCTCGTCCCAGCACTCCACAGCTCTAGCCCTAGTGCAGCCCTGGTGATGTGGGATGAGAGCAGACATCTCTGTGCTGACTTTTCCATCTAGGAAGGGAAGAAAGGTTTTCAGTGGTGCACTGAAGAGAGGAAGGGTTGCAATGGCTTCAAGCTGGTTTATAAAGTGCTTTAGTGACATCAGTGTTCATAACATGTCTCCTTGTACAGCAGTAAGTACTTTACGTCCCGTCATGCAGATGGCAAATCTGAGATACACAAAATCACAGAATCACAATCACAGAGTGGCAGGGGTTGGAAGGGACCTCTGGAGTTCCCCCAGTCTGACCCCCATGCTAAAGCAGGGTCACCCACAGCAGGTTGCCCAGGATCACAATGTCCAGGCAGGGCTGGAATGTCTCCAGAGAAGGAGACTCCACAACCTCTCTGGGCAGCCTGCTCCAGGGCTCCAGCACCCTCACATCAGAGAATTTTCTTCTTAAGTTCAAGATAAACCTCCTGGCTTCTAGATTGTGCCCATTGCCCCTTGTCCTGTCACTGGGCACCATCCACTTGCCCCCTACCCTTTTTTGAGCACTGATCAGATTCTCTCTCAGGCTGCCCTTCTCCAGGATAAACAGCCCCAGATCTCTGAGTCTGTCCTCAGAAGAGACACTTCAGTCCCACCAGCATCCTTGTGGCCCTCTGTCGGACACTGTCCAGTAGTTCTTTGTCCCTCTTGAACTGGCCACAACACTCCAGGTGCAGCTTCACCAAGGCAGAGTAGAGAGGGAGGGAGAGAGGCTCCTTTGACCTGCTGGCCACCTTCTTCTCCATGCCCCCCCTTCTTTGCCATGATGCCACACTACTGCTTCCTGGGCAACTTGTTATCCATCAGCACTCCCAGGTCCTCTGCAGAGCTGCTTTCCAGCAGGTCACCCCCTACCAAAATGATTAGGGGTTGATGGGGGCTGAGACCTGAACACTTGGTTCCCAGAGCTTGATTTCCACACTCCCACTATGTTCACTTGCAGAATAGCTTTACCTTGACCTGCTTCATTCTCCCCTTTCAAAAACTGCTCAGCTCAGCACCTTTTACCACCAGGTGGGAAAGAGATGAGCTGAAATGCATCACTAGGAAGAACTCCCCCACCCCCACCTCTTTCTTTGGTCTGCAACTCGAGCTTGACAAATGAACCAGTTGGGGAGGAGGGGGGAGAAAAAGGCTGTGAGGAAGTGGAACTTCACCCCAAAAAAAAAAAAAAAAAGTTGTTGAAGTCTCTTGTTGCTTGTGAAACTTCAGTGCTAAAAATGGCACATGGAAAACATTCACTACAACTGATCTGCCACTGAGCAGAGCACATTTCTTGTAGGGTGTGCACTCAGCTGGGGTGAGGTGGACAGTTTGGAACTGAATCTGGTGGGAGGCTCCTGTGCTGTGTGTTTTTGTTTTAACAGAGCCTCCACACTTCAAAGCACTGTGGGGGTGCATCTAGAGCTGCGAATTTCCTCTCTTCTCCCAGTGGACTGCTCCTCTGCCAGGTGTGAAGCCATCAGTGTGTTCTTCATCTCCTCACTGTGGCTCATTTCTGGGCAGTTGTCTTCAAATGTTTCCTAATTTCACAGTCAGCCAGCTCCTGGCAAAGCAGAGAGAAGAGTATCTGAAGGGTGAGACAGGAACAAGCTGCAAAATTCCTCTTCTCCCACAGCAAGTCTCTACTTTTCCGTGGGTTTTTTTCCCTTCACTCCTCTTTTGGCTTTTCCCTAAAAGGAATCAAAGGCTTTCACAAAGGAGGGAAGTTGTGTTTTACAGAGTTCTGAATGGCCCAAGCTTTGTCTTTTCTAGCTTCCTAAGCATGTAGCTTGGCTGAAAGCTCCATTTCTGGAGATGTAAAGGCATCAGAGAAAGAAGGAATTGGTTCAAAAGTGCTCAAGTGCTCTGGAGCCAGACTCTGCTCTCATCAAGGGCTTTGGCAGCCAGCAACAGACATTTATTTTGAGGTTTTTTTGGCTCAGAAGCTCCTCAGATTTCTTTAGCTTTACCTTCTGTCTCTCCTCTTCGTGCTCTCCTTCCAACAGCTGTGTGTCTTTAACATGTCCTGAAGTTTCTCCTCACCTTTCCAGGCTCTTTAAGAGACTTCCATGCCTCTGGGAACTTAAGTGAGTTGGCTGTTCCAACATAGCAGCTTCATAAATCGTCCCACAGGTATAAAAATAGAAAGTCTATGGAATATAGAGAGAGAGTGGAGTTAAATAGTGGTCTGGAGATCACTGGTATTCTGCTTCCTCTTTGATTGGAGGTTTTTGAGAAGAAAAATGCTGCTTTTAGAGCAAAAAAAAAAAAGAACCTGTTTTATTTTTTGTTTTATTAAGTTGTTAATCCTCTCATGATGGTAAAAAAAAAAAAAAAAAAAAAAAAAAAAAAGAAGAAGAGGCAGTGCCACGAATCTCTGGAACTACATTTTGGTGTCAGTGGTTTCATTAACTTCTGACAGGACAAACCCAGGATTGTCAAACCCTTTCTTCTCCTTGGCTTTAGCTTCTCTCTCGTTGTGGAGGCAGAAGGCACAGTGGGGAGTCTCCACAGCCACTGTCTTGCTGAAGTTCTGGAAGTCTACTCTGTATTTCCCTTCTTTGGTCTTGGACACGATGGGAGCAAAGCGATAGCCCCAGAGCACCTCCTCTGGGATGTAGGATGTCCTCACTTGGCAGGTGGCACTGGTGGCTTCCACAGTGCCATCTAAGAACACCACCAGTTCAAAGTCCTGCTGCAGGATGGTTTCTGCTGCCATGTGGAAGAAAGGGCTGCTCTTGTCTATGACGTGGTAAATGGTTAGGGGGGAGATGAAGAAGAGGTTCTCGTTGCCAGCATCAACTATAAATTCGATGTTGACCTGGTCCAGAATGATTGTTTCTCCTTCTGGGGTGATGGTGGTCCTCAGGAGTTTGCCATAGATGTGGCTCCCGATCAGCAGGCTCTTCCGGAGGTTTGCCACCCGGATCAGGAGGCAGAGCTTCCCCCCACGCTTGCTGATGACAGCGTTCTTGCTGAAGGTGATGGTCTTGGCCCTGTTTTTGGACCTGGAGATCTTGGCCAAGATGGCACCACACATGAAGGAGTTGATGATCACCCCCAGGATGGACTGGAAGATGAGGAGGAAGATGGCCGTGGCGCATTGCTCTGTGACGCACCGGAAGCCGTAGCCGATGGTCACCTGGGTCTCCAAGGAGAAGAGGAAGGCTGATGTCAGGCCGTTGATGTTCTCCACACAAGGAGTGTGGTTGATGGAAGGGTTGAACTCTGGCAGGTCTTTGTGTATGTATGCCACCAGGTACCAGAGCAGACCAAACAGGAACCAGCTGCCTAAGAAGGCCGAAATGAAGATAGTCATTTTGTATCTCCACCTGAGATCCAGGATAGTGGTCCATATGTCAATCAAGAAGACAAACCTCGACTGCTCCACGTTGCCAAACTCTATGTTACACCTCCCATCCTTGGAGACCAGCCGGGCCCTCCGCCGGCTGCGCTCTCGGAGGTGGCTGGAGAAGCGATTCCGCAGGTAGCTGAACATTGCCTCTGCCGGCAGCGTTCTGCAGAGCAAGGAACAACAAACACTGTCAGAAACACAGCCTTGGGCTACACCTGCAGGCAAGAGGGAAACTCTGATGAGGTCTCAAGACACTTGTTGAGGGGGGAAAGAAAAAAAAAAAAAGAAGTTGTATGATTTGCATATTTTCCCTCAGCTGATGGGGGAGGAAAAATTCCAGTAAGCATGAGGAAATTACCAGTTTCTTGCCTAAGGAGCATTCCAGCCCAAAATAATCATTTGGGCTTGCTCAGTAAGCTTTGAGTCACTGTTAATGCTGTCTTCTGCTTGGTTGAGTGAGGGGAGACAGAAGCAGGTAGCTTCATCATAGACTGCATTGGGTTGGAACTGACTTTTAAAGGTCATCCAGTCCAAGCCCCCTGCAGTCAGCAGGGACATCCCCAACTAGAGCAGGTTGCTTAGAGTCCCATCAAGCCTGGCTTTGTGGTGGTTTGCTGCTGGGACTTTGCTGCATTACCCTTCCCTGTAGAAGGTGACATTGAATGAGTTATTTAGAGACAAGCTAAAGATGAGCAGCTGAGGGAACTGAGGTGGTTTAGTCTGGAGGAAAGGAGGCTGAAGGGAGACCTCGTTGCTCTCTACAGCTCCCTGAAAGGAGGTTGGAGCTAAGTGGGGACTGGGCTCTTCCTTCAAGGAATGAGTGCGAGCACAAGAGAAAATGGCTTCAAGTTGCACCAGGGGAGGTTTAGGTAAGATATTAGGAGAAATTTCTTTGCTGCAAGAGTGGTCAGGGATTGGAACAGGCTGCCCAGGGAGGTGGTGGAGTCCCCATCCCTGGAGATGTTCAAGAAATCGTGGGCATGGCACTGTGGGACAGAGTTTAATGGCCATGGTGGTGTTGTGTTGATGGTTGGACTCAATGATCTCAGAGTTCTTTTCCAACCTTAGTGATACTATAAATGACAGAATTCCCTGTGACAGTCTTAGAGCTGACTCCTAAGTGACAGTAAAGGAAGTGTGTGGACCCTCTGAGGTTTTATGAAGCAAAGTTTTATGAAGCAAAGACCTGCTGACTGGCAAAGGCTTTCATTTGCAGGCATCTTAATTAACTTAGAGGAGCTACCTAACCTTTTAGTTGGCTGCAACAGAGATCCTTCCATTAGACATAGCTCCAGGAGCCAGAGGAAACCTTTAGCTATGACCAGCAGCAGCAAATGAAAACATTGAATTATCAGTGATGGAGTCTGAGTACAAATTAATCACATTTTGCAAAGCCAGAGGTAAATTCTATTATTTGATGCCCTTGTTTGTATCAAGCAGCCTTGAGAATGAATTTCTTTGTCTCACCCTCTTGCTTTCTTTCTCCACTTAAGCTAGAACCACTTTTGTGCTCTGCTCATTAAAATTAGGAGGGGAAAAAAAATAATAAAAATGAAGGTCACTTTTGTTGTAAAGCAGCTTTTCACTGTTTTAAACTTCTGCTGCTGAATTTATTGGTTGGGAATGGAGCTGGCAAAGGTTAAACTTTAAGCACATATCTGGGGGGGGAGGGGGGGGTTGGGGAATGAGGTCACTTTCTAAACAATCCTCAGGTTTTATTCTCCTGATGCACTTTTAATGTGGTCTTGTTACTGCAGAGTTTGAGTAAGCATAAAATATCCCTGTGCAATGCACTCCTTGAAGAACCTTTCCACTGTTTAACTTCTAATGTCCCTGTTAGAAGGTCCAAGCTTTCTGGAGATGTCAAGATTCTTTTTTTTATTGGGGGGAGGGATGGGGAGGAAGTAGTTTTGGCAATGTTGTATGCTTCACACTCTCTTAATCCTCCTCCAGAAAGCAAAGTGATGGGATTAGCTCTTCCCAAATTAACTCCTCTTTTGAGCTTCACCATTCAAGCTCCAACCTGAGAAATAAATTTAAGATGGAAAGAAAATAAATAAAAAAAAATGTTTTCTAGCCCTTCACCAACCCCAAACTCATCAAGATCCAGCAAATCTGAGCACATAGTTATGGTGGTAGAATTAAAACCACAGTGAGGGATGCACAAGGTTTGATGGCAGTGGTGGTGCTAGGCAGGTGGTTGGACTTGATCTTAGAGGTCTTTTCCAACTTAACCAATTCTATCAATGCAAAGCATGCAGCTTCAGCTGGCATCAGCATTCATTTTGTCCTTTTCCACAAGGAAACAGTGTGGGAAATGTGACTCTGCCCACCCTAAGCTGCACACACATGCCTTTGGCACAGGTGAGCTACAGCAGATCATAGATCATGGAATGGTAGGGGCTGGAATGGATCTCTGGAGACCTAGTCCAGCCTAGTGAGTAGATGTCAAAGGGAGAACTCTGAAGGCACCTTCTCATGCTAAAGGTGATGATGAATTGCTGCTGCTTTTCTGGTAGATCCAATTCAGCTTTTAATGGGAATTTTTGGAACCCTGACCGTGGGTCCAGACAGATAAAATCACAGAAGAGATGAGAGGAAATGGCTTCAACTTCCACCAGGAGAGGTTTAGGTTGGACATGAGAAGAAACTTCTTCACTGAAAGGTTTCTCAACGAGACTGGAACAGGCTGCCCAGGGAGGTGGCTGAATCCCTATTCCTGGAAGTGTTTAAAAGCCACAGAGATGTGGTGCTGAGATGCATAGTTTAGCACCAGCCTTGGTAGAGTTAGAGAATAGTTGGATTCTATCTTAAAGGTCTTTTCCCACCAAAATGATTTTATGACAGCAAGTTAATCAGCATGGTCATAAGACTGCAACCTTGAAAATAGATCCCCCAACCTTCCCCTTCCCTTCCTGCCTCTTTAAACCTCACAAGCCCTCCTCAGAGGCAGCTTTACAAGCCCTGCTTAAGCTACCCCCAAGCAGATCAAAGAGGCAGAAGAATTACACCCTTCTTCAGGCAGCAGGACAAAGGAGTTCTCCCTTCAACAAATCTTTTTTGGCTCCCACACACAACTGAAGTGTGTTGATTTGCTTCAGCAGGAGGAAGAGCAAAAAAAATTCCCTCCTGCATCAGCCTGCTGCTAGCACATCACAGAGTGTCTGGAGGAGGTTATGTAAAGCCAGTTATATAATGCAGCACTTGAAGTCCTTTCAGTTCAAATCAGCAAAGGTAACCCAGCTACATCTTAGCTAATATTTACCAGGATATGCTTCCTGTCAGGCTCCAATCAAGACAACGTTGCTCTCTCATGTGAAATCCTGGGCTGCAGCACTTAGCAAAGCTGCTGCAGCTGCTGCTGCTGCTGTTCCCAGGCAGAATGTGTTTGGAGAAGGTGGGATGTCCAACCCTGGGGCATTTACCATGCAAACGACTCCATGAATGAAGATTGTATGTCAAGGTGAGCCATGAGAACAAGGAGTTTCCACTTCCCCATTCCAGGCTTGTGTTCCACAGCCATCAGCAGAGTAAGCAGAGTTTTCAGGGGTGCTCAGTGACAGGCATGAGCTTGGACAGAGGAATTTCCATCCAAACGTGAGAAGGAACTTCCTTACTTTGAGGGTGCTGCAGCTCAGAACAAGGCAGTCCAGAGAGGTTGTGGAGTCTCCTTCCCTGGAGGCATTCAAAACCCATCTGGATGGTATGGTCCTGCTCAAGCTGCTCTGGATGGCCCTGCTTTAGCAGGAGGGTTGGACTGGATGATCTCCAGAGGTCCCTTCCAGCCCCTATCACTCTGGGACTCCATGCTCAAATCCCTTATCAAACTCATCCCTCAGTCCCTCCACCCAACACGTTTGACCAGTGCCCACACATTCAGTTTTTTAACAGCTGCGTTTCTGCATTCTCCTTTCTCCGAGTTCCTGCAAGTCTCTACCAACAACCATTCCAGTTCCTGATGGCTACATACCAGCTGGAGCTCCTCTGCTCACCCAGAACTCTCACTGAGTGCTTCTCTTGGCTCTCACTTGCTTTCAATTATTCTGGGAAGGGACAGGACCACGACCAGATGCTTTAATTGTTCTGTGGGCAAGCCCTTTGTGCAGAGCACATGAATCCAGGGAAATGGCTTTAATCCCAGCCACGTGCAGCTCTTGAGGAGATCAGTGAGGGTAGGGGTTTAATGTTTGATGGGGGCCTGACAAGAACAAAGTTCCCTCACCTGCTATTTCACTCAAGTTCTGATACCCTGGCTGCTTTTTTTCCCCTTCAGCAGTGCATGAGCAAGGCTGGCAGAACCAGAACATGAGGGAGAGAGGCAGGAATGAAAAGCAGCCCACTGAACCCCCAGCTTTTGTTGGAAATACATCTTTGTTAGGGCTTCAGATGAAGTTCTAAGAAGCTTAGGGTGAAGAAAGGGGGGGGTAGAGAATTAAAGGATTATTATGGGGTTTTTTTCAGTCCTGTTCAGGTCTTTTCAAAACTCAGATCTTCTTTCAGCCCTTTCTTTTGGATGAACTATCTCTCAGAACAAAGTGTGTGAGATCTCCAATTCCTAATACCTCATAAAACCCCTTTTTTATATATATGATTAGGAAAGCAAACTAAACCCTGCAGTCTCATGGTTTAGTAGCTGCTGGCTGCTTTGCTGCCAAGACCTTTGGTTGGTACAGCTCATTTGCTCTTCACTAGCTGCCCTGGGCAGAGCAGGAATGTGCCTTTTGGGAGGGGATGAGGGTTGCAGCATCCTGTCTAGCTGCTCAGATCAGAATCAAAGACTGACAAAGAGAGCTGGGCTTCTACTGGCTTAATTGTGAGTACAGCAAGAACATCAGCTTGCCTAAAGTCCTCTGGTTACCCCCAGATTCTGATTTCCATCATCTTCCATGCCCACTTTATGTCTCTGATGGACACGTCAGCAAAGGGACCAGACCTGCTGCCACAGGCAAACTTTCTCCTTGGGCCTGGCCAAGTCATCATTAAGTGTTTATTTCTGCCAGCAGATCTGAGCACTCTGGTTGTGCCTGCAAAGTGTTGCCTGAAATGCCAGTTCCATGTGGCAAATATCCTTCAATCCACCTCAGCAGGCTAATCTGGGAGTCTTGTCACTGCTCCAGTACAAGTGACTATGTTTTGCCAGCTCAAAGCCCAGATGGAATTTCCAGTGGATACACCAAAGGATCTTATCCCCTGCCTTGCCCTCTCTTTTAAGTAGAATTTCTGTCAGATCTTCAAGAGCTGCCCTTTTTTGATGCCATTTTTCAGCAGGAGAGGCCAAGTGGTACCTGCCTGTGGGTTGTGCACTGGTTCACATCATCCCCTGGGAATGTGGAGCATCTTCAGAGCAGACAGAATGTCTTTCATCTCAGATTACTCTAAGCAACCCCAGCAGTGAGGTAACAAGGGCATGTTCTATACCCTCCCTTGCTTCCCCCATGCCCTGATTTTTAAGGGAAGGACTCTTACATGCTCTGGCATATATAGAACCACAGAAAAGACCTTTAAGGTTGAGTCCAACCATTCTCTAACTCTACCATGGGATGTGTAGACCCTACAGGAGCTCTTAGGGGATGAAGTCACCCCAGGAAGACTGCTGCAATACCTCCCCAGCCTTAAGAATCTTCTCATTGTTTGTATGTGGTTGGTTGAGTTTGCTACCTGGCGTGTGCTCCTGCCAAGCAGAACACTCAGCAAGTTCCACTTCCAGTGTGGTTTCTGTGATCACAAACAGCAGGACAGGGAGGAGAAATTTCTTTACTTTGAGGATGGCAGAGCGCTGGAGCAGGCTGCCCAGGGTGGTGGCAGAGTCTCCATCTCTGGAGTCATTCAAAACCCACCTGGACACTATCCTGAGCAGGGGATGAGAGGTGGTGCTGAGGGACTTGGTTTAGTGATGGCCTGGCAGTGCTGGGTGAGTGGTTTGGGTTGGTGATCTGAAAGAACTTTTTCCAACCAAAACAATTCTGTGAGCTATGCAGTCATGTTGGGTACCTCATCTCTGGAGCACAGAGAACTGGGAGCTTGAAACTTGCTAGAGGAGAGAGAGAGGTTTTGTCTGGTTACTTTTCCTCTCCATCACCAGAAACAGCTGCTGCACTGTGAATGTGTGAGAAAATCTGCAGTGGGTTCTCACCTGGCTGGCTGTGAGCAGAAGCTGTCTGTAACCAAAGAGCTGTGCTGCAGTACAGCGTGGGAAGGGGAGGCAATGCTGCCTGAACACCTTCCATAAAAGTCACCAGGTGAATGGACAGAGTCATGTGAGCCACTTCTGCCTGTCCTCTCACTTTGTTTTTCTTTGCTGAAGTCTTTAAGGGGTTCAATCATTAACCCACGATTTGTTCTCACAGGTTGGCAATGTCAAGTCTCAGTCACCAGCAGCAACAGGACTTGCTGTGGAAGCCCCAAAGGTTGAGAGGCAGCTGACTGGGGCACCAGCCAAGGCAAGAGCAGCAGTGGAGAGAGACAGTTCTGACCCTGCTCTAGCATCTAACCCCAAGGTATATCAGTACTCAGCCCAAAAGCTTCCGTTCCCATGTGCTCATCCTTCCCAAAGCATGGTGAATTTACACCAGCAGTGGCTTCATGCCACCCCAAAAAGGATCCAGCTCTGGGTGTGGGCAAGATTGCTGACAGCAAACACCTAGCACTGCTGCAGTAGCTTGTAACATGGCTGGGGAAAGGGTTCTTGCTTACTCAGTGTCCAAGAAGAGCATGAAGATGTGCTCTCTGTTGTACTAAAGGAACCAAAGCAAGACAATGCTGCTATGGTTTAAGGTCTTCTCACAGTAGTTCACAGGGAGTAGCTGATTCCAGCCTCAGAGGGTTCTCAAACATTGGAAAGCCTCCCAAGCTTGGTGTTTCAATCCCCATCCCTGGAGCTGTGTGCAGAGATGTGGTGCTGAGGGACATGGTTTAGCCCCAGCTTTGGTAGAGTCAGAGAAGGGTTGGACTGGATGATCCCAAAAGGTCTTTTCCAAGCCAAACAATTCTGTGATCCTATGCCCACATTTCACCAGCAGAGCTTTTCCTGCTCCAAACCTTCAGCTCCTTCCCTGCCCCTCATTATTTATACAAGTGTAATTGACTTGCAAGCCATTCTTGGCTTTCAGTATGCACTGAGTGAATTATTGAGCCATCACATGGGGCACTGCTGTGAGGAGACGTCTGAACAGCCTGGGTGCCAAGCAGGTGCTTTGCATCCTTAATAGCAAGTGTAAGCCATTAATAACTTTGCTGCTCCATGCAGCCAGAGCCTGCCATCCTTTCAGGCTGACATGCACATGGCTGAGTTCATCCTGAGTGTACTTTGGAATTCATTGGCCATGGGCTTCATCTCCTCGTGCTGCTTTTAAAATCCCTCCTGCCTTGAGATGTGCTATGCTAATTCCAGGGCTGATGGCTGACTTGAGAGGTTATGCTGGAAAAATTCAATTTAATTAAATCAACTCATTAGTGAGGTCAGAGATCAGTATTCAGCACACTCTATTTCTTGATATTTCAGAGGGAAAAAGTGATCTTAATGAGCAGATTTGGTCTCAACCCACAAGCAAACTGATCCACCCTGATGAGAAGACTTCTGGCTGCACAACCTAGGAAGCAGTCCCCGAAAGGTCCAAATGTGTGAGCCCAGCTCCTGGCTTTTCACATTTTTGTGTGTGCTGTGGGTCAAATGTTCTCCCCTTTGTGCCTGTTTCCTTGGCTGCTCATGAGATGGAATTGAAACCAAGAGTGTTGTGTGGATGCATTCAATGACTACAAAAAAGCTTTGGGACCTCTTGAATGAGTTGCTGGATTCTGGCAGCTTGTTGCAGTCAGAGTTTCAGTGGAGCTCAGGTTTTAGGAGAATATAAAGATGCCAAGTTGCTGTCTTGGCAGGAACCTGTCTGTTGTCTAAGGAGAAAAGCTTCATGTGCATAATATCTTAATATTCTCAGCAAGGAGTGAAGCAGAGGGGAACATATGCTGCCTTTTAGAGATGGACATCCTGTGTTCAGTTTTGGGGCCCTTACTCCAAGAAGGACACTGAGAAGCTGGAGTAGGTCCAGAGAAGGGCAGCAAAGCTGGTGAAGGGTCTGGAGAACAGGGCTGGTTGAGAAGCAACTGAGGAAACTGGGGTTGTTTCACCTGGAGAAAAGGAGGCTGAGGGGAACCCTCACTGCTCTCTACCACTCCCAGAAAGGAGGCTGGAGTGAGGTGGGGGTTGGTCTTTTCTCCCTAGAAACAAGTGATGGAACAAGAGGAAATGGCCTGGTGTTGCACCAGGGGAGGTTTAGGTTGGATATTAGAAAAAATTCCTTTCCTCCAAGAGTGGTCAGGGATTGGAACAGGCTGCACAGAGAGCTGGTGGAGTCCCCATCCCTGCAGGTGTTCAACAAATGTGTGGCCATGGCACCTGGGGACATAGTTCAATGCCCATGGTGGTCTTGGGTTGATGTCTTGGACTTGATGTTCTTCAAAGCCTTATCCAACTAAAATAATTCTATGCCTCTGTAAACCAATCTGCAAATTGAAGTCTCAGGTGCAGGTTTCTCATGAGCTCCTACACTGTGCAAGGCTTTGTATTTAAATTACTCTATCACTGAGTGCCTGGTGGCTCTTTGTGCCTCTTATTCTTCAGCATCTAATACACTTCCTGCAGGAGGTCCTTATGTTCCAGGCAAAACCAGGCAGAAAAGAAAAAGAATGATGTTGAATTCTCAGGTACCTTTTGAAATAGCTGATGGGTCTCATTTCCAGTGGAAAATAGTTTAACCTCCACAGGCATCTCACATCTCTCTTTTTCGTTTAGGAGCTTGGTTTGTCAGGAATTTTTTCTGGTGCTGATTCATTCCACCAGCCTGAGGGAACTTACTGAAGTGGCCACTTCAGTTGCCCCTGCAGAATTCCTCTCAGCCATCAGCAACTGGCATCTCAAGGTGAATTGCTTCCAGCCAATTATTTCCTCCTGAATGTACCTTTCTCTTCAGCTACACCAGCAGCTCCAGCTACCACAAATCCTATTTTCAGTTGTTTCTGCTTCTGTTAAGTGCTTCATTTAAACCTGCCACTAAATTACTTCCAAAAGTGAGGCTCTTGTATAAATAATTAGGGACTAGACAAGGAACTAAAGAAATGGAGTAGGAAAAGCTCTGCTAGTGAAATGTTACCATAGAATCACAGAACTGTTTTGGTTGGAAATGACCTTGAAGATGGCCCAGCCCAACCATTCTCTAACTCTGCCAGGGCTGGTGCTGAACCATGTCCCTCAGCACCACAGCTCTGTGTCTTTTTCTTGTATTGGTTGCTCCTGTTCATGCAGAATTCAGTTATGTAGCAGACTTCAGATGCCATTTATGATTTGAGAGACCTAGTAAAGTGGCCTAAACCCTGTGAAGGATTTACTCTCACCTCATGTTACCCCTCAAACTGCTAGAGAAACCCAGGCAG
The DNA here is from genome assembly GCF_027791375.1 of Indicator indicator. Taxonomy (NCBI): domain Eukaryota; kingdom Metazoa; phylum Chordata; class Aves; order Piciformes; family Indicatoridae; genus Indicator; species Indicator indicator. The sequence continues at coordinate 3,986,902 of NC_072043.1, forward strand.
CTAATTTAAGAGAGACACTCAGGGGTGTATGAGGACTGGAGGAGCTGGTCTTCATGATGTCCCACCTCACTTGTTCATCACCAGCTTGTCTGACCAAGCTGGGTGACAAGATTAGAACCACAGAAGCTTTTTGGTTGTAAATGATCTTTAGGATTGAGTCCAACCATTAGACACAACCTTGAAATTTCAGATGAATAAAGGAAGCGAGCTGAACTTCCTTGTCTTATCTCTTGATGTGAGCAAACACAGAGTGGAGGTTGAGATCACAGTTACTCCATCCTAGGTGCAGGTGTCACTTATATAGCTGCTTGAGTTTTGGGACAGAAATTCCTAAGGCTTCAAACAGCTTTTTAACCATTCTGTGGTTCTCTGTGTCCATCTCTCCCTATGGCACAGAAGGCAGCTGAGAGAGTTTAGCAAAGCAGGAGCCATTTGGGATTAATTTGCATTCCTCAGGGGGTGCTGCAGAAAAGAAACAACCCCACTGATGTGCAAACCTTGTGTTGTGAAATGAAGAAATGAATAAACCTACCTCACCTCTGGGAGGACTCAGTAGGGACTGTGCAAACTCATCAGCCACTGGCAGCCTGAGGGGGGTTCCAAGTGACCTGTTCTGAAGAAAAGGCTTGTGAAAGGCTTCTGTAGGCAAGACTTTGGGGGGCAGCTAACAAACTCTGAACTCCAAAGCACCCTTTCTCCAGTGTGCAGGGTGAGCTGCAGTCCTTTCCCATGGGCAGACCTCAGGATTTGCAGTGCTTGTCTGTCTTTTGGGGGATTATGCTGCTGAGGGAGTGGGCAAGTGGCACTTCAGCAGCAGCTGGGCTTGGATGGGAAACCCACACTCCCATACCAAGCTCCCTTCACTCCCAGTGTAGCCCAGAGACTTAAGGATGCACCTTAGTTACTCAAGGTGAGCTGATGATAACAGTTGAATCACAGGAGTAGCTTTCAGCAGCAGGATGCTCTGAGCTCCATGGCTGGAAAATGTTTTCCCATGGTCTAACACCACACACACACACACACACACTCCCTCCCCTTTCAAGAACCACCCAGGTGCCCCAGAATACCACCAGCCACCCCAGAATACCACCAGCCACCCCAGAATACCACCAGCCACCCCAACACATCACCACTTACCAGCTACAGGGTTGGGTCTACGGAGCTTCTGCCACCAAATGTGAATTCCCAGAGCTCTGCTCTCTGTCACATTTCTCCTGAACCAGTCAAGGACAAACAACAGATCTGGATGGAGCTGGAAAGCAGCAAGAAACTCAGGGGAAGGAAATGAGGCATGAGAGCCTCTTTCCACCACCTTGTCTTGCCACCACCTCCCAGCCCCCGTCCCCCTCACACCCAAACACAAATCCATGATTAAGGCTTAGTGCCCTTTGCCCTCATCCTTCCCCACTCCACACAGTGCTCCCACTAAACAGGGCTGTGTTTCCACGTCCCCACACACTCCCTCCCAGCTGCTTGCTGCCTGCTTTTCAACCCAAAAGCCCAGCCCAAGTGTCCCATGTCCTCTTCTCCTCCATCTCAAGCGTAGACCTCCTCAATCATGTGCCTTGAGCTTGATTGTTGAGCTTCCCTGTCCTCGGTCAGCAGCAAAATAGGAGCAGAATGCAGCAGCTTGGATTGTGCTGGTGTGCACACCAGCAAGCTGTGCTTGATCAGAGGTCTTGGCACATGCTGAGGCTCTTGTGCATGGGAGGAGAGTGTGTTTGCCCCTGCTGACACTGCCCAGCACGAGGCAACCGTTTGCAGGACTGTGCAGGGCACAATCCACTGCTCAGAGGGTTGTGGGGTAATTAGGTATTAGCTGGAAGGATCAGTCCCTGGGCACTGCTGTATCTGCATTGAAGCTGAGCTGGTCAGTGGCTGTTGTATGTGTGCAGTCAGATGTGGGGCCCTCACTAGCACAAAAAAAGACATTGAGGGGCTGGAGGTGCATCAAGACAAGGGCAATGAAGCTGAGGAAGGGTCTGGAGAACAGGGCTGGGGAGGAGCAGCTGAGGGAACTGGGGGTGTTCAGCCTGGAGAAGAGGAGGCTGAGGGAGACCTCATTGTTCTCTACAACTCCCTGAAAGGAGGTTGGAGCCAGGTGGGGGCTGGCTTCTCCTCCCTAGTAACAAGCGAAAGGATGAGAGGAAAAGGCATCAAGCTGCACCAGGGGAGGTTTTGGTTGAGTATCAGAAGGAACTTCTTCACTAAAAGGTTTCTCAACCACTGGAACAGGCTGCCCAAGGAGGTGGCTGAGTCCCCATCCCTGGAAGTGTTTAAAAGCTACAGAGATGTGGTGCTGAGGGACATGGTTTGGCACCAGCCTTGGCAGAGTTAAAGAGTGCTTGGACTTGATGATCTTAAAGGCCTTTTCCAACCAAACCAATTTTATAGTTCTATGATTCTAGGCAGTTACAAGGAGGCTCTGTGTCCTGGCTCTCAGCAAGGTGCTAGGACCACATCATTACAACATCTGTTGACAGCTGATGACCAAAACTCTTCTATGCTCCACTCGCTGGGCTTTTAAAACAGAATTTAAGATAAGAGAGGTAGTTATTAGACCAACACCTATGGGAAAAGGCTGTGGGATAGGAAATAGAGGCCAGCAGTACAGAAAGAGCACCTGTTACTTCCATGACTTTATTTTCATCATTGATTCTCTATCAGGGGGTTTCCCCCAGCCCACCCCACCCCATCTTTTGCAGCAAAGTCATATGATGCAGAAAATTGGTTTAAGTAAAGACCCTTCTGGTGTCTTTCCTCAAATGTTCTCAGAGAACACCACTAATAATTCATTAAAGGGGCCCTGTCAGCTGGAACACTTTTAATTACCATTTGCTGACAAGTCAACCCTTGAGTGCTGTGTTTTTAAATGTATTACTACCACATATGCAGAGAATTTGCTTTTCCCTTCTTCTTTTCTTTTTTCCCCCCTGCTGATGTTTATGCAGGTTGAGAAGAGTCATTGACTGTTGAGACTGAGGAAGCAAAGCTTGCACTACATGGTGTCAGACCTAAAATAGAAGAGGATTTCGGGGGGTGGGGGTGGGTTATTTAAGAGCAGTTTGGAGAAACTTGTTGCTGGGTAACCTTCGAGCATTTCAGTACACCTGAAGGTAGTGAACTGCTCTGTGCAGGGTACTGCTGTGGAACTGAAACATGTTGGACTAGAGGAAAAGCTGTGAAAATCATTAGATGCTACTTGTTAGCTCTCTGGGTGTGCATATTGAGCCTTCAAGCAACTACAAGGTGAAGACAGGCTGGTTGGTGCTACCACAGGGTTCAAACAGCAGTGCTGGCACTTACCACACAACAGCTCAAATGCTGTGAACTTGTGTCAGCTCATCCTCTCTGCTTTATTCCCATAGAATCCCAGCATGGTTGGGTTGGAAGGAACCTCTGGAGATAATCCAGTCCAACCCCTCTCTAAAGCAGGGGCACCCACAGCAGCTTGCCCAGGATCACAATGGCCAGGTGGGTTTGGAAGCTCTCCTGAGAAGGAGACTCCACAGTCCTGCTCCAGGGCTCCAGCACCCTCACAGGAATTTTCTCCTCCTGTTCAGAAGGAACCTCCTGGCTTCTACTTTGTGCCTGTTGTCCCTTCTCCTGCTCCTGGACACCACTGAGAAGAGTCTGGCCCCATTCTCATGACCTCCACCCTTTAGCTCTTGCTCAAATCCCCTCTCAGGCTGCTCTTCCCCAGGCTGAACAGCCCCAGGTCTTTCAGACTTTTCCTTTGTATTTCAAGCTCCTTTCAGCTCCATGTCTCTGTCAGAAACAGCACTCAGCACCCCTAGAGAAAAGTGATGCCTGAACTACCATCTTCTGCCTTCTGAGCTGACTGCAGCAGATGCAGAAGTTTTCTAAAGGCCCTTCTGTTCCACAGGAGCAGAAACTGAAGCACAGAACAGTCAAGAGGGTTGCCAAAGGAAAACTAAGTCAGGGAGCAGGCAGAGTAGAACCCAGACCCCCTGTTCACCAAAGAAAGGACAATTTTGTGCAGGAGGGACAGTCTATTTGGGAATACCATGGGGAAAACAGGATGGCATTGAGCCTCTTACCTTGTGTCTTAGGTGACTGCAGAGGAGAGGTGGGAGAAGAATGTGCCCAGCTTTGTGTCCTCTAGACCATGCAATTTCCACCGTGCTTTGGTCCAACAGATTCTGTCCCAAAGGAAGAGAGCCCAAGGCCCTCTTTGGCTTTTATGGGTGGCTGTGTCAGCTCAGACTGGTTGCCAGCTCATCTATATGCAATGGCTCATTAACATTGCAGCTCAGGATGTGAAAGGCAGATGAATGGCTGCTGGATGGACAGAACACCCAGCAGAAAGCAGTGCAGCATTGCCTGAAGAAGCTGATGTTACTCTTGAAGTCACCAGCTGAGTCTCTTGTCCCTTCCCACCAGCAGAACCACAACAGAGCCTTGATGCTTGTGAGCATCAGGCCCTTCTTTGCATGGAAATTGTGCTTTTGGAAAGAACCAGATGCCTCCTGACACCTCCCATGCTCTGCAGAACCCTTTGCACTTTGGTTTGCTTGGTCTGTGCTATGTTACACCCTGGGCCATTGCCCAAATTCCTGCTCAGGCTTTGCTTCCTAGAGCTGAGCTGAAGCTCAGAGTCCATCTGAGCTCTTTGCAGAGGACTGACTGCAGGAGGTAACTCATTGCTTTTACTCTCTCTGCATTGCTGTCATCTTGCAGCTTAAGGAAATGTGCATTGCTTGTATTTCCCAGCCCTTTGGTAGAGTGTCTTTACCTCCTGTTGATGAAGGATTGAGTGACAGAAGTCCTTGAAAAAGACCTTGAAAATCACCCAGTTCCAACCTCCTGCCATGGGCAGGGACACCTTCCACCAGCCCAGGTTGCTCAAGGCTTCCTTCAACATGGCCTTGAATACCCCCAGGGAGGAGGCATCCACAACCTCCCTGGGCAGCCTATTCCAGAGTCTCACCACCCTCATACTGAAGAACTTCTTCCTAAGATTCAATCTAATCCTACTCTCCCTCAGCTTCAAACATTCCCCCTTGGCCTGTCTCTAGACACCCTTGTGAAAAGTCCCTCTGCAGCCTTCCTGTAGGATCCCTTCAGCTATTGGCAGGCAGTTCTAAGGTCTCCCCAGATTTCTTCTCCAGGCTGAACACTCCCAGCTCCCTCAGCCTGTCCTCACAGCAGAGCTGCTCCAGCCCTGGGATCATCTTTGTGACCCTCCTCTGGACTCACTCCAACAGCTCTGTGTCCTTCTCCTGCTGGGGACACCAGAACTGGCTGCATAGTTGAGAATTTAAGGGATTTAGTTCTGTTAAATCTGATCCTCAAAATGGGGAAATTAACAGCAATTGGGCTTTTTTTTTTTTCTTTCTTTTTCCCTCTAAGACATATCTGAAGAACACATGAAGCAAGGACAGCTCCCCCCAGAAAAATTCCCTGGTTGAATTTCAACCACAGTGTTTAGAAGGAGTGTAATTAACCACTTCACCCAGTCTGAAGCCAGAAAATTCTTTCTATATTTGGCATGAGGGAAAAAAAAAAAAAAAAAAAAAGCAGAGCAGGAGGAGGGAAGCAAATGACCTAGATTCTAACAAGTGACAAATGACTCTTAGGTGCTCTGAGAAGCCTTAAACGGCAGTGATTCCTACAAAGGATGCTGCAAAAGGATTTATCTTTCTTATCTCATCCATAATTAGTCAAAAAACCCCCAAAACCCTATGGAAATCTATGCCCTTGTTTGTTAAAGTGATTATTTTATCCAGCTAGGATCATGTTGCATCCATAACTAAGTAATTAAATCCCATTTTCAGGAGTGAGCTCTGAGTGCCAGCAGCTCTCCTAGTTCACATTGCCCTTTGACTGCTGGACTTGATGATCTTAGAGGTCTTTTACAACCCTAATAATTCTAGGATTCCACTCTATGTTTCCATTCTATGTTTCCACTTCTATGATTCCATTCTATGATTCCATTCTATGTTTCCATTCTATGATTCCATTCTATGTTTCCATTCTATGATTCCATTCTATGATTCCATTCTATGTTTCCATTCTATGATTCCATTCTATGTTTCAATTCTATGATTCCATTCTATGTTTCCATTCTATGATTCCATTCTATGATTCCATTCTCTGTTTCCATTCTATGTTTCCATTCTATGATTCCATTCTATGATTCCATTCTATGATTCCATTCTATGTTTCCATTCTATGTTTCCATTCTATGATTCCATTCTATGTTTCCATTCTATGATTCCATTCTATGTTTCCATTCTATGATTCCATTCTGTTTCCATTCTATGATTCCATTCTATGATTCCATTCTATGATTCCATTCTGTTTCCATTCTATGATTCCATTCTATGATTCCATTCTATGATTCCATTCTATGATTCCATTCTATGTTTCCATTCTATGTTTCCATTCTATGATTCCATTCTCTGTTTCCATTCTATGTTTCTATTCTGTTTCCATTCTATGATTCCATTCAATGTTTCCATTCTATGTTTCCATTCTCTATGTTTCCATTCTATGATTCCATTCTATGATTCCATTCTTGATTCCATTCTATGATTCCATTCTATGTTTCCATTCTATGTTTCTATTCTGTTTCCATTCCATGTTTCCATTCCATGTTTCCATTCTATGTTTCCATTCTATGATTCCATTCTATGATTCCATTCTCTGTTTCCATTCTATGTTTCTATTCTGTTTCCATTCTATGATTCCATTCTATGTTTCCATTCTATGATTCCATTCCATGTTTCCATTCCTTGTTTCCATTCTATGATTCCATTCTATGTTTCCATTCTATGATTCCATTCTCTGTTTCCATTCTATGTTTCTATTCTGTTTCCATTCCATGTTTCCATTCTATGTTTCCATTCTATGATTCCATTCCATGTTTCCATTCCTTGTTTCCATTCTATGATTCCATTCTATGTTTCCATTCCATGTTTCCATTCTATGTTTCCATTCTGTTTCCATTCTATGATTCCATTCTATGATTCCATTCTATGATTCCATTCTATGTTTCCATTCTATGTTTCCATTCTATGTTTCCATTCTATGTTTCCATTCTATGATTCCATTCTATGTTTCCATTCTATGATTCCATTCTTTGTTTCCATTCTATGATTCCATTCTATGTTTCCATTCTATGATTCCATTCTATGATTCCATTCTATGTTTCCATTCTATGATTCCATTCTATGATTCCATTCTATGATTCCATTCTGTTTCCATTCTATGTTTCCATTCTATGATTCCATTCTATGATTCCATTCTATGATTCCATTCTATGATTCCATTCTATGATTCCATTCTATGTTTCCATTCTATGTTTCTATTCTGTTTCCATTCTATGATTCCATTCTATGTTTCCATTCTATGATTCCATTCTATGTTTCCATCCTTGTTTCCATTCTATGATTCCATTCTATGTTTCCATTCTATGATTCCATTCTCTGTTTCCATTCTATGTTTCTATTCTGTTTCCATTCCATGTTTCCATTCCATGTTTCCATTCTATGTTTCCATTCTATGATTCCATTCTATGATTCCATTCCATGTTTCCATTCCACGTTTCCATTCTATGATTCCATTCTATGTTTCCATTCTATGATTCCATTCTTGATTCCATTCCATGTTTCCATTCTATGTTTCCATTCCATGTTTCCATTCTATGTTTCCATTCCATGTTTCCATTCTGTTTCCATTCTGTTTCCATTCCATGTTTCCATTCTGTGATTCCATTCTATGTTTCCATTCTATGATTCCATTCTATAATTCCATTCTATTATTCTATTTCCTGACCTTGCTTCACTGTGTTCCTGGATATTTATGCTTTGAGAGCATCTCCCATGTGGAAAACCCCAAGACATGACAGAGCTAATATCTTCAGTTTCTTCTTCCAAGTAACCAGCAAGAGGACAAGAGGAAATGGCCTCAGGTTGCACCAGAGGAGGTTTGGGCTGAAGATCAGGAACAATTTCTTTACAGAATGAGTGGTGAGGCATTGGAACAGCCTGCCCAGGGAGCTGGTGGAGTCACCATCCCTTGGAGGTGTTCAACAATGGCACTTTGGGACATGCTTTAGTGGGCATAGTGGTGTTGGGTTGCTTTTTGAACTTGATGATCTTAGAGCTGTTATCTCTAACCTTAATAATTCTATGAACTAATCCTCTACAAACTAATATTAGCAACTCTTTCTTGTCTTCCAGCATTCTATTTTCCATGATAAACTCTTCCTTTGCTATAAAAAGCAAGTCCTCCACAGAAAGCCTCTTTGCCTCACAGCTATATAAATGTTGCTAATCTCCATTTTGTCAAGGATAAGAAAAAAAAATGAAAATGATTTAATGCCTTTATCTTGTGGAATGGTTATTTATAGAAGAGGAAGTCTCCCTAAGATGTAGAGATATTTCAAGTACAGCAAGTCAGCTCTGCAGGCAGTTGTTTATTCATTAACCTCAGTGTAGCTAGGCTGGCAGCCTCCCAGTGCTTGGTTACTTCATGCTTGCCATGGGGCCCATGGGATTTTCAAATCCACTTTGATTTTCTTCTCTCCTTCCACTCCTGTCTCATTTTGCATGAGCAAAATTCTGAGCATCTTCTGGACAGTAGTATGGCAAAGCTACAGCAATGTACAGCATGGCAATACAACAGCCACAAGAGGTTAGACTTGATCTTAAAGGTTTGCTTCCAACCAAGATGATTCCATGATTCTAAGAGGCTGAATATTCAGTTTGATGTATCTACAACTGAGATTCAGCCCCCAAACTTTCTTTTCTGTGAGTGATCACCACCACAGCTGAGAGAAAAGAGAATCATAGAATCACTGAGGTTGGAAAACACCTCTGAGATCACTGAGTTCAACCATCAACACACCACCACCATGGCCATTAAACTATGTCTCCAAGTGCCACGGCCACACATTTCCTGAGCACCTCCAGGGATTGGGGACTCCACCACCTCCCTGGGCAGCCTGTTCCAATCCCTGACCACTCTTTCTGTAGCAAAATGTTTCCTAAAATCCAACCTAGACCTCCCCTAACACAACTTGAGGCCATTTCCTCCTGTTCCATCACTTGTTACTAGGAAGAGACCAACTCCAACCTCACTACAATCTCTTTTCAGGTAACTGTAGAGGCCAAGGAGGAGTCATTGCTCCTCTTAGCAGGAAACATCACCAACACCCTTCCCTGAACAAACAGCCATGTAGATAGGTTTGAAGGAAATGTCAATCTCCAGGACAGGAAGTGGAAGAACACAGAAGAACATTGTAAGAGATGAAGTTGCTGACGTCCCTTCAAGCATTTCTGCTAATGAAAGTAGAAGATTTCTAATCACTTCAGCCTTCCTTCTTTGACAGCAGCCCATGAAGCTCTTGGCCTCCTCTGCTAACAGTAATGACAAAATTTAAATGCATAGGCTGTTTAAATTCAAGAGCAAAGCTGGCTTGGCAATGTTTGTGGAAACCTAGAAAGGCATCTCTGATGGTTAACTCCTTGCTGTCATAGTCAGAAGCTGAACAGCAACAGGGACCTTGTGTTGTCTGCCTTGCTCTTTGTAGAGCAGTGCAGGTGGGCTTGGAAGAGGGGAAAAGAGCATGAGAGAAAAACTTGACTGCCCACTGACCATGGAATCACAGAATGCTTTGGGTTGGAAGGGACCTTCAAAGGTCATTTAGTCCAACCCCCAGAAGATGAGCTGGTTTATGCCTTTTGGAGACATTCACACCCTTAATTGTTCAGAAGGCACAAGGAATTGGTGACAAGAGTTTAGCACAGTCTTTGTTAGACTAGAGCAGCACAGCTGCAACAAAGATTTCCTGGGACAGAGTGGCCTGGAATCTCCTTCAGCTCCTGGCAAGCCCCCAAGGTAGAACACCTCTGCTGAAAAGCCACCTGGGGAAAGGAGGTTTATGCAACTCTGCTCATGGAGGAAACGGTGCCAGCTTCCCAGTGGAAGGAGGAAAGCTCCTTACTTGTAATTCAGCTGCTTGGCAGGGCTGCTTAGTGCCAGGGAAGTCCTTACTTCCCCTGGAAATGTAGGGCAGGGGTGGACTGCAACAAAGGCACTTCACAGGATCACAGAATCCCAGCATGGTGGGGGTTGGAAGGGGCCTCTGGAAATCATCTACTCCAAACCCTGCTAAAGCATGTTCCTCTAGAGCAGGTTGCACAGAAATGCATCCAGCTGGGTTTTGAAAGTCTCCAGAGAAGGAGATTCTACAGCCTCTCTGGGCAGCCTGCTCCAGGCCTCCAGCACCCTCACATCAAATAATTTTCTCCTTCAGTTCAAACAAAACCTCCTGGCTTCTACTTTGTGCCCACTGTCCTTTGTCTTGTCACTGGGTACCACTGAGAAGAGTCTGGCCCCATCCCCTTGCCCACCACCCTTAACTCTGGCTGAGCATTGATCAGATCCCCTCTCAGGCTGCTCTTCTCCTGGCTCAACAGCTGCAGGTCTCTCATCCTTTCCTCCTCACAGAGATTCTCCAGGCCCCTCAGCATCCTCATGATCCTCCACTGGACTCTCTCCAGTAGTTCTCTTGAACTAGGGAGCCCAGAACTGGAGACAGTACTCCTGGCTGCAGTAAGCTGGGTGCTTAGCTGCCAGCACGGTGTAGGACCAGGAGCAGAGCAGCTGGATCAGGGAGCTACCAGCACCTCCAGGTAGACCTTGGCTGGATGCATTGTGTGTAACCACCCATGGAGAGCCCAGGGAGGAATGTTAAGTTCTGAGTCACTTCCTGTCTTCTAGTCACTGAAACCTCCTTTCAAAAGGCATCCAAAGCATCACACTGGCAGCTGTGTCCTTGTCACCTTGCCCCTTCTCTGCAGCACTGAGCCAAGCAATTTGCCATGAAAACGTGAGTCACTGCTCCAGGCTCTGACACTGGCATCTGAAATCCTTTTTCCTGCTTGAATCTAGGAAAACAGATGTTGAAAAGAAGGTTGCAGGGAAGTGTTTGAGGCCAGTGAGCAACTGGTGTCACCAGGTGACACCTGCTGAGGTCTTGTTTCTAGAGCTTCACTTAGGTTTTCCTGGTAGCATCAGGCTTCTGCATTATAAGAGAAGAAAAGGCTGAGAAGAAAGCTGGGGACAGAGTTTTTAGCAGGGCCTGTAGGGACAGGACAAGGGCTGAGGGCTTTAAACTAAGAGGCAGATTTAGACTGGAGAGAAGGAAGAAATCCTTCAGTGTGAAGGTGGTGAGACACTGATCCAGGCTGCCCAGAGAGGTGGTTGATGTCCCATCCCTGGAACCATTCCAGGTCAGGTTGTTTGGGTCTCTGAGCAAGCTGCTCTAGTTGCAGACATCCCTCCAGGGGGGTTGGACTAGATGACCTTGAAAGGTCCTTTCCCACCCAAACCAGGCTGTGATTCTGTGATTGGACATTAGGTCTCCCATCCTTCTGGTGTGTGTGATGGTGTTGAAGGTGGTAACCAGCTGCAGCTCAGTGACAAGGTTTATTGATTTGGAAGCAGAAGCAGCACAGATGTCTCAGGTGCACGCTGAGCTCCTCTAACAAGGTGGGGGTTGAGCTGCAATCCATCAAATGGTATGAAGCCCTACAATGGGATCACACTTCATTTCATCCTCTGCATGTTCCTCTCACGCTTCTGTAACCTCTCAAAAGGTGTCTGTGGCAGCTGAAGTTGTCCTCAAGGGCATGAGATGTTTTTAAATGCTGGTCTGTTGTAAGTGTTGTCCCTGTGTTCAACATCTGAGAGCTCCTGAAGCTACCAGGTCCATGAGCAGATGAAGAAGGGAGGAGTTCTGTGTAGCTACAACACTGCAATAATCTTTGCACAGCAGTGGCCATCCCTTGTGCTTCTGTCCTTGAAGGTCTCTTGACAACCCAACAAGCTGATCTTGCTGCTCCTCAAAGGCTCCCAGATATTACCATGCCTCTGAGGCAGCAGCTCCTGGATGGTGGTCACAGTCCCCTTGGGATGTATCTCTAAGGTTAGTTTTGGGGTCAGCTGGTGGCCATTTGTGCCTTCTCTTCCTTCCAGTTTTAGGAGCTCATTCCATCTCTTGTCTCTTCACCTGACAGTCCTCAGCTGCATTTTATAGACTGTTAGAGTCAGCATTTGTTTGTTTGATTGCTATTGGTGGTTTGATTTTGGACCATGTCCCAGTTGCCTAGCAATGTCAGTAGGTGCTTAAAAAGAAATAGTAAAGCATAAAGCTTTCTGCAAGGTAGAACATTATATTCTGCTTCACATTGAGTCTTTTTATCTGCAGGTCTCCATGGGCTCCATCAGCATTAATAAATGAAATTCATTTTACTTTGGAATGCAGGAGAGGGAGAGAAAGGTACAGCAAGCAAGCATCATCCTGCTCTTCAGAGATGATAACCAAGGCAAGCAGAGAAAGGCAAAGCAAGGTAGAAAGGCTGGGCTGATATCCTGACCCATTCAAGTCAGGCATTGATCTCTCTCAAGGGAGCCATGAAGACAGCTGGGAGCATATTGCTGGAAAGAATCAGAGCTCTGCTGAGCTCCTTCCCAGCTAATGGGCTGGATGGAGCCCAGAAGCTGGGCTGAGTAAGGGAGTGAGCAAGTTGTGTGGAGTGATTGTTTATTCAGTTTCTTCTCAGGAGTAGGAATATGGTCCCAGAGGCAGCACAGACACAGGGCAGGCTGGTGAAGGAAGCAGCACCTTCTCCTGTATGCTCCTTGTCCTGCTCTTTCCCTGGGGAAAGGGTTATTGTTGAGTGTTCCTCAGCAACTCCTGTCTGAGCTCAGTTCACAAGCCCATGGAGGAAGCCTTGGGGAATTTAGGGGTAAGGAGAGCCGGGGAAGGGTCTGGAGAAGACATCTGGTGAGGGGCAGCTGAGGGAACTGGGGTTGTTCAGTCTAGAGAAAAGGAGGCTGCTCTCTACATTGCTCTCTACAGCTCCCTGAAAGGAGGTTGGAGCCAGGTGGGGTTGGTCTCTTCTCACAAGTAACTAGTAAGAGGACCAGAGGATATGGTCTCAAGTTGCACCAGGGGAGGTTTAGGTTCGACAAGAGAAGAAAATTCTTCTCTGAAAGGGTTCTCAAACACTGGAGCAGGCTGCCCAGGGCAGTGGGGGACTCCCCATCCCTGGAGGGGTTTCAAAGCAGTGGAGATGTGGTGCTGAGGGACATGGTGTAGTGCTGAGCTGGCTGGACTCCATTATCATAAAGTTCTCTTCCAACCAAAACTCTTCTATGTCCCTGCAGGTGCTTCAGCTGCAGAAGCACAGTCAGTGGATGATCATGGAGCTTGCTTTTGAAGGTCAGGACTTTAGAAGTAGCCCTGCAAAGAATGCCTGCTTCACAGATGAGTGACCCCATCAAAATGAGTCACTTGGCAGGGTAGTCAGAACAGGCATGACAGCAGAGAGCTGTTACCACCCTTGGCAGTGGAAAGCAGCCTGAAGTATCAGCTACAACCTGCTGGCTGTCCGTGAGCAATGGAAATGCTTGGTGGTGTTTTCAGCTGTGTGAGGCTTAACAGGCAGGCTGGGAAAACCATGGGCACAGCTCTGGCTGGACTGTTCCTAGCTAAGGTTTGGACAAGTTGCTGTGGGCTCCACAGCTTCCTTCAAGAGGCAACTGGCTTGAGAACCTCTGTCTTGGTGGTGGAGAAGGAAGCAGGAATGTAGCCAACTCCAAATCAGGCTGGCTCCTTACCTCTCCTGGGCTGATAATGCCATAAGAGATTCCATGACTAGGTTGGGTAGCTGAAGACAGTCCCCTGTCTTCTAGGGAAGACTGTGCCCTTCCTCTCACAACATGTCCATGCAGTGAAGTCTTTCTGTCCTGAAGGTTCCTCTCTGCAATGTGTTTTTGTCGCGTTTGGTTCCACAGAACCAGGAGGTGCTTCTGAAAGGAGCTTGGTTTGTGCCCAGGCAGACACCTCCATCTCTGGTACACTTTATTTCAGTGCAGTTTCTGCTTCATTCTGAACTGTTGGCCTTACAGATAGGCTGGATGGTTACCTACTGTTTCAGAGAGATGTGTGGGTTCCCTCCTCCCCTGAGAAGGAGAAGAGCAAAGAACCACTGCGGCTGCCCAGTCCCCTCTACTGGCCTCTGCAGGGACTGCTGAGCTCATGCTGCTTCTGGGTGGGAGGAGAAAAACCCTTTAAAGAATGAAAGAAAAGGAGGGTAGGTGAAACTTTGGACTTCTGGTTGCACTTTCTGTTACTATTTCTTGACCATACCTGCTGGAGGACCACAAAGCTCCATCGTCCTGGTTCAGAAGGACCTTCCCTAGGACCAGGGTCATCAATGAACAAAAATCAGCCAAACATTTCCTCTGTGCCAAAATCATTTTGCACAGCAAAGAGGTGAAACCAGAGAGCTGAACCTCTTGTGGCTGTTTGGCTGCTTTTTCAGGGATGGGATGGCTCTGAGGAGAAGCAGGGGTGGTAGGAGCACTGTAGGACTGTTGGCTTTAGCAAGTCTATCTCACAGAATCATGGAATCATTAAGGTTGGAATAGACATCTAAGATAGATCAAGTCCAGCTGTCACCCCATCACCACTATGGCCATTAAACCATGCCCCAAAGTGCCATGTTTACAGTTTTTTTGAAGACCTCCAGGGCTGGGGATTCCACCACCTCCCTGGGCAGCCTGTTCCAGGGCTTTGAGGACCCTCTCAGTGAAGAGGCTTCTTCTAATATCCAACCTAAACCTCCCCTGGTGCAACTTCAAGCCAGTTTCCTCTTGTCCTATGGTTTGTTACTTGAAAGAAGAGACCAGCTTCCATATGGCTCCAACCTCCTGTCAGAGAACTGTAGCGAGCCAGAAGGTCTCCTCTCAGCCTCCTTTTCTCCAGGTTGAACTCTCCCAGTTCCCTCAGCTGCTCCTCTCCAGCCCTGTTCTCCAGACTCTTCTCCAGCTTTGTTGCTGTTCTCCAGACCTGCTTCAGCACCTCAATGCCTCCATTATGCTGCTGTGTCCCAAACTGAGCACAGTATTCATGCTGCAGCAGGAGCTCAGATGAGCACAACATCTGCTCTAGGTTCATGAGGGAATTTTCTTGGCGTGGGCTTCGAGTGCTGAATAAGCCTGGGATAAATCACCCAAGGCAAGGATTGCAGCCTCTCTGGCAGGATGGTTCCAATAATTTTCCAATAACTTGCTTGTCTGACAAGGTGTATGGAAGCTGTTAGCAGAAATGGATCAATTCAGAGGCAGTACCAAGCCTAGAGGCTCCATAGGTGTCCTTGTTCAACATCTTTGTTGGTGGCATGGACAGAGGCATTGAGTGCACCCTCAGCAAGTTTGCTGATAGCACCAAGCTGTGTGGTGCAGCAGACAGGCTGGAGGGAAGGGATCCATCCAGAGGGACCTGGACAGGCTGCAGAGCTGGGCACAAGCCAACCTCATGAGGTTCAACAAGACCAAGGGCAAGGTCCTGCAGCTGGGTCGAGGCAATCCCAAGCACAAATCCAGGCTGGGCAGGGACTGGCTGGAAAGCAGCCCTGAGGAGAGGGACTTGAGGGTGATGGTGGATGAGAAGCTCAACAGGAGCTGTCAGTGTGCACTTGCAGCCCAGAGAGCCAAGCAGAGCCTGGGCTGCTGCAGCAAGAGAAGTGTGGCCAGCAGGGCCAGGTAGGTGATTCTCCCCCTCTGCTCAGCTCTGGTGAGACCACACCTGGAGTACTGCATCCAGTTCTGGAGTCTCTGTTACAAGAGGGATCTGGACATGCTGGAAGGTGTCCAGAGAAGGGCCACCAGGATGAGCAGAGGGCTGGAGCACCTCTCCTATGAGGACAGACTGAAAGAGTTGGGGCTGTTCAGTATGGAGAAGAGAAGGCTCCAAGGTGACCTTCTTGTGGCCTTCCAGTGTCTGAAGGGGCTACAAGAAAGCTGGGGAGGGACTTTTTAGGCTATCAGGTAGTGACAGGACCAGGGGGAATGGAATAAAGCTGGAAGTGGGGAGATTCAGGCTGGACGTGAGGAAGAAGTTCTTCCCCATGAGAGTGGTGAGAGCCTGGAATGGGTTGCCCAGGGAGGTGGTTGAGGCTCCATCCCTGGAGGTGTTTGCAGCCAGGCTGGATGAGGCTCTGGCCAGCCTGATCTAGTGTGAGGTGTCCCTGCCCATGGCAGGGGGGTTGGAACTGGCTGATCCTTGTGGTCCCTTCCAACCCTGACTGTTTCTATGACTCTATGATCCCATGATTAGTGTGGAAACACCACGACCCAAAGCGATTTCCACGCCGAGGTGACCCAGCCCAGTCACCGTGCTGCGAGGATGTTGTGACACAGCAAAGCCTGGGGAGGCTGCAAGAAGCCTCACCAGAATGAAGGCTGTGTCCATATGGCATCATATTTCCTGGGAAAAGGCATTTTTCTGCTTTTTGACAAGCTGACAATTCTGCTGTTCTGCCTCATTTCCACTGGTACGTTCTGGGAAATGGAGTCAATAATTCCTGAGGTCTCTTACAACAGAGAGCAGAGTGACTCCTGGCCTCAGCTGAGTTATTGCTCTGGCTGGATCCCATGCTGAGAAGATATGGTAATGGTGTGAGATTACCCTGATCTGCTTCATCCCATGCTCAGGGAGATCAAACTGTGGATGTGTTTCACAGGGAACAGCAAAGCGAAGCAAATTTGATCCATTTGAGTACAACTCCAGCACTGCAATTATGCATCAAGTGGCAAAGGAATAAAACCTCAGGCAAATCCACCCAGAAAAGGAAGCTTCACTGAATGGTTTTAGGGTAAAGCCAACAGTTCTGCTGCAACTTCAGTGAGCTGCACAACTTACAGCATGCAGGAGAACAGTGTGATGAGCATGGCAGTGTAATTTGATTGCTGCTACACTGTTCCAGAGCTCAAAAAGCCCTTTTGAGGAAGCAGCTTCTTCTAATGTCCAGCCTAAACCTCCCCTGGCGCAACTTGAGGCCATTGCCTCTTGTCCTATCACTTGAGAGAGGAGACTGAACCCCACCTGGCTCCAACCTTCTTTCAGGGAGTTGTAGAGAGCAATGAGGTTTCCCCTCAGCCTCCTCTTCTCCAGGCTGAACAACCCCAGATCCCTCAACTGCTCCTTACCAGACCCTTCCCCAGCTTTGTTGCCTTCCTCTGAACATGCTCCAGCAACAGCAACTTTTACGGCTACCACATGGCACTGCCAGCCTACAATCTGCATCCCCCCCTCGATCAGGCTGCTCAGATTCCTGTCCCACCCCAGCGGGCAGCAAAGCTTTGCTGCCTCAGAAACGATGCCCTGCAACATGGCAGTCCCACAGCAAATGCTTCCTCCTCTGTTTGATGTGAGCGCTCAGGGCTGAGGAGCAGAAGGGAACCCAACCCCATCCCCTCCCAGGGCAGGGAGTGTGGGGGTGGCAGGAGTGGAAGGGCTCAGAAGACTTTTAGCACATTTTGTCCTTAGTGCTTCAGCCAGGCGCTGCCTGCAGTTTCATATTTATGAACCTGTGTCAGGGGATTGCTTGATAGGCCTTTAATTTCCTTTGGTTCCACTCTGAACAAGCCTCTCTGGGGACAGCAAGAACATTTCCAGCCTTAGTGAATGCCGTCCCTGCACACCAAACAGAGGAGAAATACTCAGATAATAACTGGAAGATGGATGGGGGTGGGGTGGGAGGCTTTCTGACTGCTGAGAGGGTTTTTTATTCTTCTGGTTTGCTTTCCCCCCCCCCCCCTCCCTGCCCTCATCTCCCCCCACTCTCCCACCCCCACCCCCGAGGAGAGTTTCAAGGTCAGCTGGCTCCATAGATACAAACACACCAAGAACAAAAAGGTAGGGATGCAGCAGGAGTCAGGGACACTGTAAGCACACCTGGAAGGTGGCCAGCACTGGCAGGCAGCTAGAGGAGCTCTCATCCAAAGGCACTTTATTGCCACTGTATGGAGATTTATCTTTCCTCTCCCTTGCATCACTAACCAGGAGTCGCTCACATTTGTGTGCTGAAGCCCACATTCAGCACAATCTTTTATTTGGAGGATGTGGAAAGGTTTTATTGATGGCCTGAAGAAGCCTAGAGCAAAATCTGAGCTTACACTAGAGTGGTGCTCCGAGGAAGGGGCTGGAGGGGAAAAGCAGAATCATTAAGGTTGGAAAATACCTCTGAGATCATCAAGTCCAACACGATCAACCCAACCCCACCACAGCCACTAAACCCTGTCCCAAAGTGCCCTGGCCATATGTTTTTGGAACACCTCCAGGGATGGTGACTCTACCACCTCCCTGGGCAGCCTGTGCCAATCCCTGACTACTCTGGCAGGAAAGAAATTGTTCCTAATATCCAACCTAAATCTTCCTCGATGCAACTTGAGGCCATTTCCTCTTGTTGTGTAGATAGTTACTTGGGAGAAAATTTCAACCCCCACTAGGCTCCAATCTCCCTTCAGGGAGTTGTAGAGAGCCAGAAGGTCTCCCCTCAGCCTCCTTTTCTCCAGGCTAAACACCCCCAGGTCCCTCAGCTGCTCCTCACCAGCCCTGTTCTCCAGACCCTTCACCAGCTTTGTTGTCCTTCTCTGGACGTGCTCCAGCAGCTCAAACTCAATGTCCTTTGTGTAGTGAAGACCCCAGAACCAGCAGACTGGTTCTTACCCTGATCCTGCTGCTGATTTTTCATGTAAACACAGAAAAAAATCTCTTATCATAGTTGGTTTGAGATCCCACAAACCCTACTCCTTTCCCACTTCCTTTTGTCAGTTATTTGCTTGAACTAAATATCAACCAGTCAGGCACCAATAAAATAAAACCCCCAAAAAAACCCCACAAACCCAAAAAAACAACAACCTGGGGATCTCTTCCTCTGGCAATCTTTGGCAGAGTTAAAACATTCATGCATTTCAGAGCACCCTGAGTTTTTATAGCTGTCAGTTGTTGCTGCTGAGGCAGGGAATTCCTTATGAATATTGAATGCCTTATAAATATTGAATTGTCTGGGGGAGGACAAAAAAAAATAAATGAGAAATGGGTCTCTCAAGCTCCCAAATGACTGAAAACATGCTGGAGGTCTTCCTAGATGTTAGTAAACTATGTGGAAATCCAAGAGCTCAGGAGTTAGCTAACTGTTACTGGGCTGTTCTTCTAATAAACAGGCACAGTTCTTGAATTACAGCAGTCCATGAAGATTATTTACAGGGCATGGATGCTTTGGGGAGGAATGCAGCAACTGGGTTCATTCCCAAAGATCTGTAGGGTTATTGAGTCCAACCAATAACCCAGCACTGCCAGGTTACCCCTAAACCATGTCCCTCAGCATCCCATCTCCACAGCTTTGAAGGGATAGGGAATTCATCACCTTCCTGAGAAGCTGAAGATGTCTCTGATGACTGCAGTGGGGTTGGACTAGATGGCTTCTGGGGGTCCCTTCCAACCCAGACTGCAAGCTGCTTTCATCAGAAACCTTTCTGGGTTCCAACAGCCTGGCAAGGGCATTGTTGCTGTGAATTTGCTGCCACTGGCAGTGCTGCAGCTACTGTGCTCTGCTGACTAGTTAGGGTTGGGGATTCGGTTGGACCTGATGATCTTGGAGGTCTCTTCCAACCTGGTTGATTCTGTGGTTTTGAGCTTCCAGGCACTTTGGAAGCTGGAGAGGTGGTTTATTCACCTAAGAGATGTCAATGCATCTGCAAGTCATGGAACCCTAGAATTATTTCAGATGGAAAAGACCTCTGAGATCATCCAGTCCAACCAGCAGCCTAACACCATGGCCACTGAACCATGTCCCACAGTGCCACACACTCCAGCAGTGCCTCTCACCAGTGCCTTCTAGCCCTGCAGCTACCATGGTCCTCAGTGGGAAGTTTAGTCTCTGGGTGCCCTTGAGCCTTAGATTCTCCTGTAAAGCAAGAACTTCATTAGTGCTAATTATAGCAGCAGCTCACTAAGAACAGGACTTGGGGGCAATCCCGAAGTTGAAAGAGAAGAAGGGCTGGGGGAAGAGGGGAGGGTGTTAGCTGGTGCAAGTCAGTGCCTGGTAATAGCCCCACGCAGCTGTGAGGAGAGCTGTCTCCTTCCGCAGGTTCACAGCAGCTCCTCATTATCATATCAAAGGACATGGCAAGCAGACTGCCCCACACAAGCTTCACCCAGGCAGGGGGGTTGGGGTTTGTTGAGGAAACTTTTCCTTCTCCTCCTCTGCCTCTGCTCCTGCTTGCCAGGTTTCATTTTGACTCTTGGGTTTGAACATGCCCCAAAACACCCGAGAGAGTCGAGACAGAGTGGGTGACTGTCCTCACAGCTCCATTCCCAGAGCTTTACTTGAAAGCTCAGCTGCCATTCAGTGCACCAGGGAACAGTGGAGGTGGATGAGACAATCTTAGAAGCTGTCCCCAGCACCAGCTCTTAGAACTCTCTTTTCTTCTAGTTGGGATGGTGGGGTAATGGCTGACAAAGCAGAAGAGATATCTCTGGTTCCAGGGATCAAATTGCACAATATATTAAAATGTTCCCTGAAGGCACTGTTCCTCCTCTGAATACATCTAAAGCCTCCACTGCTTTCAGAGCAAGCTACAGATTCTGTCACTCGTGCTCAGATTGAATCATAGAACCATACCATTTGTTTTGGTTGGAAAAGACCTTTAAGATCATCAGGTTCAACCATTACCTAACTCTGTCAGAGTGGGTGAGGGAACTGCAGCCTCTCTGTGAGGAGGAAAGGCTGAGAGCCCTGGGGCTGTTGAGCCTGCAGAAGAGCAGCCCCAGAGGGGATTTGATCAAGGCTCAGCAAGAGCTAAAGGGCCCTCAGGGAGCAAGAGGATGGCGTCAGACTCTTGTCAGTGGTACCTGGTAACAAGACAAGGGGCAATGGGCACAAGCTGGAACCCAAGAGGTTCCATCTGAACAGAGGCAGAAATGTTTTTGATGCTGGAACCCTGGAGCCTAGTTGCAGATGTCCCTGCTGCCTGCAGTGGGGTTGGACTAGTTGAGCTTTGAAGATCCCTTCCCACCCAAACCATTCCATAGCTGACTGGCAGAGCTGTGGCAAAGACAGAAGAGCATCAAAATTCTGTGGTGCTCATGACCTGGCAGAGCTTGTTAGTGGAGTGGTCTCTCTTTTCCAGCAGAAAAATACATGTGAGATGTGGGAGAAACAGGGTTTTCTGCAGCCTCCCAGAGTAGTAGGTGTGCAAAAATCCAGACTTGGCTTTGAACCCTCTCTGTGCCCCACTTCTGTCAGGGTTTGCAAGGAAATGGGTGGAAGGATGTGGTGCCAGCAGATGGCAGTGCCTGTCAGCAGAGTTTCCCTCCTGTCAGAGAAACAGGAGGCTGTTCCAGCTCTGGAAATGCTTTTGTTTTTTATTCTACTTTAGCACTCTCTACAACTCCCTGAAAGGAGGTTGAGCAAGGTGGGGCTCAGTCTCTTCTCCCAAAGGATGAGTGATAGGACAAGAGGAAATGGCCTCAAGTTACACCAGGGCATCTTTAATTTGGATATAAGGAACAATTTCTTCCCCAAAAGGGTTTTTAAGCCTAGAACAAGCTGCCCAGTGCAGTGGTGGAATCCCTGTCCCTGGAAGGGTGTCAAAGCCACGGAGAGGTGGTGCTGAGGGCTATGGTTTAGTGGTGACCTGGCAGTGCTGGGTTAATGGTTGAACTTGATCATCTTGAAGGTCTCTTTCAACCAAAACAATTCTATGATTCTATGATTAAGATTGCATGAAACCCATTGCCAGTTCCCACAGCTGAGCAGTGCTGTGGTGTAGCTCAAGGCAGGCAAATGGTGAGCACCAAAATGACCACACTCTGCACAGCTGGGAGAGCCTTCTCCTCTGAGAGCCTGTTGACTGAGAGCATTGTGGGGGAGATGGGAAGGGAGGCTTCTTCTGATGCTGACCCTATCACCCTAGCTTTGCAGCCTTGCAGAGACTCCTTTCCCCTAGGACTGCTGGCAGAAGAGCTTTTCTGAGCTCCCAAAAAATCATTCTAAATCTTATTAAAAGAGATTAAATGAAAGAAGAAGCGGAGCTGACACCTTTCTGAAGGTGACACTATCCTTAGTGCTGGAGAAGCAGCATCCTTAGCCTGCTCTGACAGCCAACAGCATGATTTTAGGAGGGCCTGAAACTCAACATAACTGTTAAAGATGCAGAGATGCGGTGCTGAGGAATGTGCTATAGCACCAGGCTTGGCAGAGTTAGAGAGTGCTTGGGCTTGGTGATCTTGAAGGTCTTTTGCCACCAAAATGCTTCCATGATTCTATGATTCCCCACTTAGCATTTGTATAAGGATAATTCTTGTGTTGCAGCCACCCTGCTGAAAGGTAAAGCAAATACTGCTAAAAAAGAGCACTCCTGGCAGCCATGGGCAGGCAGAAGATCGACCATAATTAATTTCATAGGATTTAATTAGCAGTTTATTACCATGCCTCTTGCTTTAATTGAAAACAGTTCCACTGCTGATCTGAATTGGTGTCCCCTGTGCTGTTTGCAGCCTGGATGGGGTAGCCCTGCCCTGATTCATGCAAAGCAGGAGCCAAACTGGCTTGTCTGCTCTGTCTGAAATGCAAACTAACAAGTGGAAAAGCCAAATTGGATCTGCAAAACTCCTTTTTAATGGCCTAAGTCCTTGGTCTGGCTCCAGATTCCTTCACCCAGCTGGCCAGATCCAGCCTTCACATACAGATCAAAGAACAAGGCTGGTAAAAAGTGCCACAGGCTTTAGTGATGTACAAAGTGATTTAACGCCTCAATAGGACTATTAAATCTCTTTCAGATCCAACAATCCTGACACATTTCCTTATAGAGATTTGGTTTGGAACAGCAAACCTTCTGTGAAGGCATTTCTGGTGGGCTGTGATGCTTGGGGTCCTGGAATGGAGAACTAGGGAAGAGAGGGCAACAAAGCCTGCAGGTAACCTGAAGTCACCAGGCAGATCTGTCTCTTATATGCAGCTGGTTTGACATTTGCTTTGCAGAAGAGGAAATATTTTGCTAAGCCAGGGAGCCAGGGTGGTGTTATCAATGATTACAAAAGGAAAAGAAAGGAAAAAAGGAAAGACAAAGAAAACCTCTGAAGAGCTTTGGGAGCAATCCCTGGGACCAGCTGGATCAAACAGCACAACTCAGGCAGCAAACACCATTTCAGCAGCTCGATGGTTGACAAGCAAGGGAAGGGAATCACCCTCTCCCTCCTCTCCTCTCCCTCCTCTCCCCACTTATCCCGAATTCCTTGATCCAGCCCGGAAGAGAATTTCCACACTGCTGCTGCTGAAGATGTAGATGTAAAACCTGCAGCTTCAGCTTTCTCCCTGTCCTCTTTCCCGTTTTTTTTGTTTTTTTTTTTTTTCTTTTTTTCCCCAACTGCTCTCTGGTTTGGTTTTAAAACAAGAACACAGCCTTCCCTTAAAAAAAAAAAAAAAAATCAATAAAATCCTATCCCATATACCGGGACAAGAGAATCCAGGAGAGAGGAGAGGCTGGCACGGGGAGGAGAAACAAAGCTACAGTACTTAGGGGTCTGCCAGGGAGGGTAAAACCCGAGGCGGGGGGGAAGGGGAGCAGACTGCCTGATTATCTGCGGGCTCCGAGCACGCCTCTTCCCCCCCCCGGCTCCAGCCTTTTCTGTGCACATCAGCAGCTCAAACCCCTCCCTGCCGGGCTTCCCTTCCCGCAGCCCTTCCCTTCGCTGCTCATTCCGAGCGGATCATGCTCCCCATCACATGCTCTCCTCTCCCTCCCCTCTCCCTCAGCCCTTTCCAAAGCCTTATCCCACCAGGAATGCAGACGCCGGACAGCCAGAAGTAGCCCTGCAGCGGTGGGTGAGGGTTTGAAGCCCAAGTGCCAGCTCTGAGAGAGGGAGAGAAATCAGGGACAGGCAGGGCTAGGGCAACCAGGGATACCCAGGGACAGGGCGTGTGCGTCCAAACCTCCAGTGCCACATCAATGTTTTCTAACAGCAGGCAGAGGGAAGAAGGAAGGGGAGATCCCAAGGACCAGAAGACGACCCCAGCTCCCTGGTGATGGCATGGACCGGACACTTCTCCAGCAGCTTCTTTACCTACCTCTCAGTCCTGTCACCATCCAGCAGCCCCGAAGCAGCACGGCACAAGACTGATGCAGAGCTGCTCTTAGCAAGTAAGTTACCTGGTTTGGGTTTGTTCTACCACTTTCTTCTTTTCTCTGGTTGCAAAGGACCAGGAGCCCAAGCAGCGGGAGGACAAGTGGCTGAAGTATTAGGTCGGCTCAGCACCAGAGTACTCTCCCCAGCCCTGCCAGGGTGTAAGCTGGAGATGTGCTGTTGTCTAACTTAGCAGCTGCTAGGGAACTCCTGGGGAAGCTGGGGGTTTAGATGCTGATCTTGGACAAAAGCACTGCCAGATCTGCTCAAGGTGTTCTGCAGGAAAAGATGTTTTAAATGATCAGCTGTTCAGCTACCAGATTAGTGGAGATCACTGGGATATAATGGGCAGGGGGAGACTGAGCAGTGAGCAGCCCTGAAATGCACAGAGCAACTCCATAATCCTCACCTAGAGTCAAAGATTAAATTCGTTTATAATTAAGATACTCACAGACAGAGTCTCCAGAGAATGAAGTTGCATCTTCAGCCAATTTAATGCACTGGGAATCTCTGGGAGGTTTTGTGGCTCTGGGAGGTAGAAACAAGACTGATTTTTATTTTTTTATTTTTTTATTTTTTAACCAATGTCCTGCTGCATCAGTCCATATGGTGCCCAGAGTTCTCCCTTTTGAATTAGGTTGGGAATGTCATGCTGGCTTTGATACAGCATGTGCCTTGTTTGGTTTGGACCTGAGTGTTCCAGGAACCAAGTGAGAACTGGCACAAAGTGTCCCTGTCCCAAAAAGCTTACCACTGGGCTTTGGGGGGTCTGTCATCCAGCAGCTCCTTCCTCCTTCCCCCTTTTCAATAGACATCTACCTTGGATTTAGAGCAGAGTAGCTCAGAGGGAAACCAAAGTGGCTTATCTCACTATTTCTCAGACCAGTTCAAGCAACCAGTGTTTTCTGTAGCATGCCAGAAGTGTGCCTGGCAGCTGGGGGAGTTATTATATATAAATATATATAAATAACTGGGGAGTTATTTCACTTCTGAGGTTCAGTTCTTTCCTCCACTGTTCCTACTAAGCTGGAGATAAAGGTTCAGGATCGTTTCTGCTTCCCAGGAGAGAAAATTCTCCATCTCTGAAAGGCTCCAACCCAGTTACTTAAAGATACTGGAAAAGGCAGAGTTTTGGGACAGATAATGTTTGGAAACAAATCTCTGGACATTTTTACATGAGTCACCCACTGGGGTCAGCAGAGCCTCTTGGACATTTGGGGTGAGCATAGGCACTTAACCAGCAGCTTGGTACTAGGTAGGTCACTTTTGACTCATCTTCTCCTGCCTGCACAATGGCTTCAACAGCACTGTTGAACTTTTTGGGGCAGAAAGAGCCTTTATTGGGTGAGTTCAGCTTTGAACAGCTTGGCTGCAAGTCACTGGAGAAGTGTGGAGTGGCATTAACATCCTTCAGTTGTATCTTTGGGTTACATGGTGATTCCCAGTTGCTGTACTGATGAAATATCCAAGCAGTGGAGATTTTGTGGGGTAGGATTTTCTCTTAGTATTGAGGTTCTGCTTCCCCAATGTTTGGTGTGTGTTTGTGCTGTGGGTGAGCAGCCAGTAGCAGGAGAAACAAGAGTGTCTCCTCCAGACAAAAGTGTCTCTGTCTTTGTTCCATCCTGCTGGATGAAAAGGAAAGGTCAGATTTTCAATGACACCATAAGGTCCCCCTAAAAATAGAGGCTGGGTTAAAAGGACAGAGACAGAGAGGCTGCAGAGTGCACCCAGGCAGAGTCACTTCTCTGGGAGTGGAAGGCTCAAACTGGTTGATTTTCAGGCTTTATCTGTTGGTAAAGAAAATCTAATCTGATGGTAAAGAAAATCTGATCTGTTCAAGACTAAGAAAAGCATCAGGAGTATAATATTGTGATCAGATCCTTTGCACATGGAATTTTCATGCTTATCTTCTTTAATTCCATGAAGTATAAGGTCATTAACTGGAAGGTACATGGATTTTACCCTCCCATCCTCCTAGGCATGGGAACTGTGGTGCATCACAACCTGAATGGAGGCTGGACTGAGGTAGGTGTTGGTTTCTTCCCCTGAGGAACTAGCAATAGGACAAGAGGAAATGGCCTCAAGATGCACCAGGGCAAGTTTAGGTTGGAGATTAGGAACAATTCCTCTCCTGCAAGAGTGGTCAGGCATTGGAACAGGCTGCCTGGGAAGGTGGTAGAGTCACCATGCCTGGAGGTGTTCAAAACTCCTGTGGCCATGGCACTTTGGGACATGATTTTAGTGGCCATGGTGGTGTTGGGTTGATGGTTGGACCCAATGATCTCAGAGGTCTTTTCCAACTGTAATGATTCCATGATTCTATCATGCAGCAGATATCCCTTCTGTTGTGGAACCCCCATGTCCTCCAATCCCTGACCTACAACAAATCCCTAGAGCCTGGGCTCATGATGATGTCTCATGAGGCATTTTCCAATTCTCAGCATTTTTTTTCAAGCACTTCCTTGTTCCACAGACCTTAATACATAAATAAATAACATTTTAAAAGCACATGATGCCTGTATTGAACACTGTGAGACATCTGGGAATGGAAGGAGGGGCCACATTTCCACCTCTCAACTGACAATGAAAGGGCTCAGGGATATCAGAGCTGTGATTATCCAGCACTGCTGGGGAGAAGAATAGATTGTGAGATAATTAGCAGATAAAAGTGAAGTGCAAATGTCCAAAAGCTCTGTTTTGTTTCGTATTAGCTTCCTACCCAGTGAGATTTTCTTACAAGATGTTTTCTTTTGAAGCCCTGAACACCTTCTGGTTTGGGATTTCTCAGCCTAATGAACTCCAAGCAGACAGGAGCCCTCATCAGCCCAGCTCCATAACAGGAACAAAGTATTCTGCTTTGTTCGCAGGTGTCTGGTTAATGATCAGTCACCCTTTGTGGTGTGATACCAGTAAGAGGCATCTTCCTACTCCAGTGCTGAGTTGGGTTATGCTCTGAACAGCAATTGCTGGTATGAGGGAGCTTTGGAACCACGTATTTATTGGTGGAGTGCCACAAGTCTCCCTCTGCCCTAGCTGAAGAGCCCCAGGACTCTCAGTCTTTCTTCCTCATAGAGATGCTCCAGGCCCCTCAGCATCCTCATTACCCTCCACTGGACTCCCTCCTCTAGCTTCCTGCCTCTCTTGAACTGGGGAGCCCAGAACTGGACCCAATACTCCAGGTATGGCCTCCCCAGGGCAGCACAGAGTAGGAGGAGAACCTCCCTCAGCCTGCTGGCCACACTCTGCTTAATGCACCCTAGGAGACCCTTGGCCTTCTTGAGCCCAAGGCCACAGTGCTGCCTCATGGACAACTTGTCCAGCAGCACTCTCAGGTCCTTCTCTGCAGAGCTGCTTCCCAGCTGGTGAGTCCTCACCTGTCCTGGTGCAGGGGATTGTTCCACCTCAGGTTTATTCTCCTAATGCACAAAGCCATGGACCTCAGGTTTGAAACAAAAACAACTCTTAGTTTTAGACAAACAATGACAAATTCCTAGCTCCAGGCTCCTTCTGCATGCCAGCTTAGACCTCTCCAAAAGAAAATTCAATCTCCACCTAAACTTGCATTTACTTCAGCAAGATCAGTGATGATTTAAGTTGGAATCATGGTCAGCAAAGGGAAGAAGTTTCTTGCAGACTTTTCTAGTTTCACCTTCAGCCAATTTCTGTCCTGAAGACCTGGAGCTATCAGGAGGCACAGCAGCTCTGTCAGGCAGAGCTTGTAGGCAGCTTTGCCAACCAATGCCTCCTGGAGACACCTAACCCCAGCTTGACTCTTCTTCAGCAAATCTCAGAGTCCTAAATGTCACCCTGTCGTCTGGGCAAAAGCTGAGCAGCAGCAAGCCTGATGAAAAGGCTCTCTGCAGGGTTGATAATGCACTGACTCACCTCTCCTTTAGCCTCTCCAAAAGCAAAGCAACGTTGTACAAAAGTGACATGTTAATGATCCTGGCCTCCTTTAACCAAAGATGGTAAATTCCAGTGGGACAGGACAGTGCCTGTGACTAAAAGAACAATTTCACCTCATGGATCTCTTGGCTGTGAGCAGTGATTTACAAACTGAAGCCTAAATCTCCATGAGGTGCTTGCATGGAGATGCCATCACCTAGGAGAGATGTTTCTGCTGGAGAGCAGTCAGTGGCTGTCTCTTGTACAGTGAAGGAGTCAACCAAATCCTTCTGTAGCCACCATGCTTCATTTGTAGCACATCTTCTCATTTCTGCTGAAGTTTCCCACAGCAGTTACAAATGATAAGGGATTGACAGCCAATTTCCTAGAAGATTCCCATACCTAGAACTTCCCAGACCAGTTTTATCCATACCACACATTTTTTAGAGCTGGGGAATTAAAGCAAAGATTTATCTGCTTAATTATTTTCAATAGCCACATACTGAGGTTGTGCTTATGATGGGAGAGCTGAAGGATATGGATGTGCTGGAGCATGTCCAGAGAAGGGCCACAAGGATGATCAGAGGGTTGGAGCTCCTCTCCTATGAGGACAGATTGAGAGAGTTGGGGTTGTTCAGTCTGGAGAGGGGAAGGCTCTGAGGAGACCTTCTTGTGGTCTTCCAGTATCTGAAGGGGGCTACAGGAGAGCTGGGGAGGGACTTTTTAGGATGTCAAGGAGTGATAGGACTGGAGGGAATGGAGCAAAACTAGAGATGGGTAGATTCAGATTGGATGTTAGGAAGAAATTCTTCACTATGAGGGTGGTGAGACACTGGCACAGGTTGCCCAGGGAGGTGGTGGAAGCCTCATCCCTGGAGGGTTTTGCAGCCAGGCTGGATGTGGCTGTGAGCAACCTAACCTAGTGTGAGGGGGGTTGGAACTAGATGATCATTGAGGTCCCTTCAAACCCTAACAATTCCATGAATCTCTGATTAAATCTTAGGAGAAGTCAAAATGCCACCAAAGCTGTCAGTAAAGTTCACATTCAGCAGGAGTTTTCCTGTTTTAATGGACCATGGTAAGATCTTTCCGAAGGTTTCCAGGAAGATCTCCCTTGACCTCTTGCTAAAGATCAATAGCATTAGAACTTTGATGCTGCCAGTCCCTTGAGTGATTTTTGAAGCAGCTTCCACCACATGCTCATCAATCACAGTGATATTTCTAAGGATTTATGGCTTTTGGATTGTTTTGGGTTTTTTCCCCTTCTGTTCTCTTCTTTTTAAGACGTTTCAAGATCTTTGTGGTTTCTCTGAGTCTAAACCACGAAGCCTTCCACTACAAATCCATGTCCTGAAATCGATGGTGCTCTCTCACCCAGTGTAAACAAAACTCAGAATCAAAGATCATTTTAGAATGAAATCAGCTTTGGAACAATTCTTTTTACACTGACCACGTGCACCACATGCCTGCTTTTGCTTTCCTGCACAGACTGATCAAAAGCCTTTTACAGAGTCACAGATTGCATTACATTGGAAGGAACCCTCAAAGGTCATCTTGTCCAATCCTCCTACAGTCAGCAGGGACACTTCCAACTAGATCAGGCTGCCCAGAGCCACATCAGGGCTGATCTTATTGGTCTCCAGGGATGGTGACTCCACCACCACCCTGGGCAGCCTGTTCCAGGATTTCACCACTCTCATGGTGAGGAACTTCCTGCTGACGTCCAACCAAAATCTCCCCTGTCCAGTTTCAAACCAGTTCAAAACTTTGAGTCCAAATGGAGTAATTTCAGATTAATCAGAAGGTACACAGACCAAAAGTAATATTCTAAGGGTGGTCAGGCATTGGAACAGGCTGCCCAGGGTGGGGGTAGAGTCACCATCCCTGGAGGTGTTCAAAAACATATTGACATGGCACTTCAGGACATGCTGTGGTGGACATGGTGATGTTGGTTTGATGGTTGGACTTCGATGATCCTTGAGGTCTTTTCCAACCTTATTGATTCTGTGATTCTGTGACTTTATTTTAGAGGTCTTTTCCAAACTTAATGATTCTGTAATTCTATGATTCAATTCACATCCCACCTCCCTGGGCAGCTTGTTCCAATGCCTGACCACTCTTGCAGGAAAAGAATTGTTCCTAATCCCCAACCTAAACCTCCCTTGGCACAATTTCAGCTCGTTTCCTCATGTCCTATCACTTGTTACTTGGGAGAAGAGACCAAACCCTACCCCACTCCAACCTCCTTTCAGGTAGAACTGGCAAAGCTCTTTGCAGGCACCTGGCTCCAATCTCCTTCCAGGGAGTTGTAGAGAGCAATGAGGTCTTCCCTCAGCCTCCTTTTGCTTTTCTCAAGACCTATTCTCCAGACCCTTCCCCAGCTTTGTCATCCTTCTCTGTACCCAGTCCAGCCCCCTGTTCTTGCAGTGAGGGTCCCAAAACTGAATCCAGTACTCAAGATGTGGCCTCAGCAGTACTGAGTACAGGGAGGCAATCACTTCCCTGCTCCTGCTGGCCACACTGTTGATGACCCAGGCCAGGATGCTCTTCATCTTTTTGGCCAGCTGGATACACACTGCCTCGTCTCCAGCTGCCTGAACATGCACTGTGTGCAGTGAGGACAGCAAACCTGATTCCTCCTCACCTACCATCCCAGCATCTTTAATCCCCTGTTATTTACCCCCTTCCTGTGGCTGCACTGGCTCAGCCCTGCCCCCAAACCCTTCAAAGCAGGCACATGTGCCAGCAGGAAGCAGCTTTGGGCCCGGGCTGTGGGCAGATGGCTGGACTCCCTGGTGAGCAGAGCCAGCAGGGCTGCTTCCAGCAACAGGCTCTGGCTGCTTCGCTGGAGGAATGATTGATGGTGACTTTATACAAGGGCTAAGAGTAATTTTTTTCCTGTTAACCAGACTTGGCTAGGGAGGAATGGAAGTGGAAATTTGTTGCATCATTTATTCATCCTGCCTCCCTGCTTCCTCCCCGCCCACCCTTTTGTGCTTTTTAATACCGAAAAGATGAAGCCACTTTGCTTGGTCCTCAAATTGTCTCTCCCAGGATACTCTTAATTGTATCTCTACACCTCTTCCCATTCACAGAGGCGTAAGAAGATTAAAGATAGAGGGAGCAGTAATAGATTTAGTTAGGGTTTAATGGGATTTGCAGAGGACAATGCAGGGAACAAGCGGCACGGAGAATATTGCTGCTCTACCTTTGATATCCCTAAGGCTTCCTGATTAGTCCTTCACAGAAGGTTTGTCTGTGCCCTGCATCCAGGGCTGAGACTCAGGTTTTGATGTAGGGAGGTGTAAAGGAGCAGACAATCATCTCTGCAAACAGGATGCTACGTCACAGAATCGTGGAATCACAAAATCACTTTGCTTGGAAAAGACCTCTAAGGTTGTTGAGTTCAACACCACCATTGCCACTAAACCATGTCCCCAAGTGCCATGGCCACACATCTTTTTTACACCTCCAGAGATGGTGACTCCACCACCTCCCTGGGCAGCCTGTTCCAGTGCTTGGAAAAGATCTCTAAGGTTGTTGAGTTCAACACCACCATTGCCACTAAGCCATGTCCCCAGGTGCCATGGCCACACATCTTTTTAACACCTCCAGAGGTGGTGACTCCACCACCTCCCTGGGCAGCCTGTTCCAGTGCCTCACCACTCTTGCAGCAAAGAAATTGTTCCTAATCTCCAACCTAAACCTTCCCTGGTGCAACTCGAGGCCATTTCCTCTAGTTCTATCGCTTGTTACTAGGGAGAAGAGACCAAACCCTACCTCACACCAACCTCCTTTCAGGTAGAACTGGCAGGCATCGTTTTGGATTGGTTTGTGCCTTGTTGATTGCAGTTTTGTGGGTGGACAGCAGGACTTTCAAGAGCTGCCTGTTCAAAGTGTCTGCTGCTTTTGTCTGAGGGGTGAAGTGAGAAGGGTGGCTGAGGAACAGGCAGCTTGGATGCCTCACACCTTCAGACACCTAATCCGAGTCGTTAATTAAAAGCCTGTCTCACATTTGGAGCTCAGGCTCCCAGAAGAATTGGTGGAGGAGGGGGGTGGGGTGCCTCCAGAAGGGTGATTCAGCACTCCTGAAGTGGGAATCATCCCTGGAGGAGCCTTTCTCTGCTGACTGTAAGGGAAACCTTCATGCATAATTTAGACTTCTGTGAGCTTTATGTAGACAGCAGTGCTCAGTGGTTTCTACCCATGCCTGAGCTTTCTCTTGGTCTGCACCCAAAACCTGAGGCATCAAAAGCCTCCAGTCCCTCGCAAAGATGTCTCTCTACTTTCATCCTAGTTGTGATCTCAAGCAGCTTTTGGGTAGGAAAAAATATATAGTCCAAGGACCACAAAAAAGCCCAGAACAAAGAAAAAACACACCAAAAATCCCCAAACAAATAAACAAAACCCCCCCAAACAAACAAAAAACCCTACACTAAAAACCCCCAAACAAAAAAAAACCCAACAAAAACTCAAAGAAAACCAAACAAAAAAATAAAACACCCCCCCAAAAAAAATGCCAAAACAAAAACCACAAACAAAAGCCAAGCAAAAAATAAAACAAGAAAAAAAAACCCCAAACCAACAAACAAAACCCAACCAAACAAAAAAAACCCCAACCCTCCAACAAATAAAATCTAATTCAAAAAATAAAACAAAACCCCCAAACAAACAAAAACTAAACAAAAAATAAAACAAAAACCCCATACAAAAACCAAATAAAAATAAAACAACCCCCCAAACAAACAAAAACCAAACAAAAAATAAAAAACCCAAACAAAAACCAAGCAAAAAATAAAAAACCCCAAACAAAAAAAAAAAAAAAAAAAAAAAAAACCCCAAACAAAACCCAAACAAAAAAAAAACAAAACAAAAAACAAACAAACAAACAAACAAAAAATCCCAAACAAAAAATCAAATCGAGCAAAAACCAAAAAAAAAAGAAAACAAAAAACCCCAAACAAAAAAAGCCAAACACCCAAAACCAAACCAAACTAAGCCAATGCCCCAAAAAACACTGCAGCAAAGTTTGCAGCATGGTCTCAGCTCTTTTGCCCCTCTCTCAAACATTCCAGCACCAGAACAAGAGGACACAGTCTCAAGCTGTGCAGGGGAGGTTTAGGCTGGAGGTGAGGAGAAAGCTCTTCACAGAGAGAGTGGTTGGCCATTGGAATGTGCTGCCCAGGGAGGTGGTGGAGTCACCATCCCTGGAGGTGTTCAAGGAGGGATTGGACGTGGCACTTGGGGACATGGTTTAGATAGTCATGAGGTGTAGGGTGACAGGTTGGACTCGATGATCCTTGAGGTCTCTTCCAGCCTTCTTGATTCTATGATTAAATTCCTTCTTTGTTCTCCTGCAGCCCAGCCATGGCTGGAGATTCTAGAATCTTCATGAACCAGGACATGGACATTGGTGTTACATCCAGAGAGCCTAAGAAGATTCCCAAGCAGGCTCGGGATGATGTCCCCATTGCCACCGACCGAACCAGGCTCATCTCAGCGGAAGGGAAGAAGCCACGGCAGCGTTACATGGAGAAAAGTGGCAAATGCAACGTCCACCATGGGAACGTCCAAGAAACCTACCGGTACCTTAGCGACCTCTTCACCACGCTGGTGGACCTCAAGTGGCGTTTTAACCTCCTGGTCTTCACTATGGTCTATACCATCACTTGGTTGTTTTTTGGGTTCATATGGTGGCTCATTGCCTACATCCGGGGAGACCTGGACCACCTGGAAGATGAGAACTGGATCCCCTGTGTGGAAAACCTCAGTGGATTTGTTTCTGCCTTTCTGTTTTCGATCGAGACCGAGACGACCATTGGGTATGGCCACAGGGTCATAACGGAGAAGTGCCCAGAGGGCATCGTGCTGCTCCTGATCCAGGCTATTCTGGGCTCCATTGTCAATGCATTCATGGTGGGATGCATGTTTGTCAAGATCAGCCAACCAAAGAAGAGGGCTGAAACCCTCATGTTTTCCAACAACGCAGTGATCTCCATGAGGGATGAGAAGCTCTGTCTCATGTTCCGGGTTGGAGACCTCCGCAATTCCCACATTGTCGAGGCTTCCATCAGAGCCAAACTGATTAAATCCAAACAGACCAAAGAAGGAGAGTTTATCCCCTTGAACCAAACGGACATCAACGTGGGATTTGACACTGGAGATGACAGATTGTTCCTGGTGTCGCCTCTGATCATCTCGCATGAGATCAATGAGAAAAGCCCCTTCTGGGAGATGTCCCGCACCCAGCTGGAGAAAGAGGAGTTTGAAATCGTGGTCATCCTGGAAGGAATGGTGGAAGCAACAGGTAAGGAGGTGTCACAAAGAAGTCACAATTTTGAGGGGTGGAAAAGGGGAAAATGGAGTGTGGTGTTAAGATTTTGCTGCCCAGAGAGGTTGTGGAGTCTCCTTCACTGGAGAGAATCTGAACCTGCCTGGATATTGTGATCCTGGGCAACGTGCTATGGATGACCCTGCTTTAGCAGGGGGGTTGGGCTGGGTGACCTCCACAGGTTCTTTCCAAGGTCCTGGAATTCTGGGATTCTGTGGTGGGTTCTCTCTGAAACAGCAGCAAGGGGTTTGCAGCTTGATAGGAGCACGCAGTGCTGTCAGGACCCGGCCACACAGATTCTGTCCCTTGCTTACCTTTAATGTTGTCCCCTTCTTGAGATTTGCCCTTATGGATCTCCAAACAACCAGATGTAAAGGGAAATACTCTTTCAAATTCTCTTCTCTCAGATCTTTGATCTTCAGGACAGCTCTCTGGAAAGTTACTTCACTTTCCCAGAATGCCTTTTAGTCATTAGGTGAGTAGCAATAGGTGACTTCTCCAGAGGCAGCTGAGGGAAGTGATGTGTGGTTTGCACTGTACCTGGGCTGGAGCACTGTATGGCCAAAGAAGGATTCATTTGGCATTAGCAGGCAAATCTTTCTCAGCAGAGGATTGTAGGGACGTGGCAAAAGAAGGAGTGGGTGGAAAAGACTATCAAAGGCAAAGATTTGCAGTGGAAGCTTATGTGGTAGCCTAATCATTTACTAGATACAAGAACCTCCTGATCTGAGAGTGAAATGCAGTTCCCTGTTTTTCCAAAGCCTCTTTGCTCATCACACAGTGACACTATCAGACTCTGTTTGCACAATGACAGCACTGTCTTCCTCTCCTGAAAGCTCAACCTCTGCTAGATCTGTCTGAGAGGAAGTCATTATCAATAACAACCTCCAAATTAAAAGCATGGCATCGGAATAACATCACTTTACAAATGGGCTCCTTTCCCAGAGGGATTGTCCAGGCCAGCATGTAATGACATCAGGGAGCATACATCTGTGGAAATGAATTATTCTGGTCTCAAAAGGCAGGCTTTGAAATCCCCAAATCGAAGCTGGAAGAGGCAGTTTGCAGCGAGCTGGGAGCAGAGCAGAGCTCAGCTGATGGCGTTGTCTGATTCAGAGCCTGGGATGGTTTTCTCAATGACATATGGTCACTGGTGGGGGTGATATTTTGCCATAGTGAGAGCTGCTTGCAGTGTTTGTGCTTCCCTGCTTTGTCCTCACACTTTGTAATGTTGATAAAGCAGCTTGGGGGATATTAATCCCTGCTTCCATCCCTTCAAATTCACTCCAAGCAAATTCGTTAGGTTTTTTATTTCCTATCGTATTGCTCAAGCCCCATCTGCTTCCAGGAGAGGTGTCATTTACTTCCAGCATGGCTTCTATTAAATCATGACACTGAGAGAAGGTAGAGGGTAGTGAAAAATGCAGCAGAGCATTTGTTCCCTTAGTAACCCCTATGAAAAATTGGGAACCACCATCACAGAGCTCAGAGGTACAACTGGGGAGCTCTAAGCTTGAGGAGGGCAGATTCAGAGTGGAGATTAGGAAGAAATTCTTTACAGTGAGGGTGAGGAGACAATGGAACAGGTTGTCCAGGGAGGTGCTGGATGCACCCTTCCTGATGGTGTTCAAGATAGGTTGGATGAGGTCTTGAGCAACCTGGGCTAGTGGGAGGTGTCCCTGCTCATGTCAGAGGGGGTTGGAACTGGATGACCTTTAAGGTCTCTTCCAACCCAAACCGTTCTATGAATCTATGAAAATTCAGCACAGCCATTTTGTAACCACCTGCAGCAGCTTTAACCAACCAAACACACAACACAAAGGCACTGGGTGGTCTCCTCTCAAGCAAATAACTCTTCTCACTGACATTTACATTTAATTCTGACCCAGTGGCAGGCAAAGATGGTCAACAGCTTCAAACAAAAAGCATAGAATAAATTTCAAAGAGTCACCAAAACGCTTCACATCATTGATTTTAAACCCATGGTCATGTTTTGAAGGTGACTTGAATTTCCTAAACACTTCAAGCCATTGGTTTTTAGAGCCATCTTTGTGTTTCCAAGTTGACTTGAATTTCTTAAAACACTTCAGCTTGTTGTCGTTTTTCTTTTGCTAATGAGGGAGATGCTGTGCTTGAAACCCATGGCTTTTGGGTTTGAGTTGAATTTTTAACAGGATAAATAACAACAACAGCAACACACCAGAAACCTCCCAGCCAGCCTAAAATGTGCTGCTTTGCTTTTGATGCAAAAGAAAACAAACACTGCATTATGATTCCAGTGAGAGATCTCCAGGGACCCACAGCTGTTGTACAACTCACCCACAAAGCCAGCTGCAGCAGACAGCCCTGGCAGGGATCTTCCCAGTTGATATTTCACAGTGGTTGAGGCACTCTCATAGCTCCATAGGAGGTTAACAAAGGCCAAAAGGAGACAAATTTTCTGATCAGATTTGCTGTACCTGTCCTGCAGACTTCATTCCACATCTACAGTGTCCAGCATGGTTATGCTCTGGGATGATTGTTTTGGTCCTCACTGCTTTTTCTTACCTCTTTTCTCCACCACCATTAAATAAGCCACAAGAGACAGTCCAGATGCTCAATTATCCCAGAAAAAGAGTTTATCCAATATATCTTCCTGGCTTAGAGTCTGCATGATGAAAAGTGGCTTAATGATTAGAAGTAATTTAGCTCCTCCTGTCCCTGCAAAAGTGTAGGCAAAGAGCAGCTTCTCTGCACCTCCACTTATCCACCTTTATGTAGTAAAATTCCTTGGCTGTAAACACAAGCCCAAACAGAAGTGGGCACAGCATCAGATATCCTGGAATGAATCACAGAATCACAGAATCATTCAGATTGGATGAGACCTCTAAGATTATCAAGGCCAACCATCAAGCTAACACCACCATGGCCATTAAACCATGGCCCCAGGTGCCATGACCACACATTTGTGAGCACCTCCAGGGATGGGGACTCCACCACCTCCCTGGGCAGCCTGTTCCAATGCCTGACCACTCTTGCAGGAAAGAAGTTTTCCTAATATGCAATCATGAATCTCCCATGGGAGAACAAAGGGAGAGTGAAATGACTAAATGGACTTTGCAGGCGTTCATCTTCTGGCTCGGGCTGTCTTGTTGCTTTGGTTTGCATTTTGCATCTAAATGACTTTTCTTCTCTGCAAGAAGGACCTTGCAGAACTCTCACAGAAGCTGCTTATGCAATCATAGGGAAGAGAGAGAGGTTTCCATTCATTCTTTGCATTAGCTGAATTGTCCTCCAGAGGTGGATGTTGGCAGGCTGGGCATCTTAAGTGTCTCTGCAGACATGATAAATACCATTGTGAGAGGCCTGAAGTTATGTGGTGTAAGCTTGGGGCTGAGGTTCTCTCTGACAGAGACATCAAGATCTTTAAACCACAAGGTCCTTGCCTTTTCTCTCTCCCTTCCCAGTGCTGAGAAGCTTGCACAGGCCTGGAGAGCACTTAGATAGATTAAAATCTGATTGCATGAAAATCAAAGTGAATCAAACCCAGACATGTCCTCCCCTGAAGGAGACAAGCACAAATAATTGGAGAACCATGCTCCTACCTTCCAATATTCCTTTCTGAGTTGGAGGAATATTGACTTTGGAGGTGGCAGGGAGGGAGGTACAGTGTTCTTTGGTCTAATTAACACAGAGGGACTAATAGATTTTCTGACTCTCCAATTGCTGATGCTAATCTAAAGGCTTGTATTGCTTAATGAGAGTGGTGGAACTTCACATTTTCACAGCTACTCCTTGTCACCCTAACTCACATCAGTCTGTCACTATACCTCAGAACCCATCAGGGCTTTCTCTGTGCTCTTGCAGTGTATTTGGAGCTGAGCATGACTGAGGCAGCTTTAGTGCATCCAACAGGAGGGGGAAAGCCATACCCTGCATCCAACAGGGTGTGAAAACAAGGAGAGGGATGTGGAATCCCACCCAGCAATATCTCTGCTGGAGCTGCAGAGACAACCCTGCAAGTATGGCAAACACACAGGCAGCGGCGGGCACATGACATTTCACCAGCAGATAATCACAGAGCTCGGTGGCATTTAAATGAGGGGAGTTAATTTTAGGCTGATGAAAAATGTTGTCTTGACAGCCCCAGGGGTTGAGATGTCTCTACCCACCAAGAAAAGTTCAGTCCATGAAGCAGCACTGAAATATTTAGCTCTGCTGTTGATGTGATCAGCCTGGGGCAATTTCTCGGGTTGGTGATCAATGCTTTACTGTCCCCTTGCCCTGGTCATGATGGTCCATTTGAGGACTGTACACATCCTCCACAGCTGGAGAGAGGCTGCTGGTTCAGGGATAGGCAAAGAGCTGCAAACACAGCCAGATTTGGCTTGTGATAACAAGGTTTGATTGTAACTGGTGGCCTGAGGGTGTACAAGACCTGGAAACCCAGTGGCATCCCCACCTCTAGCAGCAGCAGCTCTGCTCCAGTTGCATAATGAGTGGCATTAAGGCAGTGAAACCTTCTGCAATGTGCAGCTCCCAGTGAGCACGCTGCAGAAATCCCAAGCTGCTCGCCCAGGGAGCCATCCAGCAACTGCTTTTTGTCAGCACCTGTTAACATCCCTTGTCTTTGATAAGGTGGAAAGCTGCTTGAAACCCAGCTGGGTTTGATGACAGAAAAGTGCCTTATTAGTGGGGCTCCCCTGACATCAGTCCTCCTCTCTGCTCTTGAATGTAATGAAACCCTTGGTTTAATACCCAGAGCAATATATTCTGTATCTTTTCACCTGCTGGAGACCAGAAAGAAGTTTAAGTCACCATCTCTGGCTGCTTTAAACAGGAACATGAACAAACTCTGCTGGTGATCTGTGGTGTAGTGATTCCAGCCACCAGCCCCCAAAAATCAGCTGCTTAGGATTTTGCTGTAATGAAATTATCATTAAAACCCTACCCAATGTTTAATACAGAACTGGAAACCAGGAGACAGTCCTCTGGTCTCCACTTTTTGAAAGAGTCTGGAACTGGTTCCAGAATCCTCTGGTCTCCACTTTTTGAAAGAGCCTGGAACTGGTTCCAGCTTCATTGAAAAATCGTTGCATCTGCTTCTGGCTTTGTGCAAAATTGGGGTTTGGTTTTGGAGGGGTTTTTTGTGTTGTTTTGGGTTTGTGTTTTGAGTTTGTTGGTTTGGTTTGTTGTTTTTTTTTCTTTCCTGGTTTCACTTAAATTTGAGGCTTGTTTGCAGCTGAAAGCTAAGCTGCTGAATGAAGAGCTGAGTAAGCTGTAGCCAAGACTTGAGAGCTGAAGACCTGACATTTCACTTCACATTTTCCACAACTGACAGATTGTACAAATTTACATTAAACAGACTTTTCTCATTTTTTTAAACCAGATTGTTTAGGAGAAAATTCAACTGGCAATAGTCTCAGTAGCTGGAGAATATGACAGACTTGATAAAGGAAAATCTTTATAACTTTATTTTTCACTCAGGCTGACAGAGGGGAACCAAGTATATTCTTTTGGCATGAAACTTGTTCAAATGAGATGCCCAAGTCATCAAATACCACTTTTTATTACTATATAGAATCATTACCATCAAACTATTGCTATTACAAATCATTAAGGTTGGCAAAGGCCTCTAAGAGAGCTTAGAGCTTCAGATGCTCTCAAGTGTTATTCTGGTGCTGTACGAGGAGAGGCTTCCCTGGTCAAGCACTGGAACAGGCTGCTTAGGGAGGTGGTGGAGTAACCATCCCTGGAGGTGCTCAAAAAACGTGCAGATGTGGCACTGTGGGACATGATTTAATGGCCAGAGTGCTCAATGATCTTAGAAAGCTTTTGCAAACAAAACAATGCTATGATCCCATGCTCATTGAGCCCAGCCCTCAACCCAGCACCACCACGGTCATTAAACCATGTCCTACAGTGCCATGTATGCACATTTTTTGAGCACCTCCAGGGCTGATGACTCCACCACCTCCCTGGGCAGCTTGTTCCAATCCCTGACCACTCTTGTAGCAAAGAAATTGTTCCTAAACCTCCCCTGCTGCAACTTGAGGCCATTTCCTTTTATTCTATCATTTGTTCCTTGAGAGAAGAGACCAAATCTCCAACCTCCTTTCAGGGAGCTGTGGAAAGCAACCAAACATTTAAACCCAAAACATGCAGCAATGGCTACTTTAAGAAAAAGTCTTTTTCAGGCCCATAAATACTGTGATTATTTTTGCAAGAGAAGTATGAAAGCTCCACTGCAAGCTGAAATTGAAGAGATATTGCAAGCCCAAAGAGCAGGTTGTGTGCAAGGGGTGGTGGTT
This sequence comes from Indicator indicator, assembly GCF_027791375.1. Classification (NCBI taxonomy): domain Eukaryota; kingdom Metazoa; phylum Chordata; class Aves; order Piciformes; family Indicatoridae; genus Indicator; species Indicator indicator. Next base: position 4,027,421 of record NC_072043.1, read on the forward strand.
GCATCCATGTCCTGGCAATAACAGCAAAGTTTATTGCTCCACATCTCCCCTGTCACCTTTTTTTTTTATTATTTTTGTAGCTCCAGAGGCAATAATTAGCTGGGGACATTAGAGATGCATTTATTAACAAGGCTGGAGAGCACAGGGCAGCCTGCAAAAGAAGCACTTAATGGAATTTGAGGCAGAGGCAATGCTCATTGGGTAATGTGGGATCTGCCAAGTGGGATGTCCCAACAAAATTAACAGGGAAACTCAGAAGGGATTAGGGAGCAATTACAAGTTGCATGATTGTGCTGGCTCCAGGTGCCACTGGGGTTACAGAAAGCAGCTATGGCAGGATGCTGGCAGTGTGGTGTGCTTGGATGCTGAAAGCTTTGTTTTGTTCATTCCTTAACTGAATACTGGAAGCAGGAGATAACTACGATAGTGTCTGTGTGGTTAGGACATAACCAGGATGGTGTCTGTGTGGTTAGGACATAACTAGGATGGTGTCTGTGTGGTTAGGACATAACTAGGATGGTGTCTGTGTGGTTCAGCACATAACTAGGATGGTGTCTGTGTGGTTAGGACATAACTAGGATGGTGTCTGTGTGGTTCACACATAACTAGGATGGTGTCTGTGTGGTTCAGCACATAACTAGGATGGTGTCTGTGTGGTTCACACATAACTAGGATGGTGTCTGTGTGGTTCAGCACATAACTAGGATGGTGTCTGTGTGGTTAGGACATAACTAGGATGGTGTCTGTGTGGTTAGGACATAACTAGGATGGTGTCTGTGTGGTTCACACATAACTAGGATGGTGTCTATGTGGTTAGGACATAACTAGGATGGTGTCTGTGTGGTTAGGACATAACTAGGATGGTGTCTGTGTGGTTCAGCACATAACTAGGATGGTGTCTGTGTGGTTAGGACATAACTAGGATGGTGTCTGTGTGGTTCACACATAACTAGGATGGTGTCTGTGTGGTTAGGACATAACTAGGATGGTGTCTGTGTGGTTCACACATAACTAGGATGGTGTCTGTGTGGTTAGGACATAACTAGGATGGTGTCTGTGTGGTTAGGACATAACTAGGATGGTGTCTGTGTGGTTCAGCACATAACTAGGATGGTGTCTGTGTGGTTAGGACATAACTAGGATGGTGTCTGTGTGGTTCACACATAACTAGGATGGTGTCTGTGTGGTTAGGACATAACTAGGATGGTGTCTGTGTGGTTCAGCACATAACTAGGATGGTGTCTGTGTGGTTAGGACATAACTAGGATGGTGTCTGTGTGGTTCACACATAACTAGGATGGTGTCTGTGTGGTTCAGCACATAACCAGGATGGTGTCTGTATGGTTCAGCACATAACTAGGATGGTGTCTGTGTGGTTCAGCACATAACTGGGATGGTGTCTGTGTGGTTCAGCACATAACCAGGATGGTGTCTGTATGGTTCAGCACATAACTAGGATGGTGTCTGTGTGGTTCAGCACATAACTAGGATGGTGTCTGTGTGGTTCAGCACATAACTAGGATGGTGTCTGTGTGGTTCAGCACATAACTAGGATGGTGTCTGTGTGGTTCACACATAACTAGGATGGTGTCTGTGGTTCAGCACATAACCAGGATGGTGTCTGTGTGGTTTAGGACATAACTAGGATGGTGTCTGTGTGGTTCAGCACATAACTAGGATGGTGTCTGTGGTTCAGCACATAACTAGGATGGTGTCTGTGTGGTTCAGCACATAACTGGGATGGTGTCTGTGTGGTTCAGGGGATAACTAGGATGGTGTCTGTATGGTTCAGCACATAACCAGGATGGTGTCTGTGTGGTTCACACATAACTAGGATGGTGTCTGTGTGGTTTAGCACATAACTAGGATGGTGTCTATGTGGTTCACACATAACTGGGATGGTGTCTGTGTGGTTTAGCACATAACTAGGATGGTGTCTGTGTGGTTCAGCACATAACCAGGATGGTGTCTGTATGGTTCAGCACATAACTAGGATGGTGTCTGTGGTTCAGCACATAACCAGGATGGTGTCTGTGTGGTTTAGGACATAACTAGGATGGTGTCTGTGTGGTTCAGCACATAACTAGGATGGTGTCTGTATGGTTCAGCACATAACTAGGATGGTGTCTGTGTGGTTTAGGACATAACTAGGATGGTGTCTGTGTGGTTCAGCACATAACTAGGATGGTGTCTGTATGGTTCAGCACATAACTAGGATGGTGTCTGTGTGGTTTAGGACATAACTAGGATGGTGTCTATGTGGTTCAGCACATAACTAGGATGGTGTCTGTGTGGTTAGGACATAACTAGGATGGTGTCTGTGTGGTTCAGCACATAACCAGGATGGTGTCTGTGTGGTTAGGACATAACTAGGATGGTGTCTGTGTGGTTCACACATAACTAGGATGGTGTCTGTGTGGTTAGGACATAACTAGGATGGTGTCTGTGTGGTTCACACATAACTAGGATGGTGTCTGTGTGGTTTAGGACATAACTAGGATGGTGTCTGTGTGGTTCAGCACATAACTAGGATGGTGTCTGTGGTTCAGCACATAACTAGGATGGTGTCTGTGAGGTTCAGCACATAACTAGGATGGTGTCTGTGTGGTTCAGCACATAACTAGGATGGTGTCTGTGTGGTTAGGACATAACTAGGATGGTGTCTGTGTGGTTCAGCACATAACTAGGATGGTGTCTGTGTGGTTCACACATAACTAGGATGGTGTCTATGTGGTTCAGCACATAACTAGGATGGTGTCTGTGTGGTTCAGCACATAGCTAGGATGGAGTCTGTGTGGTTCAGCACATAACTAGGATGGTGTCTGTGTGGTTCAGCACATAACTAGGATGGTGTCTGTGTGGTTCACACATAACTAGGATGGTGTCTGTGTGGTTCACACATAACTAGGATGGTGTCTGTGTGGTTCAGCACATAACTAGGATGGTGTCTGTGTGGTTCACACATAACTAGGATGGTGTCTATGTGGTTCAGCACATAACTAGGATGGTGTCTGTGTGGTTCAGCACATAGCTAGGATGGAGTCTGTGTGGTTCAGCACATAACTAGGATGGTGTCTGTGGTTCAGCACATAACTAGGATGGTGTCTGTGTGGTTCACACATAACTAGGATGGTGTCTTTGGGGTTCAGGGCATAAGACCTCACCTAGTGTCCAGCTCTGGAGCCCTCAACATCAGGAGGACACAGAGCAGGTCCAGAGGAGGGCCACTGTCTAGCCCAACCCTCCTGCTAGAGAAGCATCACTTAGAGTAAATCACCCAGGAACACACCTAGGTGGGTTTGGAATCTCTCCAGAGAAGGAGACTCCACAGCCTCTCTGGGCAGCCTGCTCCAGTGCTAAGGCTTGGAGGAGGCACTTGAAGGTCATAGTTGAAAACCAGCTCTGTCTGACACCTTCAGGTCTGAGGAGGCCAGGGCAGCTGATGCTGCACATCATAGTGTCACCATGGTCAGGAGTGATCTCCACACTGGTTTTCACTTGTAAATCACAAGCTGACAGCTTCCTTAAGAGACCCCATGACCCAGGAGAGCTTCTCCTGAAGGCAAAACCACTTGGGATGATTTTCTTCTTCTATGTTTTTCATAGCAGGCTTTGCACATCCCAGTTCCTTCCTGGCCAGGAAGCAGGCATGCTGGCACACTGTGACTAACTGTACTTGTTGTTCCTGCCCAGAAGCAAATACTCCTGCAGCTCTTCTTGGTGGGGAGAAAAAATAAAATAAAATAAAAATTGGTCTTTCAATCTGTGATACAAAACTGGAAATTTCTTGGTGTTTCCTGTGTCACCACCCCACCCCCTTCTAACATCTCAAGAACCAAAAGCAACCTAATAAACTCCTGCTGGAGAGCTTTAAACTAAGGAAAGCAACAAGAGACAAGAAAAGCTTTCCAGAGCACTTGCTTCTGTGGGTGTCTTTTCATGGACTGTAGCAATTAGTAGAACTAAATAGTCATCTTGTGCACAAAAGTCACTTTTTTTTTCTGAAGGAAAGGAGTTTTCTGGTTACTCTGAGACTGCAGTCACTTGGTTGAGCTCACCTGGTGAGAAGACATTTGACACTGATATTTTTCCCCTCATGCATTGCTTTAGATCTTTCTTTACGTACTTTGGGCTGTAGGAGTTAGATTTGGAGGCACTGGCCAGGAAGTGAATCAAGTACATGTTTAGGATGTGTTCCAGTCTTGTCTATCCCTCACCCTCCAAAAGAGATCAGTGAGAGGACTTTGTGAGGTCAAGTTTTCCAGATTTTACTGTCCTTGGTTCCATAATTAGGACAAAGAGAAGACAAAGTCAGCCTTGACACTTGCAAATGATTCCAAGAGATCTTGGTTGCAGTTACACCAATGCTGAATACTCATTCCTGCTCTGCAAAGCTTCTCTTGAATCTTCTCCAAGCCAACTCTGCTCCTTGGGGCTGAGAAGCAGCTTGATGAGCACCACTTTCTATTTTCCACTGTCCACCCAAACCACAATCCCCAGTCCCATGGAGTTCAACGTGCTTATGAGCTTGACTCAGTGGTGGTGTGGATTTTGGTTCTACCAACCCAATGCAGTTGGGTGGAACCACAGCATCACAGTATATCAGAGGTTGGAAGGGACCTCCAGAGATCATCAGGTCCAACCCCCTGCCAGAGCAACATCACTTAGGGTAGTCCACACAGGAATGCATCCAGGTGGGTTTGGAAAGTCTCCAGAGAAGGAGACTCCACAACTCCCCTGGGGAGCCTGTTCCAGGGCTCTGTCACCCTCACCCTCTGTAAAGAAGTTTCTCCTCATCTTGAGCTGAAATCTTCTATGTTCTAGTATGAACCCAGTGTTCCTTGTCTTATCACTGTGAACCACCCCAAAGAGCCTGGCCCTCTCCTCCTGACACCCACCCCTCAGCTATTGATAGACATTGATCAGATCACCAATCAGTCTTCTCTTCTCCAGACTAAACAGCCCCAGGGCTCTCAGTCTCTCTTCATAGGGGAGATGCTCAAGTTCCCTAAGCATCCTCATGGCTCTCTGTTGGATTCTCTCCAGCAGGTCTCTGTCTCTCTTGAACTGGGGAGCCCAAAACTGGACTGAACCCTCCCAGAGGTGTTCAAAAGCCAGCCTGGTCTATAAATCACTAAGAGTGGTGGCCCCCTCTACCTTGGTGTCTTAACTCCAGTACAGGATGCTGATCTGCTGTAGGTGAAGTGGACTGGGGTCAGATGCAATGGGAGTGGAGAGCAGTGGCTGCTTCTCCTTAGGGGCTGGGGGGCTGAGGGTTTGAGGCACACTGGCAGGGCTGGATGTTGTTCTGGCACACTTCACCAGCAGTGCTGTTAGTATCACACACAAGCCACACCTCAGCACAGCGATGTGAGGACAGAGAGAAGCTGCTCAGTGGCAGCAGGCTTCAGAGCCATGTGCAGAAGATTCAGGCAAGAGCCTGAAGACACAGCAGCGCTCAGCTTTTTCGTGGGAGAGGCTTTTGTGAGGCTTGTTAAGCAGAGACCTTTTCTGTGTCCCAGAGCACTCAGGCAGGGAGCTAACAGGAAAGTGCTCTTAAGCAGAGGAGGGGTCGGGGGAGCACGGAAGGCAGCTCTGCATTTACCATCCCTCTCTTTCCACCCAGGCATGACTTGCCAGGCTCGCAGCTCCTACATGGACACCGAGGTGCTGTGGGGACATCGCTTCACTCCTGTCCTCACCCTGGAGAAGGACTTCTATGAAGTTGACTACAACAGCTTCCACAGCACTTACGAGACCAACACCCCCGTGTGCTGCGCCAAGGAGCTGGCCGCGTCCCGCCGCGAGGGACAGCTCCTCGGCCACCTCTCCAGTGCCACCCTCCTGAGTGGAGGCAGAGAAGCAGAGCCAGCAAAAGAGGAAGAAGAAGAGGAGGAGGAGGAGGAGGAGGAGGAAGGCAAGGAGCCAGCAGGACTGAATGGAGCCAACGGGACAGCAGGAGAGGTGAAAGAAGATATACCTGTCTAAGACATGAACTGCTGGATGGTAGATACCCAGCTGCACTGGGAGACTGTGGCCTGGCAAGCTGGGAACTGACTGGGAGCCAGAGAGCTGAGATTGGTGTCCAAATCTCTGCTGCCTGCTGCTTGATCCTGGCGAGCCTCTGCAGAGCACTGTGCCTCAGTTTCCCTCCCCTTCTATCTGTACAGTGAGGTTCTGAGCTTTGCACTCGTTTGTGAAGCATTTGGATCTCCATGGACAAGGTTCACCAAGTACCATCACTGTTAAAAGTTGAAATTCCCACCATGGGTTGTCGCAAAAGATGTTCATTGAGTGTCCAGAACTCCTCTCCCTTGAGAAAGGGTATTTACAAAGTCCAGAATGTCCCATATCAGTATGAAGAATGTGGTTTCATACCTTCACTTACTTTGTGAGTCAATGTATTGTAGACATTGTTACTGCTAAATTAAAAGAAGAGGGAAAAAAAAACAAACCTCTCTGGTATCCAGTGGAGTGTTTTTCCTTCATGATTTTGAGGAATAGATTTTAGCCTTTTCCTCCAGGATCACAGTTGTTGTGATTTGTTTCCTGGGAAATATCTGCTATTAACAGGACAACCTCTAGCATGTTTGTCTGAAGGGTTTTGCTGTCTTCTCCAGCTGAAGTGCTATCTTTCTCTACTCTTTCCATGGAATCTCTGACACATTTCACAGGCTGTCCACAGCCAGAGAAAGTTTAGACCTTGCCCCAGTGAAGGTTTCTTCCTGGTCTGCATGTCCCAGTTTCAGCTCCACTTGATGACTAAAGCAAAGCAGGTAGTCAAAGTAAGTAGTTGGTGGAGAGTGGCAGAGCAAAGGGCACAAACTTTAGGTCTCCCTGGAGCCTTCTTTTCACCAGGCTGAACAGCAAAAACTCTTGTAGCCTGTCTCCCATAGGAGAGGTTCTCTGAGCATCACTCTGTTGTATGACTCTGAGCACCACTGCTGCATGACTCTGAGCATCACTGCTGCATGACTCTGAGCACCACTGCTGCATCACTCTGAGTATCACTGCTGCATGACTCTGAGCATCACTGCTGCATGACTCTCAGCATCACTGCTGCATGACTCTGAGCACCACTGCTGCATCACTCTGAGTATCACTGCTGCATGACTCTGAGCATCACTGCTGCATGACTCTGAGCACCACTGCTGCATGACTCTGAGTATCACTGCTGCATGACTCTGAGCACCACTGCTGCATGACTCTGAGCACCACTGCTGCATGACTCTGAGCATCACTGCTGCATGACTCTGAGCATGACTCTGCTGTGTGACTCTGAGCATCACTGTTGCATGACTCTGAGCATCACTGCTGCGTGACTCTGAGCACCACTGCTGCATGACTCTGAGCATCACTGCTGCATGACTCTGAGCACCACTGCTGCATGACTCTGAGCATCACTGCTGCATGACTCTGAGCATCACTGCTGCATGACTCTGAGTATCACTGCTGTATGACTCTGACTATCACAGCTGCATGACTCTGAGCATCACAGCTGCATGACTCTGAGCACCACTGCTGCATGACTCTGAGTATCACTGCTGCATGACTCTGAGCATCACTGCTGCATGACTCTGAGCACCACTGCTGCATGACTCTGAGCATCACTGCTGCATGACTCTGAGCACCACTGCTGCATGACTCTGAGCATCACTGCTGCATGACTCTGAGCATGACTCTGCTGTGTGACTCTGAGCATCACTGCTGCATGACTCTGAGCACCACTGCTGCATGACTCTGAGCATGACTCTGCTGTGTGACTCTGAACATCACTGCTGCATGACTCTGAGCATGACTCTGCTGTGTGACTCTGAGCATCACTCTTGGTCAGCTTGGCCTCCAGTACCTAGCAAATAGCATGTTGTGATACATTGAGTTTTGAAGCGAAGTAACTTGATGTGAAATGCTCAGTTCTAGGAGACTTGCAGAGAGAGTAGCTCAGCTTCCTCTTTTTCCACACTAAACCTCAGAGGAACAGAGGGAGAAAAATGGGAGAGGTTTCTTGGAAGGGGTTGTTCTTTTTTTCTTTCCACTCCTCATCCCACCTCTGCAAATTAATTGTGTTCAAATTACTTCTCAGAATATTTTTTTTGTTCTGTTGCTGAACTCCTAATGGAGGGGAGAGTAATAGGAAGTAAAACTGTGACTGGTTTGTGCAGGTCAGAGACAATTTCAGCCCCTGGGAGAGGTGTTACATAAGCTCTACTCAACAAGCTGACTTGTCCAGCTCAATTCAACATGAGTGAGGGCTTGCTGGGTCCCTTAAGTAATGGCAGAGACAGAGAGCATGGAAATGGCACTAGACTGCAGCTGCACCTTTCTTCTCCAGGCTTTTAACCCTCCAGGAAGCAGCTAAGCATCTTCAAGTAGCCAAAAATTTACTTCATCTGCTCAGAACCCTCGAGATTTCATCACAGAAAACTGCACTTTCCTAATATTAAGTTTGGGAAACCATTTACTCTCTGTCAGGGGTTGGTGTTGTTGCCAGCAGGTCAAGAGAGGTGATTCTGCTCTTTGCTCTGCTGAGACCTCACCTTGAATACTGCACCCAGTTCTGGTGTCCCCAGCATAAGGACACAGAGCTGTTGGAGTGAGTCCAGAGGAGGTCACAAAAATGATCCAAGAGCTCCTCTGCTATGAAGACAGGCTGAGGGAGCTGAGGGTGTTCAGCCTGGAGAAGACTCTGGGTGGACCTTAGAGCTGTTTTCAATACCAGTAAAGGATCCTACAGGAAGGCTGCAGAGGGACTTTTCATGAGGGTGTCTAGAGACAGGACAAAGGGGAATGGTTTGAAGCTGAGGGAAAGCATGGTTAGACTGGAGCTGAGGAAGAAGTTCTTCAGTGTGAGGGTGGTGAGACTCCGAAACAGGCTGCCCAGGGAGGTTGTGGATGCCTCCTCCCTGGGGGTGTTCAAGGCCAGGTTGCATGAGACCTTGAGCAGCTGAGTCTGGTTGAGAGGTGTCCTGCCCACGGCAGAGATGTTGGAGTAAGTTATCTCTGAGGTCCCTTCCAACCTAAGCCATTCTATGACTATCCTGTGCTCTCCTTTTGGCTGAAATTCCTCCCAAATGGAGGTTTAATTCAGTGAGTGTATCAACTTTTCTGAAAGGAAGGGAAAGCCTCTTCCAGAATTGACATCTCATGAAGGAGAAAGTTTTTCACAGAGAGAGTGATTGCCCATTGGAATGTGCTGCCCAGGGAGGTGGTGGAGATGTTCAGGAGAAGCCTGGATGAGGCACCTAGTGCCATGGTCTGGTTGATTGGATAGGCCTGGGTGATAGGTTGGACTGAATGATCTTGGAAGTCTCTTCCAACCTGCTTGATTCTCTGATTCTCTGATTCTATGATATCCTTCACCCAAGTGTGTGTAGGACAATGAACCCTGGGAATAAAAGCATTACAGCCCCACTCTTGGGTGTGATGAGCACTGAAATGCAAGTCTGCAGCTCTTCTGGGAGTTGAAATAGCTCTCACAGCTACATCCCCACAGCAGTATCTGATCAATAGGATACCCTCATCGGCCTCTCCCCTCTCTAAAAGATTAACTAGCTCTCCACCAGCAGCCTTCAGAGCCTGTAAACACACCATTCATGCACAGATAACCATTCATCTCCACACCACAGCCCCAGTAAAGGAGCTAAAAATCCATACCCACAACCTCTGCCTCAGAAATGGAGCACTGACAAGCAAAACTCCCAGCACAGATGTACACATTGGCTCCCCAGCAAGCAAACCCACAGGCTTGGGTTTTTTTTTCCCCCAGACTCAATGATATTCCACCACCATGCAGCTAAACTCAGCAGCACAGAATCATGGAATCTTGGAATGCTTTGGGTTGGAACCCTCCAGAGGTGTGAGGGTGCTGGAGCCCTAGAGGCTGCCCAGGGATGTTGTGGAATTTCCTTCTCTGGAAAGATTCCAAACCCACCTGGATGTGTTCCTGTGCAATCTGATCTTGGGGAACCTGAGTTAGCAGGGGGAGTTGGACTGGAGGACCCAGAGGATTGGAAAGGACCCAGAGGGTCCTCCAAAGGACCCAGAGGATTGGAAAGGACCTAGAGTTCCTTCAAAGGACCCAGAGGACTGGAAAGGACCTAGAGTTCCTTCAAAGGACCCAGAGGACTGGAAAGGACCTAGAGTTCCTTCAAAGGACCCAGAGGGTTGGAAAGGACCTAGAGGTCCTTCAAAGGACCCAGAGGATTGGAAAGGACCTAGAGTTCCTTCAAAGGACCCAGAGGACTGGAAAGGACCTAGAGTTCCTTCAAAGGACCCAGAGGATTGGAAAGGACCTAGAGTTCCTCCAAAGGACCCAGAGGACTGGAAAGGACCCAGAGGTCCTTTTCAACCCCCACCATTCTACAATTCTATTTTCATCCTCTCTGAGTTTCCAGACTTACGCTTTCTGCATGTCTTGTATTTTCTCCTACATAAATTTCCATCCTTGTGCTTTTAGGGCTTCTTCATTTTGACTAAATAATGTTGCTTAGACTGAATCTGGAGATATCTAGAGGTGACAAATCCACCCCCAGGGGTTAATCAAGATGACTTTTAGAAATCTACCTCTACATTTTCGATTCAGCCTGGCTTCAACTCTCACTCTTTTCAAGACCCCATTGCTCAGCTTTAGGCTTGACTTTACCCCCTCCTTGTTTGGTCTTGCTTGTTCTGGTGCATACATTTCCACCAGAACTCGTGGATCATGAAGCTGAGATAAGAGGGAATGCTATTTATGCTCAAGTAATTAATACCCCATGATAAGCTGCCTGCATTGCCAGCCATATCTGCTGCAATATAGGAGAGGCATGGTGCCAGGCTGGGTTACACAGCAGTTTGGCTGATGATGGAGAGGAGACTTAATTAAGTTACAGGGAAACCAGGCAAGCATTCAGCATAAAAGCAGCAGCATTTTCTATTTCAAGCCTAAGGAAAGTGTGATAACAGCTCAAGGTTTGATGCTGACACTGATCAGGACTTCATTTCCAGCCCTGCTTGGTCATTTCAGAAAACACATTGACACAGCACTTCAGGATGTGGTGTAGTGGGCATGGTGGTGTTGGGTTGTTGGCTTGATGGTTGGGCTTGATGATCTCAGATGTATTTTCCAACTTAAATGGTTCTATGATTCCATGATTCCATGATTCCATGCCCACACCAGCTTGCCCAGGATCACAATGACCAAGTGGGTTTGGAATGTCTTTGGAGAAGAAGACTCCACAACCTCTCTGGGCAGCCTGCTCCAGGCCTCCAGCACCCTCACAGCAAAGAAGTTTCTCCTCTTGTTCAGATGAAACCTCCTGGGTTCCAGTTTGTGCCTGCTGCCCCTTGTCCTATCAACTGGCCCCCAGGGAAAAGAGTCTGGCCCCATCCTCTTGCCCCCTGGAAACACCACCCTGGTTTAACTAACCCCAGTAAAATCAGGAGGAATTCCTCAGGGTTAATGCTTGGTTTAGGGAGATCAGAACCAGGATATGAAGTGGTAAAGAGGTTGTAAATCTCTTGATTTGAATCACAGTCAATCTCTAAGTAGGCCAGAGAAGAAAATCAACAACCCTTCCTTAGCTGGGTGTCAGAATGAGATGAGCAGTGCAGCAGAGTTATTTGCTGCTCTCTAGGTGTGTGTTTGATGCAGAACCTCTGTCACTGCTGCTGCAGGGAGGGAGCAGGTGTAGCACTGCACAGCAAAAAGCTGAGCCTTAAAATCAGCAACCACTGTAAATAACATCAGGCAAAGGAGGAGGGGAGACTCCTGGGCTGAGCCATCAGAACAGGGCTTGGCTTGCCAAAGAGCATAGCAGGAGCTTGGTGTCTCCTGAATGAAGCCATGGTTGGTCAGAAGGGAAGGTGAGGTGACGAAGTTGTTGAGGTCCCATCATCACCCACTGCATGTGGAGTGGCTCTTGGACTTCATCAAGTCCAATTTCATCCCCAACAGAGCAAGTTGTTTAAGGCAGGGTGACTCAAAATTGAAGCAACTCCCTTCTTTCAAGCCTCATCCTGCAACTGAGACATTCATAAAGCTTCCTCATTCAGCACAAGGCCATGGCAGGAATGTTTTACAGGATTTCATGCTTTTTGCAGTCCCAGTGTGGAAATCCAGCAAAGGGAGCCTGCCTTTTCTGGGTGCAAGCATGCTGCAGTTTTGACCCATGGGCTCTTCCAATGCCTTTCCCTTGCAGGGCCTTTGAGTGACATTGTGGATTTTTTATGGTGTGCACAAAGAGCAGCTGTGGGCTGGGCTGGGCTGAGAAACCACCAAGCTCACTGTCACAGAACCATATCCTCACAGAATGGCAGGGGTTGGAAGGGACCTCTGAAGATCATTGTGTCCAACCCCTCTGTAGGTTTGCCTACATCAGGCTGCACAGGAACAAATCCAGAGCTGTTTGGAATCTCTCCAGAGGAGGGGACTCCACTCCACAGCTAGCTGCACAGTCTGCTCCAGGACTCTATCACCCCTACAGCCTAAAATTTCTCCTCCTGTTCAGATGAAACCTCCTGGGTTCCAGTTTGTGCCCATTGCCCCTTGTCCTGCCACTAGGCACCATTGCAAGGAGCCCAGCACCATCCTCTTGGGCAAGGAGCCCAGCATCTCCATTTAGATCTTGCTTCTTCTGGAGAAGAGAAGGCTCCAGGGGAACCTTAGAGCAGCCTTCCAGTACCTGAAGGGAGCTACAGGAAAGCTGGGGAGGGACTTCTGACAAGGGCTGGGAGTGATAGGATGAAGGTCAATGGCTTTGAGCTGGAGGAGGGGAGATTTAGACTGGAGATTAGGAAAAAATATTTCCAGTGAGGGTGGGGAGATACTGGCACAGGTTGCCCAGGGAGGCTGTGGATATCCTCTCCCTGGAGGTGTTCAAGGCCAGCTTGGATGAGGCCTTGAGCAACCTGGGCTAGTGGGAGGTGTCCCTGCCCATGGCAGGGGGTTGGAACTGGATGATCTTGAAGGTCCCTTCCAACCCAAACCATTTTATGATAACATGTGACAGGGTTTAATGGCCATGGTGGTGATGGGTTGATGGTGGAACTCCATGACCTCAGAGGCCTTTTCCAGCCAAGACAATTCTACAAGTCTATAAACTACCTGGTGAGGACCAGGGTGACCACTCCACCCCTCTGCTGGCGTGTGGATTTATCACTGAATGAGAAGCAAAGCTCCCAGTCACAGGACAATTAACGCTGGTTAAAGCTCTTCAGTATTCATCCCACCCCCCAGCCCCCCTCCTGCCGTGTTTGTTCCATCCTGTGGCCATCATTTTAATGCCAAACAAAGGAGCAGGACAATGGCTGCTGCATTCACGCCCCATCTGCTCCCTTGCACAGGGCAGCAGAGCTCAGCTGCTTCCCTTCCTCCCAGAATAGAAAGAGGAGAGACAGATGCCAGGTGCAGGCAGAGACAGTCACTGCCTGATGGACCCTTGAAGGAAGGCCATGAGGGGTTTGTCCTTCCCAGAATCAAAGTCCTTTCCACTGCCAAGCCAAATAAAGAGACAGCCACTGGAAAAGGAGAGGGAGCGGGAGCAGGACCCCAGATCCTGGGGAGCAGCTGGAACAACGCTCCAAGTACCTTCCAACAGCAGATGAAAGAGGAGTTTTATCATGTTCCATTCCACAGTGTCAGCTTTTATTCAATCAGAGCTGCCCTGGCTTTGCCCTGCTTGGTTTGCTTTCAGCCTTCTTGCAAGCTGCTAGATGTGGGAATCCCAGAATCCCAGAATCCCAGCATGGTGAGGGTTGGAAGGGACTCCTGGGGATCACCTAATCTGACCCCTCTGCTAAAGCAGGGTCACTCACAGCAGGTTCCCCAGGATGGGGACACAGCCTCCCCAGGAGGCTTTGGAATCTTTCCAGAGAAGGAGACTCCACAACCTCTCTGGGCAGCCTGCACTAAGGCTCTGTTAAAGTAAAGAAGTTTCTCCTTAAGTTCTTAAGTTCCTTAAGCTTCCTGGGTTCCAGTTTGTACCCATTGCCCCTTGTCCTGTCATGTCTCCTGGGTTCCCATTTGTACCCATTGCCCCTTGTCCTGTCATGTCTCCTGGGTTCCAGTTTGTACCCATTGCCCCTTGTCCTGTCATGTCTCCTGGGTTCCAGTTTGTACCCATTGCCCCTTGTCCAGTCATGTCTCCTGGGTTCCAGTTTGTACCCATTGCCCCTTGTCCTGTCATGCCTCCTGGGTTCCCGTTTGTACCCATTGCCCCTTGTCCTGTCATGTCTCCTGGGTTCCAGTTTGTACCCATTGCCCCTTGTCCTGTCATGTCTCCTGGGTTCCAGTTTGTACCCATTGCCCCTTGTCCTGTCATGTCTCCTGGGTTCCAGTTTGTACCCATTGCCCCTTGTCCTGTCATGTCTCCTGGGTTCCAGTTTGTACCCATTGCCCCTTGTCCTACCATGTCTCCTGGGTTCCAGTTTGTACCCATTGCCTCTTGTCCTACCATGCCTCCTGGGTTCCAGTTTGTACCCATTGCCTCTTGTCCTACCATGTCTCCTGGGTTCCAGCTTGTACCCATTGCCCCTTGTCCTGCCACTGGCCACCAACTGGAAAGAGCCCAGCCCCAGCCTTATGACCTCCACCCTTTGGATATTGATGAGCATTGAGAAGATTCCCTCTCAGGCTGCTCTTCTGCAGGCCCAGTGGTGTCTGCAGGCTGGGTACCACAGCAGGGCTGACTCCTACAATGCACAATCAGCATAATGAATGGGATGGATAACTGCTCCTAGCTGGGCTAAATGGACAGCTAGCTGAGAACAAAGTGCTGGGCTTCATTATCTGCAGGACTGAAGAAGGCAGGGTAATTGGTGGCTGAGGCAGTGGGCTGTGACTCAGAGAACTTGTGTTTCATCCCTGCCTTCCCCTGACCTCCCCATACACATGCTGCTTTGTTTGTGGTAGCTGTTCAGGAAGGCCCATGAGCATCTCCTGAATCCTAAACTGGCTGGGTTTTGATTGGAATTGTGAGCTGGTGGCTTTATGACTGCGATTTTATTCTTAAGCTGTTTCTCTTTGTGGATTCATGCAAGAAGGAGTGAAGTGGAGCATCGTGCAGCCCTTAGAAGAAGGGGAGATCTTCTTCCCTGTGATTTCATTCAGCTCAGCATGGTCACTGATGTGGGTAAGAACCAGGCTTGTCCTGAGTAAGTCCAGATAGAGAGGACCAAACTGGATAAGAAACTCAATCAAGAGAGAGAAGCCAAACCATGCAGCCATGCACACTCTGAGATCAGAGCAGCACAGAATCATTTTGCTTGGAAGAGACCTTTGACACCAAGCCCAACTGTTCACCCAGCACTGCCAGGCCACCACTGAGCCATGGCCCTCAGCACCACATCTATACAGCTTTGAAACCTTTGCAGGGGTGGGGACTCCACCACTGCCCTGGGCAGCCTGGTCCAGGGCTTGACAACCCTTCTGAGGAAGAAATTGATCCTCATGTCCAACTTGGTGCAGCTTGAGGCCATTTCCTCTTACCCTGTTGCTTGTTACTTAGGAGAACAGACTGACCCCCACCTCACTACAGCCCCCAGGATGGGACATTCCTGACCTTCATAACCTGCTGGTACATGGAGAAGGTGAGATCCACAGAGCAAATCCCCAGGGAAACCAGCAGTCTCCATGGGGCAGCCTGACCCCAGTGGGAATTGCTCTTCATCCCTGTGCCTGAGCTGTGTCCCTGCACGGTGTGGTCCATACAAGGAACCTGATCAGCTCATGACTTGTTTGGGTGGCTGACATGGGAGGTGTGGAGTGTTCAGAGTAGGGACAGTTGCTGTACCTGGAGCAGCAATGATCCCATTTCCATTAAACATCCTCATTAAATTGCCTGGGTGGTTGTACCCTTCTGATGAGCTTTCTGCCTCCCTGCCTCCTGTCTGCTTCAGGCTTTATTTATATGCTCCCTTGACCTTTTCATTACTCAGAGTGCCTCATGGATCCTGTCCTCTGGATGGTACCCCATCAGTTTTTCTTGTCCTCTCTGACATTTAGTTTTTATTAACTGCAGTGGAGGTGAAGCTGTTTTTCTTTGTCTTCCACAGTGTTCTTCTCCTGCTCTCCAGGAGACAGAAGCTGCCATTCCCAAAACACAGGGGAGAAGTCTCTTTCTTGACATTTTGAGGTTTTTCCAGCAGGATATGGAAAATTAAACTTGGGTTGAAGGTTAACAGTGCCTCCTTAAGCTGGTGGGAATTAGAGTGGATACATGAAAATAAGCCTCCCCATAGAACCCCAGAAGGGATTTAATGTGCCCCTTAGGGTCTAAGAGTGTCCCTCAGGATCTAAGTGTGTCCTTCAGGATCTAAGTGAGTCCTTCAGGGTCTAAGTGTGTCCCTCAGGATCTAAGTGTGTCCTTCAGGGTCTAAGTGAGTCCTTCAGGGTCTAAGTGTGTCCCTCAGGATCTAAGTATGTCCTTCAGGGTCTAAGTGAGTCCTTCAGGGTCTAAGGGTGTCCCTCAGGGTCTAAGTGTGTCCCTCAGGATCTGTGTCCTTCAGGATCTAAGTGTGTCCTTCAGGATCCAAGTCTGTGCATCAGGACTTAAGTGTGTCCTTCAGGATCTAAGTGTGTCCCTCAGGATCTAAGTGTGTCCCTCAGGGTCTAAGAGTGTCCCTCAGGATCTAAGAGTGTCCCTCAGGATCTAAGTGTGTCCTCCATGATCTAAGTGTTTCCCTCAGTGTCTAAGTGTGTCCTTCTGGATCTAAGTGTGTCCTTCAGGATCTAAGTGTGTTCCTCAGGATCTAAGTGTGTCCCTCAGGGTCTAAGTGTGTTCCTCAGGATCTAAGTGTGTCCTTCAGGATCTGTGTCCTTCAGGATCTAAGTGTGTCCCTCAGGATCTAAGTGTGTCCTCCAGGATCTAAGTGTGTCCTTCAGGGTCTAAGTGTGTCCTTCAGGATCTAAGTGTGTCCCTCAGGGTCTAAGTGTGTCCCTCAGGGTCTAAGTGTGTCCTCCAGGATCTAAGTGTGTCTTTCAGGATCTAAGTGTGTCCTTCAGGATCTAAATGTGTCCTTCAGGGTCTAAGTGTGTCCCTCAGGGTCTAAGTGTGTCCTCCAGGATCTAAGTGTGTCTTTCAGGATCTAAGTGTGTCCCTCAGGATCTAAATGTGTCCTTCAGGGTCTAAGTGTGTCCCTCAGGATCTAAGTGTGTCCTTCAGGGTCTAAGTGTGTCCTTCAGGATCTAAGTGTGTCCCTCAGGATCTAAGTGTGTCCTTCAGGGTCTAAGTGTGTCCCTCAGGATCTAAGTGTGTCCTTCAGGATCTAAATGTATTCTCCCTGGGTCTAAGTGTGTGCCTCAGGGTCTAAGTGTGTCCCTCAGAGTCTAAGTGTGTTCCTCAGGACCTTGGAGCACACCAGAAGGTATCCACTGGAGAATTCTCTCTCCTCCTCCTTGTGCAGCATCTTGTGCAAGAAGTGGGAGCTCATAAATAGCTTTAGGGCAGGATGGAGAGACACATGCTGAGGGTTCCCTGCCGTGCTGAACGTGTTTGCCACTCCTTTTGATGAGGAATCTCTTGTTGTTACTCATTCCACTGAAAAAATCACATTAACACCAACAGTTAAAGCAGAAAAAAGCAAGGCAAATATTCACAGCAACATCCAAGCCAGGAATATGGGTGAGAGGCAGGGGAAGAAAGACTTCCTTTAGGTTGTCATTAAATACTGAGGTTCCTTCCAGTCAGCAGAAGCCTTCTTTCACCTTTGGTCATGTGAGGTCTGCTTTGCTTTGCTGGCTAATGAACAAATTCTCACCTCAGAAATAAAAGAAAATTCCATCTTTTGGGGTGCCTCATTGTGCATGTTTCACTGTGAAGGGTCTTGCATTGAGTCTGTGTTAATCTGGGTGGAATCACAGAATTGCTTGGGTTGGAAAAGACCTCTAGGCTCATTGAGCCCAACCAAGTGTTGGACTTGATGTTTCCAGCAGCAGGTTTGTGCTAGCAGTCGTTGGATCCATCGTTCCTGGCTCTCTGACACTAGTGGGTGGGGGAGAAGCATAAATGAAATCACACTCAAATGAAACACTTGAATTCTGGTCAGTAGAGCAACTCCATTCCCAAACTGGCTTGGGGCAGGGCTTGGAAAGCTGCCCAGCAGATAAAAACCTGAGGGTCTTGAGGGACAGCTGGATGAAGGTGAGCCAGTGTGTGCCTAGGTGGCCAAAAAGACCAACAGCATCCTGGCCTGGAGCAGCAGCAGTGTGAGCAAGAGGAGCAAGGCAGGGATTGTCCCTCTGGACTCAGCACTGGTGAGGCCACACCTTGAGGACTGGGTTCAGTGTGTGGCACTCACTGCAGGAAGGACATTGAGGTGCTTGAGTGTGCCCAGAGAGCTGGTGCAGGGTCTGAAGAACAGGTCTGGTAAGGAGCAGCTGAAGAAACTGGGGGTGTGCAGTCTGGAGAAAAGGAGGTTGAGAGGAGATCTCCTTGCTCTCCACAACTCCCTGAATGGAGGTTGGAGCCAGGTGGGGGTTGGTCTGTCCTGCCTGGTAACAAGTGACAGGATGAGAAGAAATGGCCTGAAGTTGCACCAGAGGAGGTTTAGGTTGGGCGTTAGAAGTAACTTCCTCACTGCAAGGGCTCTCAAACACTGGCACAGGCTGCCCAGGGAGGTGGTTGGATCCCCATCCCTGGAGGTGTTTCAAAGAGGCAGAGATGTGATGCTGAGGGCCACGGCTAAGCACCAGCCTTGGCAGAGTTGGACTGGCTGATCTTGAGAGTCTTTTCCATGATGCCAGGAGGCAGCCTCTGAAATCAGAATTTTCCTGTGTGAACCTTGCTGTATCAAATATTCCCAAATAATGGAGGTTTTCACATTCCTTTGGGATCAGAAGTTGCACCTCTCAGGGGGCAGTGAGGTTATTCAGTGCTGCTGTGTGCAGAAGGGAATCTCAGCTGTCTGGAGGAATTCCTGAGTGCTGCTTGGCAAGGAGCAGCTGCTGGCTGCCTTCCTTCATCCCCATTGAAGCAAAGCTCAGACTTGCTCATTTTTTTAGATGTCTTCCTCGGAGGGAGGGCAAACAATCTGGCTGTGCTTTTGGGGAGGGAATTTGAAATTCAAATGACAACCTTTAGGTGTCATTTCAGTGGGGAAGTAGCCCCTGGTTCTGACGGCACCAGGCTTCCAAGGTGTTTAATTTGTATGCACAAAGCTTGGTTAGATAAAGCATCGAGGATGTGAGTTGGTCACAATATTTCTACAGGCTTTCCACCACCCTTGTTAAATTAGTTCCTGGAAGCTGTAGTTCACTCTATTAATGTAATATATCTCCCTCCACTGTAAAACAAACTCTTTGGCCTTTCAAATGGGAGGACCCCAACCTTAATAAATACTGAATTATAAAATCCCTGCATGGGGAATACAAGGCTCATTCTTTTCTCACCAGCTGTGAGCAGCTCTGTGTGATGCATGGTAGAGGCTCTCCAGGAAAGAGGAGCAAATTGAAAACCCTACCCCTGTAGGTTCCCTTATTAGACTTGAAGTGACTGTGAAATTCACAGGACACAGCTCATTAAAACAAGGCTGGCAATCTGTGACCTCTTGAGTAGGAAGAGAAGATCCATGCTGAAAAACAGGCTGTTGCTTTGATTGTGGGGTAGGAGAAAAAAAAACCTGTGTGTAGCTGCTTGCTAACCCACTCAGTACCAGAGCACACTGGGCCTTCTAAAATGCATGGAAACAGAGAATCACAGGAGCACAGAATCATGGAATCATTGAATCATTGGGGTTGGAAGAGACCTTTCAGGTCACCAAGCCCAAGTGTTCACCCAGCACTGCCAGGTCACCACTAAACCATGTCCCTCAGCACCACATCTCCACAGCTTTGAAGCCCCTCCAAGGATGTGGACTCCACCACCTCCCTGGGCAGCCTGTTCCAGGGCTTGACAACCCTTTGGGGGAAGAAACTGCTCCTGATGTCCAACCTAAACCTCCTCTGGTGCAACCTGAGGCCATTTCCTCTTGTCCTATTGCTTGTTACCTGGGAGAAGAGAGCAAGACCCTCCTCACTCCTTGCAGGGAGGATTCACTTCTATCAACTGATTGCTACAAGGATGAAATGAGTCTTTGTACAATGTCATGGCTGGACTCAATCATCTTGGAGGCCTTTTCTAACCTTAATGATTCTGTGGCTGTAAAACAGAGCCTTGCCTCCAAAATCTTTTCTTCTTGCATCAGTAATTCAATAAGTGAACTGAACTTCACCTATCTTGTGTGCTGGGATGCCTGATAACGTTGATGAGGAGATGGCTTTTTGAAGCACAGAGAAGCTAGCTAGCTAGGTAGGTAGAAGATAGGAGAGGAAGAAAACAAAGCAAGCCAGGAAAGCAGAGGCTTATTTTTAGGAAGAGTTTATTATTAGCAGAAGGTAAATGGCAGCCAGGCTAGGTTCAGCAAAGCATCTGTACACAATGTTCTGATAAGCAGGCATCCAGATAGCCTTCAAGAGCCCAACACAACAGGGTGCAGGTTGGCCAAGCCTCTACTAGCTTGGTTCATCCCAGGTGAAGTGTCTGATTTCTTTTACACCTCTGTTATTAATAACAGAGGTGGAAGGGAGAAGCGATAAGGTTTAAAAGAGTAGGATCAGTCTTTAGGAGCAGTTTATGTTTAGCACAGACATTTTATTTCCTTCCCAGTTAAATTTGTGGTCCTCCTTCTTTAAGTGGCGAAGGCTCCAAAGATTAAGTAGGGAATTACTGGAAAACTCTGAAGTGGTCTCAAGGGGATTCATATTTCTCAGCTGACTTGTCACTGAGATGGATGCAGTGGGAATGTGTCCAAGGCTACACATGGGTTAGTAGCCACCCTCTGAACACATCTTGCTGAAGCAACTGGTGAAGGATGGGAGTGATCCTCAGTCCTCCAGGATGAGGTGACACAGCCTGGTCCTCTGTGCCCTGATGCAGTGATCTTTAGCAGGTTTGGCCATGCAGGGAAGTTTGTGCACTAATTAACACGGCTGGTTGAGGACTGTCAGCCTTAAACTTCCTCAGATCTGTGGACATGTTGGACCCCTTGCTGGAGGTGTGTGCTCCCACTGTTGCTGCACATGGAATGTCACAGCTTGGGTGAAATAAACAGCTTGGATGAAATTAAGCTCCAAAGAGGCAGGACCTTGCTAGAGGTGTGGCTGTAAGCCCAAAAGGGAGCAACTGGGCAGCAGTGGTGGAAGGGTGAGGATACACTCCCTTGGAACAGGCTGCCCAGGGGGGTGGTGGAGTCACCATCCATGAAGGCGTTCAAAAAAGGTGTGGACAAGGCAGACATTAAGGCATGGTTTAGTGAGCTTAGGGGTGTTGGGCTGATGGTTGCACTCAGTGCTCTTGGAGGTCTTTTCCAACCTTAACGATTCTTTGACCCTTCCTCTCCCCTTCCTCCTTTAGCCCTAAGTGCTGACAGCAACTCTGGTTCTGATTTGTTCCCCCTGTCCCTATCAGAGCACAGGGCTGCCCAAAGCAGGAATCCTTTCACACCTATCTGCAAGGTCCTTGAGATGTGTTAAGAGTAAACTAGGTGTGAACAACACATGAAGTGGGCACACACATGGAAGCTGAGGTGAGAAAACATTTGGGCAGTAAAAATAGAAGCCTGCTGTTGGCAGAAAGAGGTGTCCCCAAGGAAAAAAACCAGCAGGACTTGGGGGCTTGTTTTGGTAATGCATTACCCTGAGCTTCCTGACCTCAGGGGGAAGGAGAGTGTTTGTGATTTGTTTCTTTTAACAGGGAAAGAAATGCACCTCCCCTGCTTCTCTACAGAGCAATCCATACCAGCTCATCACACAACCTGCTTAATTAGGAGAGGGAATAAAGGAGGGATTACCAGCTGCTAATGATGCCATTGAAAAGCATGAGCTCTGTGTGATTGTTGTGGGCTTTATTGTAGAGGAGCTGCAGCTGCTTCCAGATCATCTTCTTTGATCCTGCTTCCTGCTTGTCTGTGTGCTTGTTTCGAGGGAATGTTCTTCTCGGGTGAAATGTTGGTCTCTTCTCCCAAGGAACTAGTGATAAGAGGAGAGGAAATGGCCTCAGGCTGCAGTAGGGAAGGATTAGGTTGGATATTAGGAACAATTTCTTTCCTGCTAGAGCGGTCAGGCATTGGAACAGGCTGCCCAGGGAGGTGGGGGAGTCCCCATCCCTGGAGGTGTTCAACAAATGTGCAGACATGGCTCTGGGACTCTGGGACATGGGTGGTGGTGGGTTGAGAGTTGCACCAGATGATCTCAGAGGTCCCTTCCAAACTTCCTGATTCATAATGATTCTCTGCTGCTATGATTAAACCAAAGGGTTGGGTTTGTGAGGTTTCTTTTGTCTAATCCATAAACTGCAGGGTGGATGTGAGGTGCACATCCTTCACTTCTGCCACACTATGGATTGCAGCAGTGCCTTCAATCCACAGCTCTCACACATTCCCATCCCACAGAGATCAGCATAGTACAAGCAAAAAGCCATTTAGCAGAGAAGCCCCAGTTCCTGCTCTGCTGCTCTATGATAAATGGTACCTCTGATGTCACTGGAGAGCTGGAATGCAGTAGAGAAGCCTGTTCTGCAACACAAAGAACATTAGACCAAGAGATCTGATGTTGGAAAGAGAAATATCCCTTCTGGATTTCAGCTATTTGGCCTGCTGCTTATTTTGCTGCCTCACTCAACTAGCTCTAACATTTCTCATTTTTTTTCTATATATATTTTTTTTTTCTTATTGCCAGGAGGGTAAAGCACAAAATGGAATCACAAATATCAACACTTGTCTCGTGTTGGAATGCAGCAACTGATGGAGAGATGGAGAGGGACAGGAAAAGCAAGGAGAGCACTGGGGCTGTTGGAACCAAAGGGATTTTTGCCCCTGTTTCCAGTGTGGTTTGGGTTGGAGGAAAGAGTGTGAATGAAATCTCAGTGTCTCCATGGCTGGGGCTGTGAATGCTTTTAAAAGCATTAATGGTGCCTCTAAATTTAGAGCGCAGCGCTCCAGTTTCATTAAGAATTCTGCTTCAGCTCCAGCCAGACTCCACAGAACCTGTCCCCAAAAACAGAGCCCTGCGCCATGCTGCCTCCTGCTCAGCTTAGCAGCAGCTTTTCTTCTCCAAATGGCCTCAGCTAACCCACAGCTGCTCAGAAGTTGCTGTCTGTTGCTGTCTTCTCTGCATTCATTCTCATTCTTGGAACTTGAACCTCTCTGTGTCATGAGGCAAATGGTGCTCAGCTGAAGCTACTAGAGAAAGAGAGCAGATTGTAGCCTGAAGCAGAATTGTGAAGCCTCACATGGGTGTCTACACAGGAAAGGAACACATCTTGGTTTGCAAACATCACTTCTTTTTGGGGAGACTTTAGAGCAGCCTTCCGGTACCTGAAGTGGGCTACAAGAAAGCTGGGGAGGGACTTTTTATGGGGGCTTGGAGTGTTAGGATGAGAGGGAATGGATTGAAGCTTGAGGAGGGCAGATCTAAACTGCAGATGAGGAAGAAATTCTTTAGAGTGAGGGTGGGGAGACACTGGAACAGGTTGCCCAGGGAGGCTGTGGATGTCCCCTCCTTGAAGGTGTTCAAAGCCAGGTTGGATGAGGTCTTGAGCAACCTGGGCTGGTGGGAGGTGTTCCTGCTCATGGCAGGGGGTTGGAACTGGATGATCCTTGTGGTCCCTTCCAACCCTGACTGATTCTATGATTCCATGATTCAATAACAAGACATTATACATCCCATAAGCAGAAAGCCTCTTTGTGCCTTTTTTTCTGGGGGAAGGTACATCTCAGTGTGGACCAATGTGGACATTCTTTAGCACTTTATTGTTTTAAAAGGCTGAGATTTTGTGTCACCTGAGCAGATGGATTTGAAATCCCTCTTTTGCATCTTGATCATGTTGCTTTCTGGAACTGCCAGACCAGAGGCACTTCAGTCATCTCGTGGGAGATGGTGCCTGTGACTTGATGTTTTCCATGGAAACCAGAGCAGGAAATAGTTAATGAAAAGCCTCCCAGCTCTGCAGTGTGTGAGGGTAGGTTAAGAGGTTTGGGGGAAAAATAAGAGCATCATTCTCAGAGGCAGGCAAGGACAATGCTCTCCAAACCTCCTGGCAGAGCATGTTCCTGGGGTAATCCATTTCTCCCTCTCCTCATACCACTGCTGAGAGCTTTGTGGATCTTTCTCTCTCTCACACACACTCAGGCTGAAAATCCTTGTCTGAAGAGCTTTGGCTGACTTTGGGAGGTGATTTGGTCTCCAGCTTGCAAAAACACCATTCCACCTGGAGCAAGGAACCTCTCTGCCTCCTTGGCTTTAAAGTGATTAACCCCAGGACTGCTTTGAATTCGAGATTCCTGCAGACCCAGAGCCCTTCCTTGCTTTGGGCATCTGCTGCCTGATGCAGCTTGTCAGTCTGAGCCACCAGACCTGTGCCTGCAGCCAGGAAGGTGCCACTTGTAAACCAACACAGTACTGCTACACAGCAGCTAAGTGTCCACTTGTGACATTTGATGGGGAGCATCTTCATGCCTTGGCTTCTCCTTTGCTAGGAACAGGAAAATCTCTTGGCATGTTGCTGGCTCACGGTGAACTTGTTCACCAGCACTCCCAAGTCCTTCTCCACAGGGCTTCTTTTCAGCAAGCCACCCTCTCACCCATCCTTGTCCTCTTTTATCTGGACCATGGAGACAAATCTCCCTTCTGCTGTCCCTTGGTACCACCACCCACATCCCCAGCTTTTCCTTGAGCAACTGCTGTCATCTGCTTCTCCCCTGGCAGGCCATGCAGAGAGGAAGGGCCATGACTGAAGTGTGCCAGAGCAAAGCACCAAAGCCCACCCAAACCCCCAGAGATCAAACATCTCTTCCCCAACCTGGATTCATGCAGAGTGTCAGAAACACAGCCGTGGCTGGAAAGAACCTTTCTGAGTATTACAGAGCACAGGACGTATTCTTAAGTCTGTTTTTCCTTCCTAAGTCCTTTTTCACCTCCATTCATGCCCCTTTTCAAGGCTTTCCTCCCTTTGATTTATGGATTTGGAGACCATCTTTAATTCTCTCCCTTGAACAGCTGCCTGGAGCAACACTCACTGGGAATTAGGTGCAGTGTGCAGCCCTCCTGCCTTCTGCAGAGCAACCTGCTGTGTGGAATGACCATTAATACCCAGCCTGAGGGCAACAGCTCCCTGTGGCTGGGCTGGCTGGGGGTGTGAACCTCTTCAGATCTCCTTGTGCATCCACACAAACCCCACCATGCACCCACACTCGTGCTCATTGTCTCTCTGCTCCATACCCAGTGCACCAGAGTGACTGTTACAAGGAGCACATTAGACCTAAAAGTTCCCAACGAGGGAAATCATCCTCTGCATGTGATGTCTAAAGGCATTTTCAGTGCTTGGGGAGAAAAGGGCTCACTTATTGTCCTCCAGGAGTCACTTATTGTCCTCCAGGAGTCACTTATTGCCTTCCAGGAGTCACTTACTGCCTTCCAGGACTTACTTATTGCCTTCCAGGACTTACTTATTGCCTTCCAGGACTCACTTACTACCTTCCAGGACTCACTTACTGCCTTCCAGGACTTACTTATTGCCTTCCAGGACTCACTTACTACCTTCCAGGACTCACTTACTGCCTTCCAGGACTCACTTACTGCCTTCCAGGACTTACTTATTGCCTTCCAGGACTCACTTACTACCTTCCAGGACTCACTTACTACCTTCCAGGACTCACTTACTACCTTCCAGGACTCACTTACTGCCTTCCAGGACTCACTTACTACCTTCCAGGACTCACTTACTGCCTTCCAGGACTTACTTATTGCCTTCCAGGACTCACTTACTGCCTTCCAGGACTTACTTATTGCCTTCCAGGACTCACTTACTACCTTCCAGGACTCACTTACTGCCTTCCAGGACTCACTTACTACCTTCCAGGACTCACTTACTGCCTTCCAGGACTTACTTATTGCCTTCCAGGACTCACTTACTACCTTCCAGAACTTACTTATTGCCTTCCAGGACTCACTTACTGCCTTCCAGGACTCACTTACTGCCTTCCAGGACTTACTTATTGCCTTCCAGGACTCACTTACTGCCTTCCAGGACTCACTTACTGCCTTCCAGGACTCACTTACTACCTTCCAGGACTCACTTACTGCCTTCCAGGACTTACTTATTGCCTTCCAAACATGTGCTCAGGGATGTATAACAACAATGAGAACCTGCCAGGGTGCAGGTCTGCACAATGTCATGCTTGGTGCTGTTTTGCCAGCAGTTTTGATGTCTGGTCACTCAGTTTCCCCCATCTCAAGCTGCTTTTGGAGGCTCTGGTTACTTTCCAATCAAAGCAGGGGTTGCCATGGCTGTGTGAGACCTTTAAGACTGTTGAGTCCAACCATCAAGCCAACACCACCATGCCCACTAAACCCTGTCCCCAAGAGCCATGTCTACACATTTCTTGGACACCTCCAAGGATGAGGACTCCACCACCACCCTGGGCAGCCTGTTCCCAATGCCTGACCACAGCAGGGATTGTCTTCTTCTGGCCATAGGACGAGGAACTGGAGCTGCTTCCATCTATGGGTAAATCCCACCTCAGCTCCCTCACATCATTTCATTTCATACCAAACCCATCTTGCAGCAGCTTTCGGCTTGGAAGCAGGGAGATTGTTGTCAAAGCCTCAGGAACCCCCTTTGATGTGGGGCAGACAGCTGGGAGAGATGATAATGAGCTGCCAGGAGACCTTCAATCAGGAGGGGAGATCAGGGTTTCAGGGCAGCAAGGACTATCACGCTGTCAGCTCCAAACTGGGGGGGGGGAATGGCTGATTAAGAGCTCACTGCCTTGAGGGCTTTAGGAACGTGGCTGTGCAGGGATTTCTGGACTTGCAGATTTATGGAGATGCCTTTTTTTTGGCCAGCAGCTAAGGGAGCAAAGACTCCTTCACTTCACAGACCACGCTGCAGCCCCCTGACTGAGGCTGCTGTACTGCAGGGCTCCACAGAGTCCCTTTCTCCCTCTTTAAATCCTAAAGCCTTTGGGGCAGGAATTCTGTACTGCTCCTCTTGCAGGGCTCAGAATAGGAAGGGAATTCAGCCTGGGGTGGAGCACACTGATATCAGGGTTATAAATACCACAGCAGTGACAGGACTCCCTGCTCCAGTGGCTTCCTGCCCAACCACATTAAATAAGGACTTTTAATTGAAGCTAAAGAATAATGAACTTGATCTCTGGATTGCAAACAAAGATTGTTTCCAGGTCCTGCTCAGCAACCATCAGCTTAACCCTCCCTTGTGTTGCCACCACTGTGGATTTTACTGCAAAGTAGTGGTGATGCTGGTTTGGGATCCAGGCTAACCCCTTTGGAGGTTCTCCTCCCCTTTCTACTCTGCTCCCCTGAGGCCACACTTGGAGAATTGTGTCCAGTTCTGGGCTCCACGGTTCAAGAGAGACAGGGAACTAGTGGGCAGAGTCCAGTGGAGGGGCATGAAGATGCTGAGGGGCCTGGAGCATCTCTGTGAAGAGAAAAGGCTGTTGAGCCTGGGGAAGAACAGCCTGAGAGGGAATGATCAGTGCTCAGCAAGAGCTAAAGGATGGAGGTCATGAGAATGGGGCCAGACTCTTCTCAGTGGTGCCCAGCAACAGGAGAAGGGGCAATGGGCACAAGCTAGAACCCAGGAGGTTTCACTTTGAACTCAAAGAGAAACTTCTTTGGTGTGAGGGTGCTGGAGCCCTGGAGCAGGCTGCACAGAGAAGTTCCCTGCAGAGATTCCAAACCTGGCTGGACATTGTGATCCTGGGCAAGCTGCTGTGGGTCACTCAGCTTTAGGAGTGGGGTTGGACTGGATGATCTCCAGAGGTCCCTTCCAGTTCCCACCGTGCTGGGGCCCCCTCAGATGCTCCAAGCCTCTCATGACACTCACCTGACCCTTTCCATCCTTCACCTCTCCCGTACATCTCCTGCTGCAGCTTATTCCAGAGGATTCAGTCCAACATCCTGCTGTTTGCAGCTCCTGGAGCTGGCAGACAACGCGACTGGGCAGTGATGGCACGAGCTTGTCAGAGGAATTCTGTTAGCTATGTGATGGAGAACGGTTTGCTTACTGTCTCCTAGCATCTGTCTGAACACAAACCCCAGTGCCTGATAGTGGTTACCTTCTGAGGAGCCACCATGAGAATAGAAACTGGCTGGATGCATTCCCCAGGCCACATTCCTCTTGGCACAGCTCTGCTGGAGTCATAATGCTCAGGAGCACAGCTCAGGGCTCTGTTGGATAAGGCAGAAAGAAGCTGAGCTTTGACCTGGGCTAAGTCACAGGAGTCTGACTGTAAATCAGAACTGCAGATCACATTCCAGACAGAATTCTTTTCTTTTCCTAATCCAGCTACTGCTGCTGACTCAGAAATACTCTCAGGAATCTTGTCTGCTGCAAGTGTGGACACTGGGGAGAGTAAAACAGAAAGATATGATTGTGTGTGTATGGTTGCAGCTCAAGAAATGAAGAAGAGCATCTGTCCTATGGGGACAGACTGAGAGAGTTGGGGCTGTTCAGTCTGGAGAAGAGAAGGCTCCAAGGTGACCTTCTTGTGGCCTTCCAGTGTCTGCAGGGGGCTAAAAGAAAGCTGGGGAGGGACTTTTTAGGATCTCAGGTAGTGACAGGACCAGAGGGAATGGAATAAAGCTGGAAGTGGGGAGATTCTGGCTGGACATGAGGAAGAAGTTCCTCACCATGAGAGTGGTGAGAGCCTGGAATGGGATGCCCAGGGAGGTGGTTGAGGCTCCATCCCTGGAGGTGTTTGCAGCCAGGCTGGATGAGGCTCTGGCCAGGCTGATCCAGTGTGAGGTGTCCCTGCCCATGGCAGGGGGGTTGGAACTGGATGATCCTTGAGGTCCCTTCCATCCCTGACTGATTCTATGATTCTAAGAGACTCCAACTTCATGTCAGAAAGAACCATTTTACCTTTCCATTCTTTTTCCTTTACAATCACACCATTTCTCCCTGCCTCTTTCCTAAGTGGACTTGGTCATGAAAAAATCATTGCCAAGAACTCATGGAACAAGAACTCAAAAGTGAAATAAACTTTTTTGCTCCCCCTGGTAGTGTTGGCTTAATGGTTGGACTTGATGATCTTGGAGGTCTCTTCCACAGAGAATGGAGCTCCTTTTGTTGCCTCATGCTCAGTCTTGCCTCTTCCTTCTCTGTTTCCAGTCTTCAGATTCTCATTGCCAATCAGGTTCCTCCCTCCAGACCTATCACCTACCTTTCTATTTCCAGATGGAACTGGACCATCCTCTCTCCCTAAATCCCTTTGCTCATCCTGCCTGAATTCCCCACAGCCCCACCTCCACTGTTTCTGTAGGCTCCTGCTCTAGTTGTGCTCCATGTCCTTCTCACTTGCTTTCTGCTTGGGTATTTCCAGTTCCCTCCACATGTTTTATAAGAACAGAACAGATCTTATGAGAGGTGGCTGAGGGAAGTGGAGTTGTTTAGCCTGGAGAAGAAGAGGCTGAGGGCAGACCTCATTGCTCTCTATAATGGTAGAAAGGTTGGGGTGAGGTAGGGGTTGGTCTCTTCTCTTCTAAGATCAGGTGATTGAACGAGAGGAAATGGCCTAAAATTGTGCCAGGAGAGGTTTAGGTTGGGGATTAGGAACAATCTCTTCCATGCAAGAGTGGTCAGGGATTGGAACAGGCTGCCCAGAGGGGTGGTGGAGTCCCCATCCCTGGAGTGCTCAAGAAATGTGTGGCCATGGCACTTGGGGACATGGTTTAATGGCCATGGTGGTGGTACCTTGATGGTTGGACTCAATGATCTTTTCCAACCAAAAGAATTCTGTGATTCTCCCTGGATCTTGTTACCCCTGGCATCCCCTGCTCATCCCCTTCTCCTGTTTCCCTTTGGAGTGTTTTTTTTTTTTCCTGCTGCCTTCAGTCAGATCTGTGCTGAGGAGGCTCAGCATGGAGGTTACAGGAGTGAAAGCATCTTCCCAGAGCTTTGCTCTCTGAGGGATGAAGTTGTGTCAGCATTGCCCTTCTGAAAGGCAGGGATTTGGTGCCAGCTTAAAGACAAATCCTGCTTTGAGATGCACCACAGCAGCCTACCTGAATGCAAACTGGAAGCCAGCAGGTGTTGTTTCACTTCCCAAGAGGTACCATGGATTTGGGGCTTTATTTGGAAGCCCAGAATGGGCTGGGTGATATTTTTTTTTCCCCTCTGTGCTTCCACAATTAAATTTTTATGGAATTCTCATTCCATTTAATGTAGCTGTAGTTAAGTTATAAATTAATAATCCCTGCTGCTGGGACTGCTGTGTGGCAAGATGGCTTTCCTGAGAGTGTGGGTAAATAATTCATGCTATTAAATTAGTCCTAGTCCCCCTCCACAGCTCATTTACCTGCTGTGGCTACAAATATTCCTCCATGCAGTTAGGGTAGGTGTCAGGATATGCCAAGCATGAGAGGCTCTGCTCTCTCAGAAAGAGTCTTTACACCTTGCTAAATGGAGGTGTGAGGTGCCCCTGCCCATGGCAGGGGGGTTGGAACCAGATGATCCTTGTGGTCCCTTACAACCCTAACTGATTCTGTGATTCTAGGATTCTAGGATTCTAGGATTCTGTGATTACATGATTCTGTGATCACAAACTCTGTTGACAGAGCACCAGAAAAAAAAACAAACAAACAAACATGGGGGTTGTTAAAGAGTGATGCTTTTTATAGGAATATAGCTGCCCTTAGGTTTAGTTTTAGTTTTCGTCTTGGGGTTTTAGATCCTTGGTAGCATCACAGAATCAGGGAATGGTTGGGGTGGGAAGATCGAGTCCAGCCCCACTGCCGAGGCAGCTTCACCTGGAGAAGGTCACACAGGAACATGTCCAGGTGGGTCTGGGATGATTCCAGAGATGGAGACTCCACAGCCTCTCTGGGCAGTCTGCTCCACTGCTCTGTCACCCTTCAGTTTAAGAAGTTCCTCCTTATGTTTCAATGGAAATTCTCATGTTCCAGTTTGTTCCTGTCACCCCTTGTCCTGTCACTGGGCACCACTGAACAAAGCCTGGTCCCATCCTGCTGACATCCACCCTTGAAGTGTTGATCAGCATTGATGAGATCTCCCCTCAGGCTGCTCTTCTCCAGACTAAAAAGCTCAAATTCTCTCAGTCTTCCAGATTCTCTCAGTCTTCCAGATTCTCTCAGTCTTCCAAATTCTCTCAGTCTTCCAAATTCTCTCAGCCTTTCCTCCTCACAGAGGTGTTCTGGTCCCCTCAGCATCTTTCCAGCCCTTTTCTGCACCCTCTCCAGCAAGTCTCTGTCCTCCTTCAACCAGGGACCCCAGAACTGGACACAGGACTCCAGATGTGGCCTTGCCAGGGCACAGTAGAGAGGGAGCAGAACCTCCCTTGACCTGCTGGCTGCATTCTTCTCAATGCAGCCCCAAATGCCACTGGCACTCAGGTTGTGTGAGATCAGCTTTCCATAGAAACCACAGCTCTGGGGCTTTCTCAAGCTCTCCACCTCTTCTCCACCTCTTCAGACCTTTGCTGGAATGGTTTCAGTGCTCTGTGCCTCAGTTTCCCTACCTGTAAACTAGGATTAATAGAAATTCTTCCCTGCTTCACGTGCAAATTCTGTGGGGCTTCCAGTTTGCTGTTTTTAGCCCAATTTCCCCTTTGGTTTGGAAAGCAGCTACCACAGACAAGGGGAAATGATCCTTCTCCATCTCAGCTTTGAGCATCAGGCAGCCTGTGCTGCATTGAGCAGGGTTTGCTAATGGACTTGGTGGTGACTTGGTTGGACCTGGACTTGACCATTTGGACTTGGAGCTCTTTCCCAGCCTTAATGATTCTATGATGATTCTATTCTTAATGACTCTATGGTTCTAATGACCCTCTCAGAAGAAAAAAAAAAAAAAAAAAAGTAAAAAAAGGGTACAAATAAACATAAGGGGGGAAAAAAAAAAATCACCTTGCTCCTAAAAGCTACTTCCCAGGGTTTTAGTGCAGAGTCTCTAAATTGTTTGCAACCTTTTGGCACTGCCTGATGCTCCTAAGAGCTTTGATGATGCTTCTGTGTTAACAAAGTATTTTCCACCACACTAACAGTGCTTTTGCTGGTCTAATGTTGTCTCTTCTTGTCTGGTTTTGCTGCTGCTTTTGCCTGCCAGGGGAGCATCCAGGGAGGACAGTGCTGTAATAACTTCCATCTCCTCCCTACACCTCAGAAACCAAATCAGCTGACAGTAAGTAATATTTATTTGCTTTTCCACATCATGCATAACCTCTACAATTGTTTTATTGCCAAGCTACCATCATATGTTATCCAGCAGCAACTTGAAAACATTGTTTTAGCTTTCCCTATAAATATTGATGAGGAATCTGAAGCTTGGAGGTTGTTTTTTTTTCCTGTAGAACACATTGAAATCTAACTCAAATATATCTGGAAAAGATGTTATTGCTCATAAGTCTATTCAAAAGGCATCCCAGGCAAGGGGCTCTGTGTGTAAATAATGAATACTCCTAGCCTGGGATTGATTTATTCACTGGAAAGGCTTCTGAAGGAGCAAATCAGCATATTGAGGAGCACTAATGGCAGATGTAAAAGCTTTTTGAATGTTTACTGGGACTTAAGACAAATGTTTGCAATGGAAGGGAAATGAAGGCATGAGCTGAAGGCAATGAGGTGCTCTGCTAGAAACTGGAGATCATAGAATCATTGAATGGGTTGGGCTGGAAGACCTCCAAAGCTCATTTAATCCAAACCCCCTGCAGTCAGCAGGGACATCCTCCACTAGATCAGGTTGCTCAGAGCCTTGTTGAGCCTGACCTTGAGCATCTCCAGGGATGGGGCCTCAACCACCCCCTGGGCAGCCTTTTGCAGTGCTCAACCACCCTCATGGTGCAGAACTTGTTCCTGACACCCAATCTAAATCTCTAATTTCAAACCATTGCCCCTCATCCTATCCCTGCAGACCTTTGCAAACAGCCCCTCTGCAGCCTTCTGGTAGCCCCTTTAGCCTCTGGAAGGCAACTCTGAGGTCTCCCCAGAGCCTTCTCTTCTCCAGGCTGAACAACCCCAACTCCCTCAGCCTGTCCTCATAGGTTTGCTGCCTTGGGATTGCTGCCTTAGGTTTGGTGCCTTGGGTTTGGTGCCTTGGGTTTTCTGTCTTGGGATTGGTGCCTTGGGTTTGGTGCCTTGGGTTTTCTGTCTTGGGATTGGTGCCATGGGATTGGTGCCTTGGGTTTTCTGTCTTGGGATTGGTGCCTTGAGTTTGGTGCCTTGGGTTTTCTGTGTTGGGATTGGTGCCTTGGGTTTGGTGCCTTGGGTTTGGTGCCTTGGGTTTTCTGTCTTGGGATTGGTGCCTTGGGTTTGGTGCCTTGGGTTTTCTGTCTTAGGTTTGCTGCCTTGGGTTTGGTGCCTTGGGTTTTCTGTCTTGGGATTGGTGCCTTGGGTTTTCTGTCTTGGGATTGGTGCCTTGGGTTTGGTGCCTTGGGTTTTCTGTCTTGGGATTGGTGCCTTGGGATTGGTGTCTTGGGTTTTCTGCCTTGGGATTGGTGCCTTGGGTTTGGTACCTTGGGTTTGGTGCCATGGGTTTTCTGCCTTGGGTTTTCTGTCTTGGGTTTGCTGCCTTGGGTTTGCTGCCTTGGGTTTTCTGTCTTGGGATTGCTGCCTTGGGTTTGCTGCCTTGGGTTTTCTGTCTTGGGTTTGGTGCCTTGGGTTTGGTGCCTTGGGTTTTCTGTCTTGGGTTTGCTGCCTTGGGTTTGCTGCCTTGGGTTTGCTGCCTTGGGTTTTCTGCCTTGGGTTTTCTGTCTTGGGTTTGCTGCCTTGGGTTTGCTGCCTTGGGTTTGCTGTCTTGGGATTGCTGCCTTGGGTTTTCTGTCTTGGGTTTTCTGTCTTGGGTTTTCTGTCTTGGGTTTTCTGTCTTGGGTTCTCTGTCTTGTGTTTGGTGCCTTGTGCAATGCTGTCCCCCAAGCCATGGGGTATAATGAAACATGAAGCATCATGCTCTTCCCTAACCTATTTAAATGACTTAATTAACATTGAATTTTACCAAGCCTGTCAGGACTGGAGACATGCTGTAAGACAGAAATATAACCTAACAGGAAGGAATTTACCTTGCTGGAGAAGTCAGGCTCTGGGAGATAAAAGCCTGGGTTAGGCAAATGAAATGATGCCCTGGGGAAGGAAATTGTCACTCTGCTCCTCCCCCCTCTGACAAGAAGTTGCCCATGAGCCAGCAATGTGCCCTCATGGCCAAGAAAGGCAATGGTCTCCTGAGGGGCATGAAGAAGAAGGTGTCCAGGTCAAGGGAGGATCTCCTCCCCTTCTACTCTGCCCTACTAAGGACACACCTGGAGGAGTGCATCCAGTTCTGGGCTCCACAGTTCAAAAGACACAGGGAACTAGTGGAGAGAATCCACCAAAGATGTTTAAGGGATTGGAGTATCTCTGTGACACATGGAGCTGTCTGGCTTGGAGAAGAGCAGCCTGAGAGGGGACCTGATCAATGCTCAGCAAGAGCTAAAGTGCCTACCTGGGGCCAGAGGATGGGGCCAGACTCTTCTCAGTGGTGCCCAGTGACAGGACAAGGGGCACAGACTGGAGTCCAGGAGGTTTAATTTGAACTTAAGGAGAAAACTCCTTGGTGTGAGGGTGCTGAAGCCCTGGAGCAGGCTGCCCAGAGACATTGTGGAGTCTCCTTCTCTGGAGAACTTCCAAACCCACCTGGACATTGTGATCCTGGGCAAGGTGCTTTGACTAACCCTGCTTTAGCAGGGGGGATGGACTGGATGATCTCCAGAGGTCCCTTCCAACCCCCACCATGCTGGGATTCTGCAAACCAGATGGATGCTGCAGTGGGATGGTGCAGAGTATCATCAGGAGAATCAGCTGGGACAGAGACATCTCTCACCCCAAAACTGATTGATCAAAGGGGTGAATGTGCCTCAGCATCCTCTGGGCTGTGGGAGTTCCCAGCCTGCTCACCTGGAAATGGAAGCAATTTAATCTTTAAAAACAATAATGAAAGAGCAAACTGTAAATGAGACCTTCTGGCAGACTGACAGGGCTGCAGTCCCAGAGGTGGCCACACATGCTCAGATGACAAACGAGGTCATTACAGTAAATAGTGCAAATTGAGTTCTGGCAGTGGGCAGGAAGCCTTCTCACAGTGGAGGGCTCTGAGATGGGAAGGGAGGGGAGGAAGGGGTGGGGGGGGGGGGAAGGGAAAAGAAGAGGGTGGAAGAATTCATTGTGACAAGCTGATCTGGGGCAGGAAGCTGTGTCATCTGGTAGCAGTCCCAGCTGTCTCCTGGGCTGCAAGGTGATGAGCTCCCTTCATTTAGCAGGGGCTTCAGCAGGGCAGGGCAGAGAAGTGGAGAAAAGATTAGAAAGTGTCAGCTTGCTAAAGAGCATCCAAGGTGCTGCTGAACCCAGAGACCTTCTGCACTCATTCACTTTGTTCCCTGGCTTGGTGGTGGTGCTTTGCATACAGATTGCCTTCTCCTTCTTGGAGTTTCTTGTTATGGATGGGTAAAGTCTGAGGGCTTGAGCTCCTCATGAGAAGTCTTTGAGTATGGGAAGTGCAAACCACAAGGTTAAAAGGCTGTGGTGGCTTCTTCTCACTGACTGACCATGTGGGGAACACTAGGAACTCTGATTTGGACTTTTGATGTGCTCTGTTGGATGATTTAGACTTCTGATGGACTCTGTTGGATGATTTGGATCTCTGACGTGCTCTGTTGGATGAATCTGGCAGATGTTTATGTTGGAGATTAGGAACAATTTCTCTGCTGCAAGAGTGGAACAGGCTGCCCAGGGAAGTGGTGGAGTCACCATCCCTGGAGGTGGTCAGAAAATGTGTGACCATGGCACTTTGGGACATGGTCTAGAGGGCATGGTGGTGTTGGGCAGGTGGTTGGAGAGGATGGCTGTAGAGATCTTTTCTGCCCTTAATGATTCTGTGATTCTGTGCTGGTGACAGGTGTCTGGAAGTGCAGATTTACCTTGCAAGTTCTCAGCTGCTCCTCACCAGCCCTGTTCTCCAGACCCTTCACCAGCTCTGCTGCACTTCTCTGGACCCACTCCTGTCCCTCAATGTCCTTCTGGGAGTGAGGGGCCCAAGACTGAACCCAGTACTCAAGATGTGGCCTCAGCAGTGCCCAGCACAGGGCAGTGATCCATGCTCTGGTCCTGCTGGTCACACTGCTGCTGACCTGAGCTGGGTTGCTGTTGGGCTCCTTGCCCACCTGGGACATGCTGGTTCATCTTCATCCTGCTGTCCATCCACATCCCCCCAGGTTGTCCTCTGCTGGGCAGCTTTCAGCCACTCCTTCCCCAGCCTGCAGCATTCCTGGAGTTGTTGTGCCCCGAGTGCAGGCCCCAGTGCTTGGTCTTGTTGAAGTTCATACAACTGACCTCAATCCCAGGGATCCAGCTCCCTCTGCAGAGCAGCTCTCCAAAAGCAACTCTTATTTTTCACAGCATGCCTTTAAAACAACCAACCCACCAACCAACCAAACAACACAGCTCCACTCCAAAAGAAGCCCCAACCCAAGCAGAAATTCCCTTCCTTTGCCCTGAAATGCAGCTTTGTGTCGAAGCCATCACTGTTGGTAACACTGATTTCCATGGCTTGTTAGGAGGACTCAGCACTTAAGCTCTTCTTGATGCAGTTGTTGGGAGGAGAGGAGATGGAGGTTTAAGGACAGCTCATGGGATTTGCATGAAGCTGCTGGGCTGGGGCTTGATAATTTCAGAAAGTACATTTCACACCAGCAGCTCCAGTGATTGCAGCAGGAGGAAGCAATGCTTCTGGAGGGCTTTGTTGTGTGCAGTCTGAGGAACTGTGAGCAGGGAAATGGGATGTGAAGGAGCTCAAGTAGCTCTTAAAATCATGAGAGTCCAGCCAGGCAGGAGGGAGATGCAGCAGGTAGTGTGAGCAATATGGCCTCAAAGGTTGTGGAAGGACTGCTGATAGACCTGGAGAGAGTCTGCTGCTGGTGGGTCCAAACCCACCTGGACATTGTGATCCTTGGCAACCTGTGCTGGGTGACCCTGGGATGATCTCCAACCCCCAGCATGGTGGGGTTCTGGGATACACTCCTTTATTTTTCTGTAGGACTCCAAATCAGAGAGTGGCAGCTTGTTCTGCCAAAGCCCAGGGGAGCCTGCTGCAGAGGTGGTGATGTTTGATTGCTCATTTGCTTAGTTCTTGCCTCTCTTTAATTGCTGCAGCCTGACAGTCTGCTCTGCTCTTCTGTCAGTGCCTGAACACAACCTGAACTCACATCAAGAGGGCAAGAAATGCTTCTTGCAAATGAGGATGGGAGAAAAGTGCTAATTCATGTATCTCTGGGAAAAGGGACCAGAGCCTGATGGTAGAAAACTTTCTGCTGGAGACTCAGCACAGGGCTGCCCAAGAACCCAAAGTTGGTGAGTTTGGAATCTCTCCAGAGAAGGAGACTCCACCACCTCTCTGGGCAGCCTGCTCCAGGGCTCCAGCACCCTCACAGCAAAGAACTTTCTCCTCCTGAGAGAGGAGGAGAGGAGAGGGAGAGGAGAGGAGAGGAAAGGAGAGGAGAGGAGAGGAGAGGAGGGGAGAGGGGAGGGGAGGGGAGGGGAGGGAGGAGGAGAGGGGAGAGGAGAGGGAGAGGAGAGGAGAGGAGAGGAGAGGAGAGGAGAGGAGAGGAGAGGAGAGGAGAGGAGAGGAGAGGAGAGGAGAGGAGAGGAGAGGAGAGGGAGAGGAGGGGAGGGGAGAGGGGAGGGGAGGGAGGAGGGGAGGGGAGAGGAGAGGGAGAGGACAGGAGAGGAGAGGGAGAGGAGAGGAGAAGAGAGGAGAGGAGAGGAGAGGAGAGGAGAGGAGAGGAGAGGAGAGGAGAGGAGAGGAGAGGAGAGGAGAGGAGAGGAGAGGAGAGGAGAGGAGAGGAGAGGAGAGGAGAGGAGAGGAGAGGAGAGGAGAGGAGAGGAGAGGAGAGGAGAGGAGAGGAGAGGAGAGGAGAGGAGAGGAGAGGAGAGGAGAGGAGAGGAGAGGAGAGGGAGAGGAGAGGGACCAAAACAAAACCAATCAAACAAAAAAGCAATAACAACAAAAAAGCAAAGCAAACCAACCAACCAACCAAACAAGCAAACCACCCCAAAACCAACCCCAAAAAAACCCAAACCAACAAAAAAACAAAAAAAAACCCAAAAAAACCCAAACCCAACCCAACCCAACCCAACCCAAACCAAGCCAAACCAAAAACACCTATTGGAAAGAGAATAAAAGTTTGCCTCTGAAATCCAGGACGTTTAACATCTCCCTCCCCCACCACTGAAGTTGTGCTTAGCTGGTAGTAGACCAAAAATGTGGTTCCAGTGACAGCAATCCCTCAAC
Organism: Indicator indicator; assembly: GCF_027791375.1. Lineage (NCBI taxonomy): Eukaryota > Metazoa > Chordata > Aves > Piciformes > Indicatoridae > Indicator > Indicator indicator. The sequence continues at coordinate 4,065,724 of NC_072043.1, forward strand.
AGCAAATGTTGCTTCAATAACAGATTGACTCTCTCTCATGAGTGCTTCTCCCTAAGCAAACTTTGTGATCAACAACTAATTATTTGCAGGAATAATCCTGCAAATTTCCCATCATGAAGAGGTTCAAGGAAATTGTGACTTGCTCCAACCCATTTGTGAACAGTAAGAGGTGGAATTAATTATTCTCTTAGCTCTGATGCTAATAGAGACTTTTTTTTCCCCCTTTCCTTCCCTTGCTTGCAGTTGATGGAAGAGCTGTACTTAACCCATGGCCTTGTTTGTGCTGGGAAAAAAAAACCAAAAACATCCTTGAAGTAAAGCAGTTCTAAAGTTGAATTGCTTCATTAACTGTAAGTTTCAAGTGCAGGTTCCAACTTAATTGCTGTTTATAAAGCCATCATAGCTGGATCTGCAGGTGATGGATGGCAAGGAGGTCTGAAGCAGGCCTCCTGTCAGCAGAGCAGTGGTGGAGCCCAGCTCTTTCTTCAATGTCTTTATCATGGAGCTGGATGAGGGGATTGAGGCACCCTCAGTCACTTTGCAAATGACACCAGACTGGGGGGCAGCATTGATATGCTGGAAGGTAGGCAGGCTCTGCAGAGGGAGCTGGCCAGGCTGGATGGAGGGGCTGAGGCTGATGGGATGAGGTTCAGCTGCTAGGTCCTGCACATGGGAGGTCCCAACAACCCCATGAACGCTGCAGGCTTGGGGCAGAGTGGCTGGAAGCTGCCCAGCAGAGAAAGATCTGGGGGTGCTGATGGACAGCCAGCTGAAGGTGAGCCAGGGGGGGCCCAGGTGGGCAAGAAGGCCACCAGCACCCTGGCCTGGACCAGCAGTAGTGTGGCAGCAGGAGCAGGGCAGTGGCTGTCCTCCTGTACACAGCATGGTGAGGTCACACCTTGAGGACTGCCTTCAGCTTTGGGTCCCTCACTGCAAGAAGGAGTTTTGGATCCTGCTTTCTGGTGGAACTTGGCTGGAGGTTTTTGTCAGTGGAGGAAAAAATTTACTAGTGTTTCTAGGTGCTTTTTTTTTTTTTTTCCCCCCCTTCCTAGAGCACAGGACAACATCTGTCCTGGATATTTACGTGTGTTTGTGTTTGTTCTTTCACCAAACATAAATTAGCTCCAAGAGAGTGCAAAACAAGCCATACATCCTCAGGTGGTTGCCTTCAAAGCCAAGCTGCTGCTTCTCTTACCTTGCTAGAACTTCCCTCCACAATGTCTCTTTCCAGCTCAGTGAGTTGCTTGCCAGGCTGTTCAGTATTTCCTATCACTGCTGCTGCAGCCTTGCATTGAAAAGGGCCCTGGTGAAAAGCTTCTGTGTGAGACAATGGTGATGTGGAAGAATGTAAGGGGAGGGAGCTACAACCATCAGCAGCTTCTCTTGGAGCTGCTCTCCTCACCCCCAGGCTGACAATGGGCTGTCTCCCAGCCACAGGCTGCTTAGTCATGTCCAGACCCTTCCTGTGCACCTTTGCTCTTCCATTCAGCAGTGCTAGCAGCATGCCACTGTCTGTTCAGCTCTTTCATTCCTCAAATGTCAGCCTGGAGCTCCATCCAGGTTTGCTGCTGTGATGCCAGCAACACAATTCCTATGGCTTAGTCTTTTGTCAACTGCTTCCCCCAGCCAGGCTATTTTATTGTGTTCCTTGTCAGCAGCAGCTTTCTCTGAAGAAAAAAAAAATCCTTCCTTCCCTCCCCCTTCTCCCCTCTCCTTCTGTGAAGTAATCTGTCTGCACAGCCAAGCCAAAAATGCCTCTTGTAGAAAAATGGGCTGGAAGCCCAAAGCTTGCCTGGTCACCAACCTGCAGCATCCAGAGCATTTGTTTGACCAGCCTGGCTCCTCTGTGGCTTCAGTTCACCACCAAGGACCAAGACTTCGGTCCAGACCCTTGATGCTGAGCTGGAATTGTTCCCCAGCTTTGCCTGATCCCACTGCTTGTTGGTGTTGGATCTCTTTGATTCAAACTGGCTGCCTCTGCATCACCTCCTGGAGTGAGCTCAAGTTGGGCTTGCTTCAAGCTCATTTAAACAGGGCTGCTTGGGTGAAAACTGGCCCAAATTAAGCAATAGCATGAACTTAAAGTGGGTTACTTAAACTACACTGCCTGCTCTCATCCAGAATGAAACTGGCCTTCATTTGTTGACTTCAAAGCTAAGTGAAATGAATGCTGGAGAAATGTGTCCAGCCAGGGGTTTAATCCTGTTTACCTATGCAAATCTTGTTCAGATTAGCTGCCTTGATCACCCATGTGTCAAGAAGTCTCCACAGAGCAGGACACTCCAGAGAAGGGAGGGAGTTCCTGTTAGTGTAAACCAAATTGACCACACAGCTAGGGGTTGGTCTCTTCTCCCAGGTAACAACTGATGGGACAAGAGGAAATGACCTCAAGTTGCACCAGGGGAGGTTTAGGTTGGACATGAGGAACAATTTCTTCCCCAAAAGGGTTGTCAAGCCCTGGAACAGGCTGCCCAGGGCAGTGGGGGAGTCCCCATCCCTGGAGGGGTTTCCAAGTCCTGTAGATGTGGTGCTGAGGGCCGTGGTTCAGTGGTGACCTGGCAGTGCTGGGTGAATGGTTGGACTCCATGATCTGAAAAGTCTTTTCCAAGCAAAACAATTCAGTGATTCCCTGGTTCTGTGACATGCAAAGCTGCTCTGTGAGTCACTGCTCATCAGGTATGTGTTTGTGCTCTGCTTGAACCAAGCCTCATTTCCCTGTGTGACCTTGTGCTTTGTGCCAAGTCTGCTGGCCAGGCCAGTGAGAGCTGGCTTCTGGGTGATGACCCTGTGTCCCCCTAAAGCCTGGCAGAGATCCTCATCTGTGCCCTCCTCTCTTGGCATCCTTGCACTGATTGCCTAAGCACCGATTTCCTTGTCTAGAAAAGCTGGAGAAGGGAAGACAACAAAGCCAGTTTGTACAAGGATGGGGAACACAGGGCACTGCTGGCATCAGTGTCACTTCTGTATTAATAACCTTCTGATAAATCCCCAGGTTTCCTTTCTCCAGGCTAAAAATACCCCTCCAGCTTGGCAGCATGTTGTGACTGTGCCATGGCTGCTGCCCTTTCCTCCTCCAGCTGCCTCAGTGCCTGGCTCAGGAAAGACCAGAGGGTATGGGAGTATTGAGATGTTCTACAGCTAGTCATGACTTCCACCTTCTGGAAGGCCACAGCCTGGAAATCCTCTCAGTTTTGGTGGATTATGGAAATGTCACTTCCCTGAGCCAGCCAGAGCAGCAGAACACAAAAGCAAAGCCAGACTGGCCCAACATTTAAAGAGAAAAAGCTAATTTTGACCTGATCAAGCCATGGAGATGTGCATAGATTTATTTCTAACCCTCAGACATCCCTTCTGGAGGAGAAGTTCCACTCAGGGGAGTGGGACTCCCTGCTGGAAGTAGTTGTGGAGCAAAAGGTGCAAAAGGCATTTAGAGAATCACAGAATGCACTGCATTGGAAGGGACCTCCAAAGGTCATCTGGTCCAAGCCTCCTTCAGTGAGCAGGGACATCCCCAACTACATCAGGTTGCTCAGAGCCCCATCTCCAACCCTCCTTCACTGAGCAGGGACATCCCCAACTACATCATCAGGTTGCTCAGAGCCCCATCAGTCCTGAGTTGTACTTCCAAGTGATGTGATATTCTCTTAGCTGGGATGACCCTGGTGTTATTAGTGCTGTACCTGAACAGGGAGACTTAGACAAATAGGAGGAAGATATTTTTGATATTGAAGGTGATGAGATTCTGGCCCAGGTTGCCCAGAGAGGTGGTAGAAGCTCCAATCCTGGGACCTTTAGTTGGGGCACCAAAGCTGAGGAGCTGTGGTGTCCAGCAGGAAGGTAGGATGGATTGGTGTGAGCATCCTGCAGTGCCCCTGCTCTCCCTTTCCTAGTTGGGAGGCTGAAGAAATTAGGCTGCTTGATTTTGTTTGCAGCTGCTGCCTGCATGCTGGGCAGAGCCTGTGGGCAGGAGAACACATCTAAGCTGGGTTACTCTTCTGCTCTCAACACTCCCTTGGCAGGAAAGGGGAGTGGAAATGGAATCCCCTTGTCCTCAAAGCAAGGCACAGCTTGTCAACTCTGTGGCCTTAAAAGCAGAGTAGAATTAGCTCAGCAGACAGCTGGAAGATTTGTTGCTGCTTGGAGAGGCCATGGGAGCAATGTCCTTTTCTTGCAGTTTTCCCTTGAAGGGTCAGTGGTGGATTGATAACTCTGCACCTACCCACAGCTCACTTGTTTGGTCATAACAGTCTGAGAAGGCTGCTCATGACTTGCAAGGAGGCAGCTGGGCTCAGCAGAAGAAGAAGATCCACAGCAGAGGTCGTGGCAGGCAGACTGGGTGGGATTTGATGTGGCCAGAGCCACTCAAAAGGCCACAGAGAGATCATTTCACTGATTTCCTTGCAGGGACTCTCCCCTGCAGCTTTCCATGAGGACACAGAGTTGCCTTGCACTGCTTGGATCCTGGGAGACCTCCCCAGGGGATTTCTTTTTGCAGGAAACATCCACCACTACCTTCAACCCTTTGCAGAAAACCACTGACTTAGAACCACCACAGAATGGTTTGGGCTGGAAAGGACCTTTAAAGGTCATCTAGTCCAACACCCTGCAATTAGCAGGGACTGTAAGGAAATTCTTGACAGTGAGGGTGGTGAGACACTGGAACAGATTGACCAACATCTGGATATAAACCACCCCAGTCAGTGCATGGTTTGAGTAATGCTTTGATGAGGCTTCCAGTGAGGGTGGTGAGACACTGGAAGAGGGAGGCTGTGGATACCCCCTCCATGGAGGTGTTCAAGGCCAGGCTGGATGAGGCCTTGAGCAACCTGGGCTAGTGGAAGGTGTCCCTGTTCATGACAGGGTGAGGCTGGAACCAGATGATCTTTAAGGTCCCTTCCAACCCAAACCATTCTGTGACTCCCCACCTAGATCAGGTTGCTCAGAGCCCCATCAAGCCTGCCCTAGACTTTTGAATTAAGTGGTGTGGTGTTGTCTTAGCTGGGATGACCCTGGTGCTGTTGGTGCTGCACCTCAACAGGGAGACTTTAGGCAGGAGGAAGAAATGTTTGATGTTGAGGGTGGTGAGACAGTGCCCATCCTGTGGAGAGTGGAGCAGAGAATGCAATCAAACCAGCAAGACATCAATAGCTTGGTCTAGTGGGTAGAGCAGAAAGAGGTGGGAGCCAGGACTCCTGAGATGTTTTCCAGCATGGTTGGTGGCCCTGGGCCAATGCCAATGACCCTTGTTAAGAACCTGCTCAGCCAGGCTCAGTAAGTTGATGTCTTGCCAGTGGTATGAGGCCATAGGGCAGGTAGGCAGAGCAGCAGGTGGGTGGTCTCCAGGAACCTAACAGAAGTTCAATTCTGTTGATGACGGTTCAGAGAGGGCACTTCAGTGTCTGCTTGGCTGGAAAAGGTTTTGTGGACACAGGAGGCAATTCACAGCTGTCATGTGGAGCCCAGTACTGAACTGCAAACACGCAAAGTCCTTGTCCTTAGCTGGGGTTTTCTTCTCTGCTGAACTGGGGTGCAGGCAGGTCAAGTGATGGCCTGAAGTAGCTCAGCAGCTGGTTTGAATGTTGGCTTTCAGGAAACTTGTGTCACACCCTTGGGAAATGCCAGGAGAAATCAGGCTGTGCGTGACAGAGAGGCAATGCCTGGATTTGGAGTGGAAAACTTGGCAGTTGTTAGAGGAGACTTTTCTGTCTCTGAGTCACGGAGGCATTTGGGTTGGAAAAGCCCTTTCAGATCATCCAATCCAACCATTCTCTAACTCTCCCAAGGCTGGTGCTAAACCATGTGCCTTAGCACCACATCTCTGCCTGTTTTAAACCCCTCCAGGGATGGGGATTCAGCCACCTCCCTGGGCAGCCTGTTCCAGTGTTTGAGAGCCCTTACAGTCTAATGTCCAACCTAAACCTCCCCTGGTGCAACTTGAGGCCATTTCTTCTCATCCTATCCTTTGTTTCTTGGGCAAAGAGACCAAGCCCACCTCAGTCCAACCTCCTTTCAGGGACTTCCATGCTTTGAGCTTTCCCTTTCCCTCTTCTCCCGCCCTAGGAAAGAAACAGGACTTCATACTCACAGCTCTTTGCAGAGAAGCTTCAGCTGGGCAAGGTTTCACAAAAATTGAATGGACAGAGAGGAAAAAAACCTCTTCAGACTTAATTGCTTTGACATTTCTGTCCCTCAAGTGCTGATACAACTGCAGAGGACCAAGCTCAGGATGCTTTAGCTTGTGTGTCCTGGGAGTGTTCAAAAGCAAACCTCCAGGATGGGAAAGGCTGGCCATGAATCTATCACAGGCCATTGCAGCTCTCCATCCTACCCTCTGCTGCTAAAACAAACAAGAAAGAGCTCTGCCTCCTGTTTCCAGCTAGAGATTAGAGGCTCTGCTTCTCCAAACTGATTAGCTGCTTAATTACCTCTTAGCTGTTGGTGCCACCTGAACCCAGCTAATTGTCAGCCCCTAGGATCAGGCTTTGTTGAAGTGCTGAGGAATTTCTGAAGGGTCTGTAGGTTGGACTTGCTTCATAGCAGCAAACAAGGATGAATCATGAGGCTAGTTTGAAGCCAGGAATAGAGGATCAATTGCTTGGGGCATAGTAGCCTGGAGGACCCCTGGAGTAGTAGCCAGGGACATGAGGAGAAACTTCTTAGGTGTGAGGGTGCTGGAGCCTTGAACCAGGCTGCCCAGAGAGGTTGTGGAGCCTCCCTCTCTGAGAGCTTCCAAACCCACCTGGACATTGTGATCCTGGGCAAGCTGCTGTGAGTGACCCTGGTTTAGGAGTGGGAGTTGCAAGGGACCTCTGGAGATCACCCAGTCCAACCCCTCTGCTGCAGCAGGGGCACCCAGAGCAGGCTGCCCAGGATCATAGTGTCCAGGTGGGTTTGGAATCTCTGAAGAGAAACAGACTCCAGAACCTCTCTGGGCAGCCTGCTCCAGAGCTTCTCACCCTCCAAGTTCAACTGGAAAAGTAGATGGGGCAGGGCAGAGGTCTGCCCATCCTCAGCAGCATGGCCTGCCCTCTGTGTGTGTGGCTGCTGCCTGCCTGTCTGAAAAAAGCTGCTCCTCTCTGGCACTGATTTTTGATTCTTATGTTGGAATTTATAGCATGAAGTGCAGCAGAATGAGGCCCTCTTCAGACATTACTCTTGATGAGATTGTGTCCAGAGGGTGAGTGTTGATTAGGAGAAGGGGAGACTTGGCTTTTACTTGCATGCCTGTTGTGGACTTGCTGCATTCCCCTTACTGAATTTCTCTTAGGATCATAGAATCACTAAGGCTGCAAAAAGCTTTGCAGATCATCCAGTCCAACCACAACCCATCTACCATGACCACAAACCCATATTTGGAAGCACCACATCCACATGCTTCCCAAACACCCCCAGGGATGGTGACCCCACTGCCTCCCTGGGCAGCCTGTTCCAGCACCTGACCACTCTTGCAGCAAAGAAACCCTTCCTGATGTCCAACCTAAACCTGCCCTGGCACAACCTCAGCCATTTCCTCTCATCCTCATTCTCCCTTTCTGCTTTGCTGCTGCACCTCTGTGTGTCACTCTGCTCTGAGTGCTGTTTGACACTCATGGGTCAGGAATGGCTTCTCCCCAGGTGTATCCTGAGTGCACCTCACTGGGATGGCCTCTGTCACCTAAGGGGGAGAGGAAGTGGGGCTGCTGTGCACTGGGAGAAGGCAGGGAAGCCAAGGCAGCCACCCCTCCCTGGGGCTGACAGGGCTCACCCACACCTCCTGCCTGGGAAGGTGCCAGGTGCCTTGTTCTTATTGAAGCCTCCCAGGTCTCTGGTCTTCAAACACTCATCCTGTCTGAATAATGCACCAAGTTCCAACACCTGCTGGAGCCAAATATTCTTCTTCAGCATCTTAGATCTTTAAAAAATGAATGAATGCTTTTTTTTTTTTTTTTTTTTTTAACCTGAAACACCTTCTCCTTGCCCTTGCTGCAACCTGTTTCTCCTTCCTAACCTATCCCATTTCCTACAACCCTTGCATCTTTCTCAGCACAGAATTGCCACTAGGCTGAGCTGCCCTTTTGTGCCAGGATCTCTTCTCTGCTGCCTTTGATATTTAGAACTCTTTCTTCTGACCATAAAGCAGCAGCCTCATCCATTCTATCTGTCCTCACTGAATAAATTTAGCTCCATGGTGAAGCAGAAGTTCTCTTGGAGCCTGGTGCTTGGGGAGCTTCTCTTGGCACAAGCTGGGGAGAACTTTGTGGTCTCTTTTGTAGAGCAACAACCTCCTTGTGCTAGGAGCTGAGGTTGCAGTGCTGCTGGTGGAGGTCTGATAACTTGGAGTGCTTGCAGGGAGAGAGGGAAAGACAAGATGGATTGGATGCCTGCTCTGCAAAGGGTCTGGAGGAGGTATGTGCTGGGCAGTGAGATGCTTCCAGGCAGGTGATAAGGCAGATACTGTAAGAGAGTCTGGCTTGGCTGCCAGTTTGAACCATAAAGTGCAGACACAAAGTCTGAAGTCAAGAATGTCTGTCTGGAGGCTGAGGATTTGCTTTGGCTCACTGGGGTGAGGAGGGAGCAGGGGCTCTGAGCTTGAAGGATCAAGAGTTGAGAGAACTTTAATTTCACTGCTTTGCATCAAGCCTTCCCCTTCCTGCTGCTGCAGGACAGCTCACTGCCTCTTGAATGGAGGCTTTCTGCAGGCTGCATCTTCACTTGGTGCTTAATGGCTTCAGAGTCAGGGTGGGGGGTAGCAGAGAAGGGGGAAGGAGGAGTGAGATGCAGCTGGACAGCACTGGAGCAGGAAGCTTGCTCCAGTTGTCCCTAGGAGGATGAAGGGAGCAGAGGATTTCTTCCCCATCATTTTGGTTGTTGCTGTTGCCCCCTCTGCCATCACAAATGCTCCCTCAGAAGCAGCCAGTTTGCCTTTCCTGGGCTGTGACCCAGGCCCTGGGCAGGCTGCTTTGCCATCTGTGACAGCCTGGTGCTGGAGGTCACTTGCAGGCTGTTCCTGCCTGGGCACTGCTTTTGTGCCAGGAATGCTAACACTGGGGGATCTTTGTGACCCTCCCATCCCTTCCTGGCTCTCCTGATGCTCTGCCAAGTTTCTGTCAGGCCCTGCTGGAGAGGGCCACCAGAAGCCTCTCCTTTTGGAGGGCTTCCTGCCTGCAGGTACCTTCATGGGGGTGGAAAGCCATCAGCTGTCCTGCTGCCCTGCTTGGACCCAGGGGGAAGGAGCTTGCCTGGAGCAGATGCTCAGCCCCTGACTGAGGTGAAAGTGAGAAGCCAGTCCTGGCTCCTGCCCAGGCCTGAGCTGGGAAGTGAGGTTTAAGCAAGTGGCATTCTGTGAGCTGCTGTGTGGTTGGAGTCCCTCATGTCTGCACAAGCTTTGCTCTGACAGGTGCTGGGCTTGGTGCTGGGGGCTGTGGGGTGCCTCCTTGGTGCATGGTCTGATTAATTAATCAGCCAGGGCATCCTTGCTGAGGGAAAACAAGGGATGGGATTGAGCATCTTCCTGGCTTTCCCAATATCCATTGCTGCTTCCAGATGGCTTTTCTAGTGTTGAAGCAAACATCTTGTGGGGTTCCTCTAGGGATGGAGTCCTCAAAGAGCTGCTTGGAAAAGCAGAAGTGATCTGCCCAGGTCTGCAGCTGGCTTTGTAGTTTGGATGCTTCATCTTCAGTGAGAATTTTGTTCCCTCGGGTGGATTCTCTGAGTTCTGAACAGATCTTTTTAAAAATGAGAAAGAATAATAACAAAAAACCCCAAACAACCCCACCCCTAGGTATCAGGAGGTGGAAACCCGAGGAGGAAGGACTAGAATGCAACCTAAGCCTCTCAAGCCATCTGCCAAGGTGGCTGCTGGGGGCATCCTGCGGTTTAACAGCGCGACCTGGTGGAAGAACCTCTTCAGAAAACCCGGGGCTCAGCCTGGGGTTTGGCCAGCCCTTGGACACTGCGAGTTTCAGCCTGCTGGGTGTGGAGAGCTTAGCCGAGAGCAGCCACCTCCGGACGGGCTGTCAGACAAGACCTGAGTGCTGCCGTTTCTTTCTTAAAGCTCACACCAAACCTGAGTCTGTCGGGGTAGATTCACTGCTTGTCCTTCAAGAGAACCTCTTGAGCAAGATGGGAATTTGTCTACTGGCCTTCAGAGACACAGAATTCTAGGGGTTGGAAGGGACCTTGAGAACTCATCCAGTCCAAGTCCCCTACCTAGGGCAGGTTACACAGGAACACATCCAGGCAGGTTTTGAGTATCTCCAGAGAGGGAGACTCTCTGTTTGTCAGGTCAGCCTTGTTGTCTTTTCCATTGTTCTCCAGGACAGCTTCAGTGTTGGTGGCATTAACAGATGGCATGTAAGAGCTGGGGGAGAACAAGCATAGAGAGGTGCTTCTGGAGGTGTGTCAGAGTCTGGGTGTAGCAACGGTGCCTCTGATGGTGCTCAGCAAGGAGAAGCTTGCTGCTTTGTGTGACTGTGTGCTCATACCAGGACATAGTGCGGGTACTGAGTTTGTGTGACAGCCCTTGAGGTCCTCCTGTCCCATCTGGACAGCAGAATTGCTGGTGGTGATGAGCAGAGTAAAGGCAGGTTGCTTGGCTTGCTGGTGGGACCTTTCCTACAGGGACAGGAGTGTTTAGCTGGAGAGGATGAATGTGTACTAAGCAGGACTGTGAAGTGAGAATTTGGGAGTGGGGGAGGCAAAGACAGACCTAACACAAGCCTTGACACCTGGCAACCCTCCCATGCTTGCACAAAAGGCTTCTGGACCTGCCAGCAGCCATCATCCCATGGCCAACTGCCCTACAGGGCTGTTCTGTCCCCCCAAGGAGGGCAGCATTAGCTTGGTTTTATTTCTAGCAGCAGCTCTGAAAAGCACAACATTTACCAGCCGAGAAGACTGCCCCAAGTCCGTCCTACAATGTTAAAAGGCATTAAATGAGTTCTCCTTTAATCATCTTTTTGCTATTAATTAACTGTGAACACTACTGCAGTGCCAAGAGTCCCTCCTGGCCAGCTCCAAGGGCTGAGGTGGCCTCTGCCATCTGTTAGTCCAACTTCATCTGCTCTGTGCCTTCTGTGCAAGTGCCAAGATCCTGCTCCTCGTGCTGTCATGCTGGGCCAGAAGAGACTAAAAAAAGCTCAGGCTGGTTTATGTTTTCTTTGTGAAGCCCTCATGGCCACAGGTGGGACTGAGCAGATCTGCCATGGTGTGACATTTTCAAGAGTCTTTACTACCAGAGGGGTTCATCCTGCAGAAGAGAAGGCTCTAAGGAGACCTTAGTGTGGCCTTCCAGCACTAGACTGGGGACAGACTTTTTAGCAGGGCCTGATGGGACAGGACAAGGGGTGATGGTTTGAAACTAAAAGAGGGAGATTCAGACTGGATATAGATTTTTTTTTTCTTTTTTTTTATGCTGAGGGATCAGGCTGCTCAGAGAGGTGGTAGACAGAAATCACAGAAAGGAAATCATAGAATCATAGACTTGTTTCTGTTGGAAAAGCCCTCTAAGGTCATCAAGTCCAACCACCAACCCAACACCTCCATGGCCATTTAACCTCTAAGGTCATCAAGTCCAACCACCAACCCAACACCTCCATGGCCATTTAACCTCTAAGGTCATCAAGTCCAACCACCAACCCAACACCTCCATGGCCATTTAACCTCTAAGGTCATCAAGTCCAACCATCAACCCAACACCTCCATGGCCACCAAACCATGTCCCTACATTTCTTGAACACCTTCCAGGCTGGATGAAGGCTTGCACAACCTAGTCTTGTAGAAGGGACCTTAAAGATCATCTAGTTCCAACCCCCTGCCATGGGCAGGCCTGGATGATCTTGAAGGTCCCTTCCAACCCAACCCAACCCAACCCAGCCCATTCTATGAACCCATAATTAACGAGGCAGAGGCAAAAACAGAGACACAAGGGCAAGGGAATCATTTTTTCACCTGGCTTGATTAATGCTGTCAAGTTGTACATCTGAGTGTGAGCTCAGTGGAGACTGTTGCTTTTAATACCACAAGTTACACCTCAGTTTGGATTGTTGCATTACAGTACAAATAAAAAACAGAAACAAAACCACATCTGCATCGTACAAGGTGAAGATGAGAATTCTAAATATTTACAGAGGAAAGTGGGAGGGGAAAGGGTTTTGGGGAATGGGGGGGAGGGGGAGAGGGGGAACCACAAAAAATATTTACATAAAAATACATGAGCTTGTCAGCATATACATTTTACACCAGTTCACAACAACAACAACAACAACAAAAAAAAAAAGACACTATATAAATTAAAGTGAACTCCAAAGGTCACCCAAGACTTTCTGGGATGTTTCTCTCATGCGGCTCAGGGGGGGGGGGGAAAAAACCCAACAACAAAAAAAACCCCAAAACAAAAAATTAGAAATCAAGTTTTCTACAGCAGGAAAAGGAACTGCAAAACAACCCTTTTTTTTTTTTCTTTCTTTTTGTTTAGTTTGTTTTCTCCCCATCCCCACCCCCCCCCCCCCCCCCCCTTCCCTCCCTCCCTGCAACTGGACGAGGCAAGACTCTGCACACACAGGTTATGAATGTCTGCTTCAACCAGACCATGCCTTGGACACTGGGAATGTGGAGCACAAGGCTCTGGGATACAAAGAGTTGCCATGCCTAAGGTGCTGGGAACAAAAGGAAAACCACCTCTCAGCCACAGCACTTCACTCAAGGTCCTGTCGACGGGGACTGCTGGGTGGCACAGTACATGCCAGGTGCTGTCCCTTTGTGGGGGGAATTGGTTTCAAGGTGGTTTTGGTTTTGTGGAGAGACTTTACTGCTGTGCAGTCCTTACTGACTCCCCTCCTCCCCCTTCAAAAGATGAGCATAGAGTGAGGAACTCTGGGCAGATGGAGGCACAAAGTTGTAGGTGGTATGGAGGCTTCTGGATTTCACCCGGTTGGTATGACTTTGAGTGTAAGACTTCAGAGGGGCTAGGTCCTCACCCAACATCTGCACTCACCCTTCACCAAGGAAGGTCTCCTATGGGCCACACCTTCTGCCTTCAAGCAGAGGTGAAATCCAGAGCTGGAGGACTCCATTGGACCCTAACTCTTGTGTGCACTAGGGAGAAACTGGGCTGAAAGCTTTGGAAGGGGCAATCTAACAGCAGCCAGCGTGTGGCAAGTGTGAGAGAACCAAGGAGACAGCTGCTTGACATCTTGCTGGGGATAGGGTTAGGCAATAAATGACTTGATCTGAGCAGGATTGGACTTGCAGTAGAGTGTTGTGCTGCTGTCCCATTGCTCTCTCCCATTCCTCTGCTAGGACACAAAGAACTGAACTACCAACTTACCTCCAGACCATCCACCTCAGACACCTGGTGTCACCTCCCCTCTTCACTCTCATGTGCAAGTGCCCTTCCTAATCTCAGCTATGGGCTTTGGGCAGATACAGCTGGCTGCTTTGCCTCTGTCATGAAATCACTCAATGAGGATGGAAACCCCTTTCTAAGGACCATCAGGTTGAGCACAGTGCAAGAGCAGAACTGCATAGATCACTGTATGGCTTTGTGTGGGGTGGATGTGGGGATGGCTGCTGAACCTTACTCCATGTTCAAGCTATGGGCAGAGGCAACCCCAAAAGAAAGGTGTAGGATCACCTGGGAACAGCTGGTGCCTTAACCTTGTGTGGGTGGTGTTTGTGTGCTTATGGCTCAAGACTGGTGGACAGAAGTCAGTTTGGGTTCTCTGAGAGCTCCCAGCCCTTGCAGCGTGTGCTGATGTGGCTGGGTGGAGGGATGGGAGGATGCTGGGTCTTGAGTCTTCTGTTGTGTGTCTTAATGAAGACCTTCTCATTCTCAAGGGTAAGGCTGTTTGTGGGAACCACTTAGGTGTAGGGGTGTGTGCTTCCAGAAGCTCTTTGAAATTCATGGGATAAGAAGGTGCTTAGCACCTGGCACTTCACACAGTGCAGGGAGCTGAAGAGCCCAGGCTCAGGCAGTAGGAGCACAAGACTCTAAGGAACAGAAGTTGTCCAGGGATGGCACTTGATGACTACAGTGGCTTTGAGGAGGAGGTTATGGTCAGGAGGAGCTGGGCTCAGCTTCCTCATAGCAGGAGGATAGTCCTGGTTAGAGGATAGTCCTGGTTAGAGGATAGTTCTGGTTAACATAAGGCCAAAGAGGAGGTGAGGAGAGTTGCTGCAGGGGGCAGGAGTGGGGGGTTAAGGCTTTCATGGAGAGAGAGGTTTGACCTACAGCTCTCATTTACCTGAATCCCAAATAGCCTGAACCAAACATATCATCCCTGCTTCAACTGGAGACCTCAGCAGGAAACTGGCAGCTGTGGAGACTGTGCCACAGTGGTTGAGGACTGGAAGAATTCCTAACCCAACAGATGGCTCTACTGAGAGAGCATACACTGCAGCTGGACTCCCCTGGTGAGCTTCCACCAAGGAACCTGGGCAGGTCAGCATTCCTGGGAGCTAGCCAGCAACATGGACAGGGTGGCCTCACCAAACCCCAACCTCTGTACCTGGTAATGACTCACAGGGAGATTGGAGTAGCCTGGATCACAGTGCTGCTTCTTTCTTTCCCCTCTTTTTCTCAGTCCTGACTGGCAGATTGATTTCTTTCTGTGACACTTCAGAACAACCCTTCTGAACAAAGTGTTTAAAACAACAACATGGGACCCTGGGGTAGCGTTGCTGAAACAGCCCCAGCCAAGGCTAGAAAGGAAGCAAACAGCTAAAGACTGGTGAGCAACCAGAAGCAGATTGTCCTCATGGTTTAAAAGCACACCCACCCACCCCACCCCCCCCAAAAAAAAAAAAAAAAAAAAAGCCATACAATTTTTTGTTCCCAAACCCATCTGAGGTCCCTTTAACTTGCTGCAGGACCTCTGGGTTTCTCACAAAACACAAGAGGTTCAAAAGAGGTCAAGAAGTTCTTCAAGCAGAAGGAGCAGCCTAGGAATTTCTCAGTGGATGTTTCTGAACTCCTCAGTCTCAAGTATTGCTCAGGAGCCCTCGTGGGATGGATGTGCTTCATTTATCAAGGTGGGGTTGTGGTGAGTCCTGGGGAGGCTGAGATGTGGCCTGGCTTCTTTTACAACAGAAAAAAGCTTTTAAATATCCCAGGACAAGGCTCTGAGTGTATCACTGGCCTCTTGTCCCTACTACAAACTAAATACTGGGGGGAGCTATGCTTGCAATACTACTTCACAGAGCACAGGCTACTGGATGTAACTGCTCTGTAACTACTCTGTGACAGGGATCCCCTTGCCCAGGCACAACTTGAAGGCTACAGGAAGCAGTGTCCTGTAGAGCTTCAGTTTAGGAACACTCCCTGATCTAAGAGCTGCAGGATCTGGCTAGTCATGCTGTTAACTCAGCACTTACACAGTTGCTCCCAGTTGGTAAATTGGGCTCCAAGTGAGAAGCTGGACATAATGCTGCAGAGATTTAGATTTTATAGTCAGGTTTGTTTTGTAGAGATGATACTGTCTGGCCAGCCACAACATGGTATTAAATCATCTGGACTGTAGGTACCCTTTAGAGGAACTGGGGTGGCATGGGTGTGCTGTCCCCAACCATGTCTGGATGGTTTTGTGTTTCATTCCTCTTGTAGGAGAAATCCAAACCTGCCCTACTTGGCTTCCAGAGCTGCTTGCAAGAGAGGAATTTAAAGCCATTAATGTTATTTGACTTCTTGTAGCCAATTTAATTTGGTTTCTGGTAGGCAGGAGCACAAGTGATTAAAAAAAAAAAAAGTGTGGGGTGTCTTTTGAACTGGCTTGAGCCTATCCCACAGGCTTGAAGTCAAAAACAGGCTCCCACCCACTTCAAGGCAACTGAAGTGGATCTGCTACGCCTAAGCAATAATTTGCAAGGGAGAGGCAGAACCTCAGCCTTTAAGGAGAAGAAAATATTTGGGAAGGCTCTTCCCCCTGGCCAGCTTTTAGCCCACTCTTGCTGAGTAACCTCAGAGGGGACATGTCACGGGGACCCTTTGTTGGAAGCTAACAGTGGGATGGGCAGCTCACTACATGTGGGGAGAACAGCCACATGCACAGGACCATGGAAGTGTGGTGAGGAAGTGGTGGGAATGACCAAGGTCAAATCCTGGGAAGGAAAGACTTTTTGTTTTCCTTCCCTCCTTGCCCCAAACAGTATCACTTTCATCTCTGCCCAGCCTCTTTGGCAACATCTGTGTGCCAACAGCCTGCCCTCACCTTCCAGTTGTCTCAAACCTACATGAAAAATCTGTTACCTCTACTACATAAAAACAGTGAGTAGTGGGGCTGCTAGGGGTGGATGCTGAAGGATGGGGGGCGGGGAGGAGGTTTGCTTTGCTCATCGGGGCAGGGTTGGGTTTGTTTTGTTTTCCATCGTTGAAAAAATAAAACAGTCCACTGTCCAGCAGAGGCTGCTTAGACTCTATCCCTCCTTTTTTTTTTTTTTTTTTTTAATCCCTCCCCCCCCCCCCAACCAGCTCACTCAACGTGGACCTCTGTCTCAGGCCTCTGCAAGCACAGCTCCGTGGGGAGGAAGGCTCCTTGGCCCAGGGCCGTGGCGTAAGTTCTACTGTGCACATGGCTAAAAGTGGGGGGCACAAAGCCCCCACCTCCGACGTAGCCCCCTCTTTGGTGCTGAGGCATGGTATGGTAATCCTCCAAATTATCATACTGGGACACCACAGTCATAGTGCTTTGGCGTTTCCCAAGGGTTTGGTAGGGGTAGAGGAGGGCAGAGTCCCTCTCCATGCTTTCAGGGTGCTGCATTCTGAGGCTGTGGCTGCGTTCGGGCTTGGGCGGGGGCGCGGCAGCGTGCTCCTCCTCTTTGTAGCAGTCTCGGGAGTGCTTCTCCATGGATGGGGTGGGCCTGGCTCGAGACCTCTCCAAATCCGGCCTCTCCTCTGCCAACCTCGCCTCCTTGTGGTTCAGTCTCAGGGTCTCCTGGCTCACTGGGATGTACTTCCCTCCCGGGTGCTGGTAAGCGATGGGTTCAGGGGGCTCTGGGCCCCCTTTGGGCCTATAGTCGGGGTAAGGGGCTCCGTTTTTGGGCTCGGAAGGCTGCCTATGGCTCGCTTCCTGCTGCAAGTGCGTCCTGTGTTCGCTGGCATTGCAGCCCGGTTCGTGCAGCTTCCTGCTGCGAATGCTGCTCTGCTTCTGTGGCAGGGAGGGCTTCTCGGGCTGCCCGTTGCCGTAGGTGCCGTGGTAGTGAGCCCTGTCCAGCTCCGGCTCGGGGTGCTGCAGGTAGTAACGCTCATCCCCCTCAGGGGTCGCTGCCTTGGTCGGGTACCTGCCCTCCTTCCCCTCAGCCACGGTGAGCAGCCCGCTTTTCCCAGGGTCCGACTTGCTGCGCAGGTGAATGACATCCAGGCCTCCCAGCTCCTCCTGCAGCAGCGGGGCCACGTTGTCGTACTGGGACATCAGCGGCCCCTTGGCCTTCTGGCGTGCGCGGCTCTCGCGCCGGATGGACTGCATGCGGTACTTCTCCATGTCCTCCAGGTCCCAGGACACATACATGTGCTTGACGTCCGGGGCCGGAGGCACGTCCCTGCTGATGAAGCTGTGCTCTTTGCCTGCCAGGTGCGAGATGAGGCCGCCACGAGGGTAGGCATTGAGGCTGGGGTAACGGTACAGCCCCTTGCTGGGCAGCCGCGAGGCGTAGGACGCGAAGTCTCTGCCGGGCAGGGGGTGGAAGGGCCTGGCCCGCACCGTGCTGTAGGGATCCAGGTCGTAGAAGCTGCCGTCAGCTGCCGCGTAGTAAGAGGCAGCAGAGGAGCTGGAGTAAGGGCTGTAGCGGTAGTGCACCCGCCCGTTCTCGAAGTAAGGCTGCAGCTGGGTGACGTGGTAGTCGGAGTGGGGCTGGTATGGCTTGTACTGGTAGAGCGGCCGCGGGCAGAACACCGGCTCGTCGTCCGGGGGTACCTCGGTCCGTGAGATGGGCACCGAGCGGATGGCGGTAGCGGCGGCAGGGCTGGGCACGTGCAGCGACTGGACGCGCCGGATGGTGGGGTAGGGTGGGGCGTCCTCGGCAGCGTAGCCGGTGCTCCGCAGGCCCGTGGGGCTCACCGAGGACACGAACTCGGTGCGGCTGCGGGGTTTGGAGTGGAGAGCCGAGCTGCTCTTCCCTTGGGTAGTGTAGGTGTTGTAGCGAGCGGCCACGGAGGTGGGTGTCTCCGAGCGAGGAGGATAGGCTGGGTGCTGCTCGGGCTTGCTGTGGTAGGAGAGGTGAGGAGGGACACTCTCGGGCCTGTACTGGTGGACGGAAGCTGCTTTGTGGTGCAGGTAGCCTTCTGGGGCAGGGGGCTCAGGCATGCTCTCTGGTTTGGGGTGTGGCACGTAGACGGACTGCAGGGAAGCGTGCTTGGGAGGGGGAGGTGGCGGAGGTGGTGGTGGCAGCAGGGCTTCTTCCACCGAGGAGGCCAGCATGGAGGAGGACAGGAAGGCGTGGTAGTTGGAGTTGTTGATGGCCTCCGTGTTGTTCGAGTGCATGGCGGCAGCGATTTTGCTCTCCAGCGTTCTGACGGGCGGGACCGGGGGAGTAAAGCTGTAGGAGGAGGAGTGAGTAGGGACGGACTCCGAACGCAGGTGCAGCGGTGGTGCCCTTGTGGGCTCCCGAGGCTTCTCCAAATGGCTCTGGTGGCCTGCGGGCACAGAAGAGGAGCAGCGGGCGGTGGAACTACTTTCTGAGACAAACCCAGGCGTGGGCTCAGGTGGCTTTTCAGGTGCTGATGTGGCCCATACCTGTAGAGAAGAAATCAGCAGAGGTCAGAGGAAAGCACCCTCTCTCCTCTCCTACTCCCCTCAACTCTGCCCTGCTGAGGCCACAGCTCAAGGACTGGGTCCAGTTCTGGCCTCCACAGTTCTCTAGAGACAGGAGATATTCAAGCAGAGGCTCTTAAGCTGATGAGGGGCCCAGAGCATCTCTGTGAGGAGGAAAGGCTGAGGGACCTGGGGCTGCTGGGCCTGGAGAGGAGCAGCCTGAGTGGGGACCTGATCATGTTCAGCAAGAGGTAAAGGGCCCTGAGGGGGCAAGAGGATGGGGCCAGACTCTTCTCAGTGGTGCCCAGTGACAGGATGAGGGGCAACAGAAAAACTGGAACCCAGATTCCAAAACCACCTGGACATCGTGATCCTGGGCAAGCTGCTGTGGGTCACTCTGCTTTAGGAGCAGGTTGGACTGGATGATCTCCAGAGATCTCCTTTCAGTCCCCACCATGTTTGGATTCTGTCACCGGGATTGTCCCTTGTTTTCACTTTGGAAATTCTGCCCTGCTTTCTGGAAGGCTGCGTGTGCCATACACGTGGAATTCCTAATAAGCCATGAATGCACAGACTTATGGAATCATAGGATGCTTTGGGCTGGGAGAGACCTTAAAGACCATCTAGTTCCAACCCCCTGCCATGGGCAGGGACACCTTCCACTAGACCAGGCCCCTCAAGGCTGCATCCAACCTGGCTTTGAACACCTCCAGGGAGGAGGCGTCCACAACCCCCCTGGGCAACCTGTTCCAGTGTCTCCCCACCCTCACTCTTCCTAATCCCCACTCTAAATCTGCCCTCCTCAAGCTTCCATCCATTCCATCCATTCCCTGTCTCCTGTCCTTTGGACTGGGACTGACTCTCCTAGAGCTGAGGCTCCTACAGCTACAGGTTCACTGTGCAAGGCTGGTGGCCACGTCCACATACCTGGCTGGAGCCGCTGGGTGGTTTTGCAGAGCCTGCTGGCACTTGTCCCATGGCTGCCTGGTGATCCTGCCTCTGTGCCTGTGCGGGCTGGCCGGGGGCGAGGGCACGCTGCGCGGCGGGACCGGTGCCATCGGCCTGAGCCGGGGCTGGCCTGGGCTCGGGGGCTGTTGGCTGGATGGTTGTTAAATAGGGGATTGGAGCTGGGGCGCTTTTCTCCCCGGCTGTGACAGGAGGAGACTGCAGTTTGTCCTCGGCTGTGCAGCTAGGAATGTGGTGCTGGTCCCCAGACACGCATGCACGGAGCTGGGGCTTATCTACAGGCAGCTCTGCTGCAGGAGCTTCCCAGTCGGGCAGAGGGCCTGCAGTGTGGTGCTGGGTGTGCTCCCAGTCCCCAGCATGCGAGGGGAAGGGATCTTTGTCCCCCACTTTACCAGGCTGGAAGCTGGACTGCTCCTGCTCTGCATCTCTGCTATCAGGCATGTCCCCAGGCATGCCCGTGTGGAGAGGAGGGGGGTCCTGGTTGCCAGGTGCACCCGGAGGGTGGTTCTGCTCCCCGGCTGTGCTGCTACCTTGGCAATCCTGCTCTACTGGTGCACCGGCCTGGAAGTGAAGTCGGTTCTCGGGCAGGCCGGAATAGTGGTGGAGCTTGTCTGGAGCACCAGTGGAGAGATGGAGCTTTTCTAGAGCTGTGCCAGCTTCAGTCTCTCCGTAATTTGTGCTTTCAGAGTGAGCATCTCCTGGCCTTTTCTGAGACTGAGCGGACGCTTGCTGTGCGGACTCGGCTAACGCTAGGGCTAGCATGCGCGCTGCGTTTTTCGGAGGAGGAGGAGGGATAAGAGACACAGAACTGACGGGAACAGGATCCTGGGGGGAGTCGAGGGCAACTGCTCCTAATGGGGGGAAAATTGAGAGAGAGAGCGATTTTATATGTTACCCAATAAGGAGAGTGACCTAACCTTACATTAAAAAAAAAAAAGATGCTTTTCCACACTTTCACAGTGGCAACTCCTCCTGACGTGAAACATGCAAGGGCTGCTCAATCAGCACAGCAGTTCAGCACAAAAAGGAGGGGGGGGAAATCAAACCAAAGAGCATAAGAGATTGTCTTAAAGGCTCCTCTTGCATTTCTGGAGAGGTAGGAAAGGAGGTAGCAGAGAATGAGATACCCTTACCCAATTTTGATCATAAGGTTTTAGGTGGGAAGGTTCCCTTCTTCAAGTGTTGGCAGAGTTTTTACTTTAGAAAAGTCTCAGATGGTTTATTGGCTGAAATGGTTTAGGGCATGCTATAGAGTTTCACGTATGACAGGATGAGGAGAGGGGAAGAAAAAAACCAAAACAGTGGTGTAGAAAGAGTTATGGAAACTTAGCCGAGGTGTGTGTGATGTAGGGGAGAAGGCAGAGGTTAAGAGCTTACTGATCTGCACAGCCCTGCGAGACACTTGTGATCAGAACTGGTGGGCAATCCCCTCTCCTACAAGGCACGCAGAGGAGGACGTTTCTGAGAGCAGGTCCCCATTGGAACTTAAAGAAAGAATGGAGGAAAATGCACTGTACCTGGCTGTGCGTGTCCAGTGGGTACAGTCTTATTCTGACTGCTTGACATTGGTCTCTCCCCTTCTTCTGGCAACTCTGGCTTGCCAGCAGCCACTAGCTGGGCATGCTGCAGCTCTTGCTGGGCTCCTTCCCCTGCTCCTGTTTCACTGTTTTTCAGGGGCAAGGACATCTGGGTTGGGGACCTGTTTGTGATTTCAGTGATGCCAATCCCTTTGCTCCAGCTGGAAGCAGAGGAGTTTCTGGATGTGACGGGTACTCCTCCCACAGTCTCTGATGTGCGGCTGGGCAGGGTGAAGGAGACAGGTTCTGCTGCAGTCAGAGGTGGAGATTTGAGGGGCTTCCTCCCCAGCTTGGGGGAGAAGGCGTGGGGTTTGCAGGTCTTCTCCTCAGTTGGGCTCAGGTCCAGAGTAAAGAAGGGACTCATCCTCTCTTGGAAAGGGGAGACTGGCTCAGAGCTTGTGGCACTGCCTGGTGTCTGGGACTGGCTGCCTGATTCTAAATCCTTCTTTAGCAGGCTTGGCTTCTCCTTATTAATGCCAACTGACTCCATCAGGGATGTGCTGCTGTCCAGGCACTCAGACTCTGCTTGGGGCGGGCTGCACTGGAAGGACATGGGGTCAAAATCCAGGCTAGCGACTCCGATATCCGGTGGGCTCAGGTCAACATCTTCAGAGGATCGAGGAGAAATGAGGGCAGGAACATGGATCAGGCCCTCATCCCCATCGCTGTCATCGTGGGGGAGGTTGTCATAGGAATTGCAGCGATTCATGTTCCCCAAGAGCTCTCCATTGAAGGAAGCAGACAGAGCATCACTGCTGGACCTAGGTCTCCTGGGTCGGAACAGTTTGGACTCACCTAGGAAGGAGCAGATAGAAAGGGGTTAGTGCCACAACCTGACTGTCCAGGTGGAGGTTGTAAAGCAGTCCTACAGCAGTGGGCAAGGTGCTCACCTGGTGAACTCAAACACAAAAATCATGTTCCTAGCAGTGGCTGTTTATTATGTTTGCTCAAAGCCTTTGACAGCAGCTGTTGGGTCTGATTTAGTCTGAAACCAAGCTGTGCAAAAGCAAAGCTAGCTTCGGTGTGCTGTAGAGCTCAGTCTTGCTCAGAAAGCATTTTTCCTTCCTGTCTTTTCCACCTCAGAAGAGAAAAAGGAGGTGGCAAGGAATGACGGTGAGCAGTGCTGCTTATACCAAGGTAAGAGGTTTGGGTCTCTTTTTTTATTTTTACCTTGAAAAAGAAAGACCTGGAGAGCATTTCTCTGTGATCCCCATCTGTGCAGGGCAGTGGTAGCAAACTGCTTCATTAATTAGCAAGCCCAGCTCTTCCTGGAAGGGTGGCAAATTGTGCTTTGTGGATATCTGCAGTCAGCAATGTCACACTGCCTTGTTTAAACCCAGAGAGAGGAGAAGTGCAGGTGCAGTCTGTGCCTTACCATCCACGGCGTGCAGGGAGGTCAGAGATTCCTCGCTTTTAGCCGAGCGCAGGGTCCCACTGTCTCCTCGGCCACCTGGGGAAATGCAGCCAAGAGAGTGCAGCAGCTGAGTTATCAACAAGTACAAAAACAGTTTTAGGTAATGGCAGCAGGAAAAACCCAAATGGGTTTCTAGAAATGGCACAGCTGCCCTCAGAGTAACAGTACTGTTAACAGTTGTGCTGGTTAAGAGATGTGTAGCCCTGTTTCATAGAGTCACAGAATGGGTTGGGTTGGAAGGGACATTAAAGGTCATCCAGTTCCAATCCCCTTATCATGGGCAAGGAAAACCTCCCACTAGCCCAGGTTGCTCAACACCTCATCCAACCTATCCTTGAACACCATCAGGGAGGGGGCATCCAGGACCTCCCTGGGCAACCTGTTCCAGTGTCTCACCACTGTCACTGGAAAGAATTTCTTCCTAATCATCAGTCTAAAACTCCCGTCTTCAAGCTTCAATTCATTCCCTCTTTTCCTATCACTACAAGCCCTTGTGAAAAGTGCTTTTTGTCATGGGATACTGGCTTATAGAGGTCCTTTTCAACCCATGATGTTATATTACCAGGCAGAAGGCAATTAAAAGAGACTAAATCATCCACCGGCTTTCAAAAGCCTGGTGAGACTTCACCTGGACTACTGTGTCCAGCTCTGGAGCCCTCAACACAGGAAGGACATGGAGCTGATGGAGTGGGTCCAGAGGAGAGCCATGAAGATAATGAGTTGGGAGCACATCTGTTATGAGGACAGGCTGAGGGAGCTGGGGTTGTTCAGCCTGGGAAGAGTTAATAATAGCCTTCCAGTACCTGAAGGGGTCTCAAGAAGGCTGCAGAGGGACTGTTTGCAAAGGCCTGGAGTGATAGGACTGGTTTGAAATGAGAGAAGAGAAGATTTAGATTGGATGTTAGGAACAAGTTCTGCATCATGAGGGTGCTGGAACACTGCAACAGGTCACCCAGGGAGGTAGCTGAGGTCCCATCCCTGGACATGTTCAAGGTCAGGCTTGACAAGGCTCTCAGCTACCTGCTCTAGTGGAGGATGTCCCTGCTGACTGCAAGGGGGTTGGACTGGATGAGCTTTGGAGGTCCCTTCCAACTCAAACCATTCTATGATTTGACAAAAAGCGACTTTGAGACAAGCTTTTGAGGTCTGTGCTCTAGCAGGTTCTGTTCTTGAGCCAGCGTGAGCTCCATTTAGCACAGACAGCAGTTCAGTGTAGGTGTTATGCAAGGTTTGAACACTAGAAGGAGATAAAAGCCCATTGAAAAGACGAACTCTGTGGTGCTGGCAAGCCCCGATTTGGAGCTGCAGCTGCACCCTCACCTGCCAGGGCTATGGCTTTCATCTCAGAGGGCTCGCTGGGGTTGCGCTGCAGTTTGCGTTTGGACACGGAGGAGGATTTCCCCAGGTTGAAGAAGGAACGCCAGCTGCCAACTGGGGACTTCTTCATCTTGCTGGGTGGCCTTTTTCTGGAGTGAGAAGACAGAGGGCATTATTGGAAGGGAAAGCAGTGCTCAGTTCCTGCTACTGGTTGTTGGTTATTTGCTCTCTCTGCTGCAAGAATGCTTCTGAAGTCAGTCTATCTAAATTGGGCTAAGATGACCTTTAAAGGTCCCTTCCAACCCAGCCCAGCCCATGATTCTCAATAGCTGAGGATTTTTTCATTCTTATAGCTCAGCCCTAATGTTCTGCTGCGTAAATTCCTCCAAACTGCAAAGCAGGTGCACTGCAGGTGGAAAAAGAAGCTCCAGCTGTGGTGCTGAGGGCCATGGTTTAGGACCAGCCTTGGTAGGACTTCATGATCTTAAAAGTCTTTTCCAACCACAACGATCCTGTGATTCTCTGATCCATGTGCACTACAGCAGCAGAGGGATGGCTAAACAAAGCTGTCAGATGCAGCAGTTCTCTGAGGAACTGTGCAGCCATCAAAGGTATTCAGAAGCATCTCTCACTCATGCTGTAAAATCCCATTTCCCTCCTCCCAATGCCACGTTTCATTCCTAGTGTTGTCAACTCTGTCCAACTGCTCCACTTTGAGGGGAACTTGGGATTTGTTACAGGCACTGAACCTGAAATCTGGAAAACTCCAATGTTTCCAGGTGTTCAGCCTGGAAATTGCTCCTCTGTGTCCATGATAAGTACAGGCAGCTATATGCCTCACAGCTTTTACACATTTAATGATCAATCTGATAGAAAGGAGGGTGTGGGGTAAAAGTTTTATGGCTAAACTAAGTCCACCAGACCACTGATGTCCTCAAAGAGTCCAAAGCAGCTGGAAAAGTGGCTGCAACACTTCATGCACAACTAGTGTAAGTCAACAGCATCAGGGTTTTGTTACAATCCCAAACCCCTCAGTGATGATACATGCTGCAAAGGAAATTGGTCTCTACCTTTCAGCTGGGAAGTCTATGACTGTGTGGAATTTCCCCTGCAGAGCTGCAGGGCCTTCACCCACTTCTATGTACTTGCTGTCTGCCACGATGGGAGAGTTGATCTGGGCTTGTGTCCGTGCCTGTGCCTCCTCCAGCGTGAGCAGCTTTGTGGAAGGGGAGGACACCAACAGAGACTTGGGTCGTGATAAAGAGCTGTGCCCTGGAAAGCAAAACCACAGGAGAATCAGAAACCAGCAGGCCAGAGATCAAAGCTCTGGGGCTGTGTGTCTAGGGAGGGGCTGTGTTTGTCCTACATCTTTGTTATCCCAGCAGCTGCAAGATGTGGTCAGAACAAACCATTGTGTCCGAGGGATGTTTATGACAACAACAATTCTGTAATTGAGAGCAGCTTAGTGTATTTTAAAAGGGGGGGGGGGAGAAAAAGGCAGAGGGAAGCAGGTAGGTTAGAAACTTTCACTGCTACACTTAAGCTTCACCTGTGAGCAGCAATCTGTACAGGATGGGTTTCCTTCTTTTAAAGCAAGGTTTCAGTCATTCCCAGGTTCTACCTCTTGCTGCAGCAGGAAATGCCATCTGTGACTGAAGCTGCCACAAACTCATGTGCACATGGACACTGCAAACAGAACCCAGCTGTGTGTCCTGCCCTTGGCCCTTCCACAGCTTGTGCTTGGGTTTGGAGATGAGCATGTGGATTTTACTAGAGGTAGCTGCTGTTGCCTCCTGCTGCTAGATCTGTTAAGTCAGCTCAGTGTTGAGGAGGCTGCTACAGAAGAGCAACCTGGTGTAGTTGTAGAGGTCCCTGGGATCTGCAGGGGGGTTGGACCAAAAGCAGTCTGAAGTCTGTAATCCTGTTGGATCTGTTTGCCATTGCTTATTGTGCAAGTATTTGCACGGCTATTGTCACATGAGGGAAGGGGTGTGGAGGGAAGCACATCATCACCTCACTGTTCTGGTTGGTTCCACTCCTATCACTATCCCTTCAGCATGCAATGCTCCATGCTTGGGGCAGAAAGGATGGAAGCTGTGCTCAAAACCAGCATCTCTTGGAAGTACTGAAGAGGATGATGCAGAGCCCTGCTGCACTTTGCTGCTGGGCTGTGAAATGGCCTGAGCTTTCTCCTGGTCAGTTTTGTGTCAGAGCACACTGAATAAGAATGACCAAATCATTAAACAATTAGCTGAATTTCCATGGTCCATTCTAAGCCTGGATAATTATTTGGCTCAGTGTGCTTATCTCCTCCTGGCAGAGCTCAGCCTGCTGCGGGCTGTGACTGTTCTGCCAAGCTAACCTCCGACTTCAAGCTGCTTTCCAGTAGGAACAAAAACTGGACTTGGAGCAACTCTGCTATGGAGGTAGGGCTGGTTTCAGAGTGGGGAGCAGCCAACAGGGTGGAAAACCAGCTACCAGAGGTGGTGGGATCTGCACTGCCTGGGCACATCTCAGAGGAAGGGCAGGTGATTACAGCAGATGGCGCATAGGTTCTAACATCAGAACCCTGGAAATCTCTTCTCTGGGCTACAGCAAAAAACATTTTAAGTGCTCCACAGGAGGCTCAGAGTACCCAGAGTACTGCTCCCTTTTTCTGATCCAGTGGAGGAAGCCACGTACCTGCTCCATCACGTATGACTGAGCTGAGTTTGGAACTGAAGAGGACATCCACGTGGTTCAAGATGAACTCCACAACCACCGACTGGATTCGCACCTCCATGAAGGCAGCTGTCCCGCTGAAGCAGGCAGACTCGATCTGCTTTGACCTGAAGCAAAGGCAGGTTGAATGAAGCTCCAGCAGCCAGAAGAACAGAGGAAGGTGCTCTTTAGGGAAGGCTCTGATGAACTGATGAGTTTGAGTTACTGTGCCTGGTCCCTCAAGAGGACAGGGAGTTAGGAGCAGTGAAGAGATTCACTCAGCAGTGATCCAGGCTTATGGCGACTCACCAACAGATTTTTGGCAGCTTATAGATTCATAGAATGCTTTGGGTGGGAAGTGACCTTGAAGACCATCTAGTTCCAACCCCACCCTGCCATGAACAGGGACACCTTCCACTAGCCCAGGTTGCTCAAGGCCTCATCCAACCTGGCCTTGAACACCTCCATGGAGGGGGCATCCACAGCCTCCCTTTTCCAGTGTCTCACCACCCTCAGTGGAAGCCTCATCAAAGCATTACTCAAACAACTGCACTAACTGGGGTGGTTTATATCCAGATGTTGGATTCAGATTGGAATTCTACTGAAAGAGGAACACTGGGTTTGGAAGGAGAACAAGTCTGTAGAGGTAAATTCAGTGCAGACACAAAATGGAGAGCTTTTGCATAACTTATTTCCAGACACTGTAAAAAGCAGTAGCAAACAGCCTCCTAATGGGATTTTTCCCTCTAGCAGGGAATGTTTCCAACTGGTCCTGCTCAGCAAGGACCCCAATGTTCACAAAAGCAACAAGAGATCGTTTGACTGCTGGTGGGTGAGCTGCCAGCAAGGAGCAAAGAGCTCACCCTCATTACCTGCACACAGGGGAACCAATGACTCAGATTTCTCAGGTTGGTGACCAAAGCAATTCAGAAAGCAAGACAATAGAGGCCAGGGTGAGTTGGGTTTTCTTTTAAAGCTAAGTTTTTATGTCACTCCATTCATTTTAATGCAAATTCAAACCTCAGATTTTAGGGGACAGATTTATCCAAAATCATTTCCCTAAGTTTGAATTTTTGCAGCCAGAAAGCTGCCAAATGAGACTCTCACTGGGAAATCGGTGATGCCAGTAATCAAACCTCCCTGGATATACCAAGTAGGAGAGGGGAAATGCTTCATAGAATAAAATACCAGGTTGGAAGGGACCTCAAGGATCATCTAGTCCCACCAATGATCATCTAGGAAAGAGGTTTAAGGGTGGGGGCAAATCCTTCCTTGCCACTCTGGAACTGTAGTCAGTGGAAATACAATCCTGGTGAGACAGAGTAATGCTGAGGTGATCTCTCCAGGGGGTTATTTCACAGCAGTGGTTCAGGAGCTTGCCAGTTGGTCTCAAACCCTTGCTTAGAATGACTTCCCACTGGAAATTTTACAGGAGGAGAAGAGGACATGGGATAGGAGTGAGGGCTGAAGGGAGGGGAGCGAGGGCTGACGGGTGAGTGAGACAGTACCTGAGGAGGTTTGGAGCCCAGACAATTGCTAAGTTCTTGGTGTGCATGTTTGTGATGGAGCAGTAATCAGCGAGTCGAGCTAAATGCCTCATTAGGAACTCCAGTGTCCTGGAAAACAGGAGATAGGCAAATGTTCAGCACCAATGAGCAAAGCCAGGCTGGGATGTACACAGCAAACCCCAGAGCATTATTTCCTTTTAGTTTGACAGCTTGCAGAAAAAAAAATAAGAAGTTGAACTATGTGCCCTAAGAGTGATGATGAAATCGTCTTCAGCAAATTGCACCAGGGTGAGATGAGGAGAGTCTCACAGAGGGTCAGTGAAACTGCTTTCAGTCCCTGGGCTAGATCCAGCAAACGTGGAGGTGGACAGGAATGACCTAAATGCCACCAGCACAGCAGGATGTAGAAGCAGAGCGTCCTGGAACTTCAGTGCTTGGCTGCTCTGCTGTAGCACTGCACAAGACAAATGGCTGCTGGGTGCGGTACAGGACAGC
This sequence comes from Indicator indicator, assembly GCF_027791375.1. Classification (NCBI taxonomy): domain Eukaryota; kingdom Metazoa; phylum Chordata; class Aves; order Piciformes; family Indicatoridae; genus Indicator; species Indicator indicator. Next base: position 4,094,423 of record NC_072043.1, read on the forward strand.
ATGGAGAGAGGGTTCCCTTCTTTTTGGGTGGGAGGTGCTCTGGGGCTCAAAGTTCCACAGAGGGATAAGGCCTGGCATGAAGATGGATGTTTCTGGCTGGAAACAAACCAGACATCTCCAGCACCATGCACTGCTCTGCTCCAGCTTTTGCTGCCAAAGGCCAGTATCCTGCAGGAAGCTTCTCACCAGAGAGAAGCAGGAAAACAATGTGTGTTTGGTTTTTCAAGCAAACCTCAGGACAGCAGGAGAGCAGCAGCTCTGCTCATCTACATCACTTGGCATCCCACTGTCTCCTGTGCCCCCCTCTCTGCTCTAAGCCTGAGACACACCAAAGCATCACCACCTCCAAGTTAAACAAATCTGGTACCCCATAAAGGAAGAGCTATTGTAAGGAAAAGATGAAATGCACCAGAGAAAACTATATGAAGGTGATGGTTTCTTTTTGAGAAGGTAATTTTCAAGGCCCTGTCTCCTTAAATAACAGAAAGAAAATACTGCAGTTAGTGTCATGGCTGGTTTGTGTGACACTAATTAATGTTATTTAAATAGCTTAGAACACATTAGTTAACCACTGTAATTACATACTAATGGCCACATTATGTCATTTTAATATCAGTAACATATATTAGAATGAGGTACAGCACCACACTTCTCCAGCTAATCACCATAGATATCAATAATGAAAATTAAAATAATCATTAGCTCAAATAATTCTAAGTAATTATCAATAATCAAGTGTTTTCATGTGGTACAACTGGCCATCTATACCAGCCAGGGTACAGAACCATAAATGCTTCTGAAAACTAAGACAGAATGTAATAAAACCTCCCCAGAAGAAGCCAGATGATGGCTCTCACCAAATCTTTATTAAGAGGGGATCTCAATAACAAAGGACCATTTGCCAAGGGTAGTCATTGGGAGAGGACAGGTATTCAAGACCAAGAACAGGCATTAGGAGAGGGATATCAATCAATTATTGGTGTCTATAATCAGGAAATGGTGCTGGGAGGGGACACCCATCAATCCTTGGCATTGGGAGGGGACACCAATCAATATGTGAGTGATGCCTTTTCCCATACCCTCTGATTAAGTGTTAATAATAAAGACCATTAATGTGTCACTCTACTTACCCCAGAGTCTTTACTATCTATCACTAATTAGTTATTAATATTGATTAGTTTGATTAGATAATGACAATCAGTTGGTGTGCTTTAAGCACTACATCATGGTATGCAAAGTACAGAGTGTTCATCTGCTAATGAGCTCATTAAGACATCCATCAACTTCACGGCACTGTGTGACTCTCTGGGCTGGGAAAGCTGGAATTGCCTCACCTTAGTTCTGAAACAGCAAGAGAAAACCTGTGGAAAGCCCACACTCACCTGTAGTGAGGAGGGGGCAGCTGCTGGATCACATCATGGATCTTCACCAAGCGTTCCTCATCTGTAGCAGCAGAAACAGCATCCTGGAAGAAGGCAGGAAGGGGATCAGCTGCAAAGAAGACTCAATACCTGCCACTCCATCTTCTCCTCAGTAGCAAGGTAGATTTTGTTGCCATTATCAAAATCCCAGTGTGGTGGGGGTTGGAAAGGATCACCCAGTCCAACCCTGCTGCTAAAGCAGGGGCACCCACAGCAGCTTGCCCAGGATCACAATGGCCAAGGTGGGTTTGGAAGCTCTCCAGAGGAGAGTCCACAACCTCTCCGGGCAGCCTGCTCCAGGGCTCCAGCACCCTCACACCAAAGAAGTTTCTCCTCCTGCTCAGATGGAACAGATGAAGTCACAGTGAAGTGGGAAGTGCAAGGGATCAGCTGATACTTACTGAGAACTTCTCGTAGAGTTGGTAGGTCAGCAGGGGGTTGGGGAGCTCACGGAAGTACAGCTTGCAGAGGGAGCCCACGCAGTGGATGTCTTGGATGTAGATGTCCTTGGTCAAGTCAGGGATCTGCTCAGAGTCAAACTCATGGCTGGAAAGGAAAGCAGAAAAACAAACAGTCAGCAAAGACAGAATGTGGTAAGAAATTTCCTTTCCCTTCTTTTCCTTTCCAATTCCTTTTCCTTTCTTTTTCTTCTTTCTCCTTTCCCTTCTTTTCCTTTCCAATTCCTTTTCCTTTCCTTTCTTCTTTCTCCTTTCCCTTCTTTCCTTTGCCAATTCCGGTTTCCTTTCTTTGTTCTTCTGTCGGTCCTTTCCCTGCTTGTCCTTTCCAATTCATTTCCGGGCGGGGTGCTTCGTGCTCCTTGCCCTTCTTTTCCGTTCCAATTCAGGTTCCGTTCTTTTTCTTCGATTCTCCGTCCTTCTTTTCCTTTTCCTATTCCTTTTCCTTCTTTGTCGTCTTTCTCCTTTCCACTCACTTCTTTTTCCTTTCCAATTCCTTTTCCTTTCTTTTTCTTCTTTCTCCTTTCCCTTCTTTTCCTTTCCAATTCCTTTTCCTTTCTTTTTCTTCTTTCTCCTTTCCCTTCTTTTCCTTTCCAATTCCTTTTCCTTTCTTTTTCTTCTTTCTCCTTTCCCTTCTTTTCCTTTCCAATTCCTTTTCCTTTCTTTATTCTCTTTCTCCTTCACTTCTTTCCTTTCAATTCCTTTTCCTTCTTGTTCTTCTTTCTCCTTTCCCTTCTTTTCCTTTCTTTTCCTTTTCCTTTCTTGCTTTCTTTCTCCTTTTCCTTCTTTTCCTGTCAATTCCTGTGCCTTTCTGTTTTCCTTCTTTCTCTTGTCCCTCTTTCCTTCCAATGCCTTTTCCTTCTTTTCACTTTCTCCTTTTCCCTTCTGTTCCTTTCCAATTCCTTTTCCGTTCTTTTCTTCTTCCTCCTTGCCCTTCTTTCCTTTCCATTCCTTATCCTTTCTTTTCTTCTGTCTCCTTGCCTTCTTTTCCTTTCCAATCTTTTCCTTTCTTTTTCGTCTTTCCCTTTCACTTCGTTTCATTTCAATTCTTTTCCTTTCTTTTTCTTCTTTTCTCCTTTCCCTTCTTTTCCTTTCCAATTCCTTTTCCTTTCTTTTTCTTCTTTCTCCTTTCCCCTCTTTTCCATTCCCAAAAGAAAAAGAGAAAGACAAAAGATAGAGAGGAAAAGGAGAAAAAACACAAAGAAAAGGAGAAAAAGAAAAGGAAAAAAATATACACAGAGACCCTTTCTGTGCAGGGGTGGGGCTCTGATTTGTCCCCTTGTCTTCCTTTTGAATTCTTTTTTTTCTCTGCTCCCCTGAGTAATTCCTGCATGACCCCTGGCACACACTCTGCTTTTCCTACCAGCCAAAGAAAGGTGACTACTGCCCTGCTAAAGAACCAACTCCTGTCCTGGAGAAAATAGCCTTTAACTTTTTCTCCAACCAAAAAAACCCCACAAAACCCTTTAAATCCAGGAGATCCCAAACTTCCATGTGGCACTTAAGAGCACTGCCTCATTCCTAAGGATACTGCAGCTCTGCACTAACCCTGATGATGTGTGTATAGAGCTGGCAACTCCAGCAGTGTGTCCTACATGACTCAAACACCAGCAAGGTCTGCAGTGATTGGGATGAACAAGGACAAGCTTGATGCCTACAAGCTGTACCATCTTCTCCCTTCCTTTTGTCTTTGGAACATCTCAGAAAGAGGATGTCACTTGCTCCTCTGCACTACACCAGGGACTGAGGCCATTTAAGTGTCAGGAAAACGTTTTTTAAAGCACCTTTGGAAAAACAATGGAGGAGAAAACGGTCTTGGCAACACAGAGGGACAAAAATGGACTGGGGCAGAGATTAGAGATGGTCAAAATGGGGAATTAAAGGGATGTAGCTGGAGCAAGGGCAAAATGTTTTATTCAGCCAAGACTGCTGTGGGCAACAGCTACAATCAGAGTCTTTGGAGCCTGCACATCAAAGCCTCAGGAGCAGAGGCTTTAAAATGGAACTTGCTGTAATAGGAAACAGGATTAGGCTGAACCAGAACAAGCTCATCCATACAAGGGTTTGTACAGCAACCAGCTCAAACCTGGCCACTGAGCTGGCACAGCCAGAATGTCCTTCACTTGGGACACAGCCCTTTGCTGCCTTGGGGAGGCTGGGGGGCTGGGACCAGCACTGGAATTAGTGACATCCCACTAGGTTCTCTCAGTCCCTTCACAACCAAACAAGGCATGCAATGCCAAGAGGAAAAGCAGCCTCACACAAGGATACAGCCCAGTTACTGGGATGAGGACAGCTCTGAACTGGGGAACACACACACTTAGCCTTGTCCTGCACAGCGAGGCAGCATGGCAATGCCACCCACTGACAACTATGTGAGGATTCCTTGCATGCTGCCAATTAATTGCTAATATGCCACAACAAGGAGAAGTATCAGCTGCCCAAAAGGGCTGTGGGAGCAAGAGGAAACAGGAAGGAAGTGTGACAGCAGTGGCACCACCATTCCAGAGCCTTCTGATACTCTCTCCTGAAGGAAATGACTTGTGCCAAACAACCCAATGCTTTCCCACACCATCAGAGCTGGTGAAGAGCCTGTCCTGCAGCCAGCACAGAGCAGGACCCAGGCCATGCCTCCCAGGCAATCAGGTCTGCAGACACGGTGCCCTTACCGTAGCTTCTGGATGTTGGAGGCGATCCCGGAGAGCCGATAGATCCCATCCACGATGCCGTGCTTCTCGATGAACTCCGTGCAGCTCTTGAGGACCTGGGGGACTGAAGACCAAGTTCTGCTGGTTAGGGGAGCCTCTTAGCAAAGGTCAGGCAGTGCTCTTGTCAGATGTCATAAACTAGGCCTGTCAGTTCTTTCTTGAAGGACAAAGCCTATAAGAAATTGAACTTCAGGAGGTGGTGTGAGAACTGGTCAGAGGTGTTCCTGGCTCTACAGGAATGTCAGGATTTTGGGGTGCATTAAGAAGAGTGTGGCCAGCAGGTTGAGGGAGGTTCTCCTCCCCTTCTACTCTCCCTAGCGAGGACACAGCTGAAGGACTGGGTCCAGTTCTGGGGTCCCCAGTTCAAGATAGACAGGGAACTATTGGAGACAGTCCAGTGGAGGCTACAAAGACACTGAGGAGCCTGGAGCCTTCTGAGAGGAGAAACAGCTGAGAGCCCTGGGGCTGTTTAGCCTGGAGATGAGAAGCCTGAGAGGAGATCTCATCAATGATTATCAATCCCTAGAGAGTGGGGAGCAAGAGGATGGGGCTCTTTTCAGTGGTACTCAGTGACAGGACAAGAGGCAACAGACACAACCCAGGAGGTTCCATCTGAAGATGAGGAGAAACTACTTTGGTGTGAGGGTGCTGGAGCCCTGTCCCAGGCTGTCCAGAGAAGTTGTGGAGTCTCCTTCTCTGGAGAGCTTCCAAACTCACCTGGACATTGTGATCCTAAAAAACCTGCTATGGGTGCCCCTGCTTTAGCAGTGGGGTTGGACTGGCTGATCTCCAGAGGTCTCTTCCAACCCCACTACGCTGGGATTCTGTGAGAGGAATTAGGCTGAAAAAAAGTCAGGTCTGGTTGAGGGGAGACAGTGCAGGTCCCACCCCAGCAGCTCTATAAAACTGAGTACATCCACTCTCAGAATCACAGAACTGTCAGGGATGGAAGGGTCCTCAAAGATCATCCAGTTCCAACCCCTCTGCCATGGGCAGGGACACCTCACACTAGATCAGGCCTTTGGCCTTTGTTCTCCAGTCCATGGAGGACCAACTCACACTGCTTGCTTTAAGCAAACACCAACACTAAGGAGATGCCACTTTCTGTCTCAGGGCCAGGGGAGTTTTTATAACTGATAATAATTGCATCCCCAATGTCTACTGGAGCATGACTGGATTTAGATAGCTACTCAACACACCACACTCACACAAACTGCAGCCAGGCTGGGGTATGACAGAATGGAAAAAACAAGCCCAGAGGACATCATTAGGTGTCAAGTTAATATTCAAGCCACTTCACCAACTGATTCCTTCCAGCTGACTTCTCAGCCTCATGCAGCATCCACTGCTGGAGCTCTCTGTCCATCCTTGTAAGCTTAAGGAGGAGCAAACGACTTGATTTATCAAAGGGAGAGAAAACTGCTCTGAACACAGGAAGAAAGTCAGGATTGAGCTCTTGTATCAGCAAATACCCATGGAAAAAGCTCAGATCCTCATGGATTTCTCTGCAAGCCACCTTCTTGCTCCAGCTCCTCTGACAGTGCAGATTTGTTCTTGCATGGAGATGCCAGGTCTGATCAATTTGCCACATGACACAGACTCTGAATAGGTCATGTGGCAAATCCCCTTATATCAAGCAGCAAATGCCATCTGCCAGTCAGTTCTCCTAAGTGCTGCTGAACTTAGATGCTCTGTGCTCTCCCCCTCCCTGGCTTGCAGCAAACGCTTGTGGAGCAAAGAGAAAAGCCTCATTTTATGTGGTTCCCTAGAAAATGAGTATCCTGGGCTAAGGGCACAGCAGCTCCACACTCCAGCACAGGACAGGACTAACCCTGTAAATCTTTGTGGCATGGCAGTCAGACAGGCTCAGCTAGAGCAGGTTGGTCCTGGACCAACCATACCCAAAGACAGTCCAGCCACAGTCAGTCAGACTTTAGTGTGGCACAGAAAACAGCCTTGGAAACATTAATGGGAAAAGGAAAGCCAGCAGAGGTGATCTCTCTTGTAGATTCAATGGTCATTTCAACTTCCAGCCAGGAGATACTTGCAGAAGGAAACCTTCCTGAAGCTCAAGGTACCTCTCCCAGCCTCAGGAGCTGAGTGGCACCACAACTGTTTGCATTAGGAGTCAACCTGATGCACATTTAGGCATCTGAGGCAGGATAAGCAACAGCTTCTGAGTGCTGGAAGAGGGGAGATTTAGACTGGAGATTTAGACTGGAGATTAGGAAGAGATTCTTTCCAGTGAGGGTGAGGAGATACTGGAACAGGTTGCCCAGGAAGGTTGTGGATGTCCCCTCCTCCCTGGAGGTGTTCAAAACCAGGCTGGATGAGACCTTGAGCAACCTGGGCTGGTGGGAAGTGTCCCTGCCCACAGCAGGGGGTTTGGAACTGGATGAGCTTCAAGATCCCTTTCAAACCCAAACCATTCTATGAATCTGACAACACTTAGCTGCAAAATTCCAATTTAATGCTCCATGCTGGAACCTCACCAGGGTTGCCCTTGCGGTTAGTAGCCCCAGTTGAAATAAACAAAGCAGCAAATAAATAACCAGCACATTCCCTGCCTAACTCCTGCCAGGGAGGCTGACACCACCCAAGAAGGGTGATGCACACAGAGATTCTACCCTGCCAAGCTCTCCTGTTTATGTGCTCCCCCTGACCATGGCCAGGACACCCTCCTGTGCTTCCTAATTGAAGGCTGTGCCACAGGGAGTGAGCTCTGTGTGCTTCCAAGGCCTTCCCCTTCTGGGGGTTATCTAGGCTGTGTAAACAAGCAGCATGCTAGGAGTGGTGTTTATAGAGCCCTTCAGCTGAGCAGCAACCTGTTGTGACAACATCAGCCAGGGCAGGAAGGTGAGGGCTGTAAGCACCACCAAGGGCTTATTTGTCACCATGGAAGGTCCTGGGCACAGTTAGAATCATTAATATACTGAAATCATAGAATCATTAATACACTGAAAAAAATTCTAGCAGGTAGCTTCAGTGCTTTCCCTAATCTGGATAGCAGGAGGAGCTGTTCTTCCAGCTAAATACATCATGTCAGCAGCACAGATGTTCTGGGGGAATTCTGCATGGTTGGAGAAGTGCCTGAAACTCAAGCAGAGCTCTACTTACACCTGAAGGCCCTCTGCTGGAATGGTGACTTGATCCTTCTGATCTTTGAACAAATCATGGAATGGTTTGGGTTGGAAGGGACTTTAAAGCTCATTCAGTGCAACCTCCCTGCAGTCAGCAGGGACATCTGCAACTACAGCAGGTTGCTCAGAGCTCCAGACAACCTGACCTAGAATGGGGCACCTACCCCCTCTCTGGGCAGCCTGGACCAGTGCCTCATCACCCTCACAGGGAAGAACTTTCTCCTTCTATCTAATCTAAATCCCTCGACCTGCTGAGGATGAAGCCCAGGACACGGCTGGAGCACACTTCATCACCACAGAAGCTGAAGGAATGCATTCAGCTTGCTCCTGAGCATCTTTCAGCTGCTTTGAAAGGTTTATTGCATTTCCCAGGGCCCATTAACTGTTAATTCTTTGCCATTAAGAGCAAGCAGAAGTTTTATGAGTTTTCATTCTAAGACCATTTCGATCCAGCTCAAAATGAGGCACTTTTTTTTTTTTTTCCCCTATCATCCTGGGGTTGATTTTTTCCCTCTTTCATCTTCTGCAATGTTCCCTCCCTGGGTTTTTGGGAGGCTTGCTTTGTTTTTGTTTTCTCAGGATGTTACTGGAATCAGAACTATTTGCTCAGCCTGGGGAGCAAGGCCTCCCATCAAGATCCCCCCCGCCTCCAGCAGGGTCATTTCCACAGTCTCACAGCAATAAGGTGAAGCTGTGGCACAAGCCAAGCCTTTGGGCTGGTTAATGGACCAGAGCACTCCTGAAATGCAGCTGCTCAGCTGAATTCCACACATAGCACACACAGAGGGAAAGCTAAACCTGCAGCCCAGCAGGAACAAGGACAATGAAATGAAGTGTGCTGAGCACCACTCAGAACTGCCTACACAAAGGTAATAACCATGGCCATCAACATTGTGTAACCAGCCTTAGGAAACACATAAAAAACCCACAGCAGAGTGAAGGCACATCTCAGAAGGTTAAGGGCAAGGTTTTGAGTCACAGGAATGGAAATTGAAACAACCAGCCATAAGGTAAGGCTGAAGTCCTCTGCTCTGGTGAGACCTCACCTGCACTATGGTATCCAGCTCTGGGGTCCCCAACACAAGAGAGATGTGGACCTGCTGGAGTGGGTCCAGAGGAAGCCACAAAGATGATCCATGGTCATAGAATCACAGAATGGTTTGGGTTGGAAGGGACCTCCAAAGATCATCCAGTCTGAGCCCCGTGCAGTCAGCAGGGACATCCTTCACTAGATCAGGTTGCTCAGAGCCTTGTTCAGCCTGACCTTGAATATCTCCAGGGATGGGATCTCAACTACCTCCCTGGGCAACCTGTTGCAGTGTTCCACCACCCTCATGGCACAGAATTTGTTCCTCACATCCAACCTAAATCTCCTCTTGTCTAATTTCAGGCCATTGCCCCTCATCCTATCACTGCAGGCCTTTGCAAAAAGTCCCTCTGTAGCCTTCCTGTAGCCCCCTTCAGGTACTGATGTTTCAATCATGTCCTCACATTTGAATCCCCAGGAGAAGCAGCACTCAGACCAAGCAGCAACCTTATTCTTCCAGAGGCTCCTGATTTCTAAGTGACGATTTCTGATTTCTAAGAAGTGATCCACATTAAAATGATTTATGCAGTCGATGAGCTGCTTAAAGCCTGTCCTGCTGTCACAAGCTGTGCTACTTCCTGGTAACACACAAGATTTTTATTTGAAGTGTGACTCTTGCACTTGGGAGAAAGCTCAATAACGGAAGAAAGAGTCATAAACCATGAGCAGGTTGCAAGAGCAGTGCCCATGTATGGACCTGAACTCTGCTTTTTAAGGCTGAACTTCTTTTCTTTTGTTTGTTTTATGGCAGCTTCCCAGGGACCTGTGTAAAAACAAAGTGCAAAGTTCAAGCCTGAGAAACGGCAAACCTGTTGCATCAGGCTGGGGAGGTGGATAACCACCTCTGGAAAGTGCTGTGGGATCAGCAGCCTTCTCAGTGCCGTGGGGATGGCTGCTCTTGGGTGGGTTTGGCACTTGAGGACTGCAAGTGGTGCCTCACTGCATTTGTATCAATGACTGGAGCTTGACCCACCCCTCAGGTTGCATCCAGCTAGTTCTCTGGGGTTGACTTTTCAGGGTTTCATACAAAACATCCACAAATGCAAGAGAAGCTACTACTAATGATTCCTCTTTCAACTGTGTTCTAGTGTTTGCTCTTTAGATCAATTCAGAGATTCATAGAATGGTTTAACTTGGAAGAGACTTGGAAGATCATCTGGTTCCAACCCCCCTGCCATGGGCAGGGACATACTGTGGCAGCTTACCTGCCTGCTGGGGTTGTGAGAAGTTACTTCCCACCCTCAAACTCACCCAAAATGTTTAAATATTTACAGAGAGCTCTTTGCCCAAGCCCAAGCACTTACACCATGACATTGGCAACTCTATTTACTACAGTTGGTTAAGAGGGGAAGAGCATCTACCTTGCTAAGAGTGGCAGGATAAGAGCCCAAACCATTCCTGCAGCATTTCTGCTCATGTTTGTTCCCCCCACAGCTGTAATGTTTCGAAATGCCAATTAATTTTCAACTCCCTGCTGTCCTCTGGGTCACTCAGGCAGCAAGAATTTCTTCTCTTGCAGCTGCAGGCAGTGTAAAAAAAAAAAACAAACCAGAAAGGAAAGGGAGAGAGAAACCATCTCCCTTCTTCACTGCAAAAGCTTGTGTTGTTGGCTCAGCTCCCCCTTTCTGCAAGGATTTCCCTCAAAATCAGTAATTCTCCATGGGGACCATGTGTACCTCTCTGGTGAGACCTCACCTGGAGTACTGGAGCCCTCAACAAAGGAAGGACATGGACCTGGTGGCAGACCACGAAGATGATGAGGGGATGGAGCACCTCTGCTACAAGGACAGGCTGAGGGAGCTGGGGTTGTTCAGCCTGGGGAGATTTAATAGTGGCCTTCCAGCACCTGAAGGGGGCTGAAAGAAGGCTGCAGAGGGACTGTTTGCAAAGGCTTGCAGTGACAGGATGAGGGGCAATGGATTGAAATGAGAGAAGAGAAGATTTAGACTGGATGTTAGGAACAAGTTCTGCATCATGAGGGTGCTGGAACACTGCAACAGGTAGCCCAGGGAGGTGACTGAGGTCCCATCCCTGGAGATATTCAAGGTCAGGCTCGACAGGGCTCTGAGCTACCTGCTCTGGTGGAGGATGTCCCTGCTGACTGCAAGGGGGATGCACTGGATGACCTTTGGAGGTCCCTTTCAATCCAAATCATTCTGTGATCCTATGATGCTAACCCCAGACCCAATAATCTTGTGCTCCAGCAATTCAGAGCACAGCTGGCCAAGCAATAACAGTGTTTGTTATCTTTGGAGATTTGCCCAAACCGCCTCAAAACTATCAGCCCTTAAAAACCATCAACTCCTGTTGAAGGAGTTTGTGTAGGGGAGAAGACATCTGCAGGAGTATTTTCTGCCATTTGGGTTAATTTGTACAGTTTTGTCCAGGCTGCTAGGTCTGTTTTTTAAAATGTTGAGCTGGTTTGTGTGTGCAGAGGCACCTAAAAACATCACCCCAGTGAAGGTGGCACTGTTTGGGCTCCAAAATGTCTGAGGCAACTAAGAAACAAAATAAATACAAGGGACACAGGTTAAGTCTACTCATTTCCTACAAGGCTGCTCTGGATCTAACATGCCAACCTCAGTAAATACTACTTGATGGTCATATCACCCTCCTCATCTTCTAAGTACTTCACAAGTATCAGAAACCCTCCCTAGTGGCACCTCAGGGGTGGATCCAGACTAGCAGTTTCATTTTACAGGTGTGGAGATGGAATGGGAGACACCAAGCAAGTTCCCCATGGCCATGAAAGGTGTTTGAGAGATGGGTTGGAGCTCCTGAGCACCCAGGTTCCACTTCAACCTGCCAGAATTCTGACTCCAGCTTGGGTCATTGATCGGCCAAGTCCTTTGGAGATGGATTTTGATTTTAAAATGACTATAAATTGTGAAATAGTGAAAGGCAACTGGTTTGGGCATGCCTGAGGCTGACTGGTCTCACTATATCTGGGCTGGGTCCAGCTCTGGGCTCACCAGTTCAAGAGACTGGGAACTACTGGAGAGCGTGCAGGGGAGGCTGCAAAGATGCTGAGGGGCCTGGAGCCTCACTGTGAGCAGGAAAGGCTGAGAGCCATGGGGCTGTTGAGCAGCCTGAAAGGGGATCTGATCAATGCTCAGCAAGAGCTAAAGGACCTGTGGGGGGCCAAGAGAATGGGGCTGGGCTCTTCTCAATGGTGCCCAGTGGCAGGCAAGGGACACTGGGCACAAACCAGAACCCAGGAGGTTCCATCTGAACAGGAGGAGAAACTTCTTTGGTGTGAGGGTGCTGGAGCCCTGTCCCAGGCTGCCCAGAGAGGCTGTGGAGTCTTCTTCTCTGGAGAGCTTCCAAACCCACCTGGCCATTATATAAAAGCAGGATGCCAGATCTGAACCTGCTTAAGAGACTTGAAACCTTTTCATTCCCATTCCAACCTGTCAGTTTGGATACTCTGAGAACACCTATTAAAAGCACAAAAATACCCCAAGGGTTCATTCACTGAGTCAAAGCAGCTCACAGAAACCTTCAACCTCATCCCCAGCCAACATTCCCCTCAGCCCATGGCAATGACTGTGGCCAATTTCATCACTCTGAGCTAAATGTTATGGCTAACACCACACACAGGACCTGCCTCTGTGGTGCAGCACTTCACCAACCCTTTGTGGCAGAACAAGAAGTGCTTCAATAAATCAATTGATGTGGTTGGCAGCATTCAAGTCCTAACAATTCCAAGCATACCTGAAGAACTACGTCCCAGGCTTGCTGCCACCAATCTCTTTGCTGTTTGTGCTGTGGTGAGCCCAGGTAAAGCTGGAAGATCTATTTCTGTTGGTTTTTTTTTTTTTTCTTTTCTGAAGGGAAAAACTTGGAGCAAATCAATTCCCCACCAAGGACATCAGAATACAGATTGGAAACTCGTGGCTTTCAGGGGCTGCCTTTGTGCTTCCAGTTAAAAACAGTATTTAAAGAAAGGGGGAAAAAAAACCAACCCCAAACCAACAATTGTGTAAATCTGTTTCTACTTCTCAGCCAAGTTTGCTTTCTTTTTTGTCATGTTCAATTTCAGTCTCTAGCAAAAAAGAGAGAGGGTGGAAACCAGTTGAATGAATCCTCCTAGAGTTAAATCATCAAGAAAAACTAAAAATGAAGAAATATGTAAGGCTTGGCTGGCCTGAATTCCAGATGAAGGCTTCTCTCACAGGTGGCACGGATCCAAACCCAGGCAGAATTTTATTGTAATGAAAATTATTAGCTAGTAAAAGGGACTCCTCACATTAATACCAGGACCCAAAGAGATGACACAGAGATTACCAAACTTCTGCTTGAGCTAAGGGGAACCAGATTGATGCAGCTGCCTGCCAAGATGCTGCCCAAGATACCTCATTCCTCGTGCTGCTCTGTTCTGGTAACAGTGCTCTCCCTCCAAATCTGCAATGAATTAGCATCAAAAGCAACTACATCAGCCAGCTGCAGAGCCAGTGGATGGCTTGAAGGGAAGGGTAACACCAGAAGACCCAGACCAAGCTGGGATGTCACCTGAAATCCCAAGGTGCTGTTGAGCTTATTTGAAGAGCACAACCACCAGCACAGGGGAATAAAGCCACCCCTTGCAAACAGCTGTTGCTAGTGCTTAGTACATAACAAGACCAAGATCTGCAAGAATTTGATCTTGCACACAGCTCTGAGAAATCTCAGCTTTCATTTGAGTTTGGCTTTAATCCTGCCCAACTTGCTCCTAAACTGGGGGAACTGGGAAGAATAGGAAGGACAGAGAGCAAGATTCAGGTGTGTTGGTGAACTATGCTCTCTGTAGGCGTTTGCTTTCTCAGCAGGAAAAGCTCTGCCTTGTCCAGCAGATCACAGATCACTGGTATTGTCCAATCAAAAATGAGATCTAGATCCTCCAAAAGGGAATAGGTTGGTCAGAGAGGTGGGAGATGGCCCATGTCTGGAAACATTCCAGGTCAAGCTGTCTGGAGCTTTTAGCCATGTGCCCTAGTTGCAGATGTCCCTGCTGACTGCAGGGGGGTTGGACTAGATGACCTTGAAAGGTCCCTTCCCACCCAAACCATTCTATGATTCCCACCACAGATGGGCTCCATCCTTGTTTGGAAAGTACCAGCAGACTACAAACTGGAATTCAACCAAACATAACCAAACCCAGGACACTGCCTATCTCCAGCTGCCAGCCCAATCCTCTCCACAATCCCCAGCATGAATCACCAGGCAGAGAGTTTAAGGTGCAGCACTCACCCCAACCACTGTCACTGTCAAAATAACAACATCTGTTCAAATCCTTTCCTACCCCCATACCTGCTCATGGTGTTGGCTCTCAGAGCCACACACATCAATTAAAACAAAAAATGAAAAGGCAGCACCATCCTATTTCCTCCACTCCTCCCACCTTACCCAGTCACCTTCTTCCCCTAAGGAGAAACTCCAGTAAACAAGACCTGAAGTTCAGCAGCTGCAAGTTGTGTCATGCCAGCCTCAGAGGAACCTTTCAGAAGAGCTCTGTGCCTTAGAGCCAGGCTGACCTCAACAACTCAGGCAAACCAAGATAAAAGCTTCCCTGGTTTACACCTTGGTGCATCCTGCATGTGAAATGTGTGCATGGAGCTCTGCAGGATGTGTCACCAGGGCTCTCACTCTGTTGAACAGGGCACATTTCTGTATCCTCCACATTTATTCTCCTCCTGAAAGAGGCTGCAGTGATGAGTGATGACTTGCTGAGGCAGCAAAAAGGCAGCATACTGCAGTAGGTAGAACATTCCCTCTGTGCTTGCAAATTCCCTTTGGGGTATGCAGAGACATGACAGCAAAACCATCTTCTCCTAGCTAAGCAACCCAAGGCAGCTGCCTCAACACAGTGTTCATGAAAAAAAAAATGTTAGAGCTGTTTGAGTCTCTGTCCTTCCTCATCTCTCACCACTTCCCAGCTAAGAGACAAGCAAACTTCCAGGTGTTCATGGCTGCTCGCCTTGTTTCACAGCACACTGCTGAAAAGTGAGATTCCACCAGCTTCCCAGAGCTGGTAATCAATGAAATCCTCACCACAACTCCAGTTTGGTTCAGTGTTAGGTCTGTGAGGAGCACAGGAATGCTGTGCCACTCATTTCAAACACCCTGGGCAGTATTATTCTGGGGAGGAATAACCTCAGCAGTAGAGGTGAGGAATGGACCTGCTGGAAAGCAGCTTCAAGAAGAAGGACCTGGGAGTGTGGGTGGACACCAAGTTGTCTGTGAGCCAGCAATGTGTCCTCATGGCCAAAAAGGGCAATTGTCCGAGAGTGTGGCCAGCAGGTGGAGGGAAGTTCTCCTCCTCCTCTACTCTGCCCTAATGAGGCCACAGCTGGTGGACTGGGTCCACTTCTGGGCTCCCCAGTTCAAGAGGGACAGAGAATTACTGGAGAGAGTCCAGTGGAGGCTACAAAGAGGACTGGAGCATCGCTGTGAGGAGGAAAGGCCGAGAGCCCTGGGGCTGTTGTGATCCTGGGCAACCTGTTCTGGGTGACCCTATTTTGGTTGGACTGGAGGATCTCCAGAGGTCCCTTCCAATCCCCTTCTGGGATTATTTTCTCCTTCAGTCCTACTAAATCTTTCGGATATTAGACAGAACCTATCTAAACTGGCATTAACCTACCCCAATCTATGAATGTTTTGGGTTCTTTTGGGGTTTCTGGGCTGAGATGTAATCCCAAAGCTTTACCAGTAGGCACCACGCAGAGGCTTCAGCTCCAGCTCTCTGTGCTGCTATGACAACACTCTTGGATGTTCTGGTTATGAGGTGAAGGAGCAGGACTGCAGCTTGGCTTTAACTAATTCAGCTTAGGGTCTCCTGTGGTATCTCAGTCCTCTCTCAGCACATCAACACCGCATTTGGCTGCAAGGCTGAGCAACCTTAATGCTAGAGAATGAGGGAATCTTCAAATGCTGTGCATGCACCCAGCTGGAGCCACAGGCTCCCAGGAACGGCTCCGCAAAACCAGTCCTGGGCATTACGTCACTTGGAACACAGGGCAGGGAGGTGAATCACACAGCACAAACCAACCCTGCTGTGAGAAATGGAGACCTGCCCCTCTTAGCAACATTCAAACTGGAGCTGCTTCACCCCAGGGAGTTAGGAAAGGGTTCTCCAATCAAGGGTGAAAACAACTTGGTAGCTTCTCAGCTGATGAGACCTCATTAGCACAGCACAGTCACAGCCGCTCCACTGCACGGGAGGGGAGCGACCAGGACGAGAAGTGAGCTCCCAGAGGCTGTCAAACAGGAGCCTGCAGTGGAGTCACAACAGCTCACTTCAGCTAGGGATGTGTCTTTTAATGCTAAAGGAAAAAGTGTACCCCCTAAAGCTGGGGGAAGAAGTCAGCATGGAGGGCAGGGAAGAGCTTTAATGACTGCGGACTTGTGCCTAACTGAAACGGACAGGAGGAGGGCTGAGGATAAAAGAGAATTTTCTCTCTTTGCCATTAATGAGCTCACTCCACTGGCATGTCTCCTGCCCTCCAAGACTGCTCCCACAGCATGAATATAAAACCAGCTCTATAGCTACCCAGCAGTGCAAATTACCTAACTCCTGATGCAGCTCTCACATGGGTTACTGTCTGTTTCTGTCTCCAAACCATCCAGCTGCTGGCTCTCTGATGCTTTTCAAGCCTCAGCAGTAAAGATCTCTACTGGTTCCAATTAACAAGCCAACAAGCCTTGCCACAGACCTGATTCCATAAGAACAAGCTCATATTACTCATCAACTGGTAGTAAAACACTTCATGGCAGGCACATGGCTGTTACCAACTGAATCAGCTGGAAAAACATCACAAAACAGCTCCCCACCCTTTAAGCATCCCTTTTCCAGGAGGCACTCATGAATTAGGAGTTTGGGGCACTGCTAAAAACCAATTTAACACAGAAACTCCTCTCCCATCCTGCACATCACTCTCCTTCAACCCCCATGCAAAGCTGGCAGACATCAGATGAACAACTTTGGCACAAGAGCTCTGCTGCAAAATCATCAGGCAAGGAGCAAACCTGGGGAAGAGCTCACCAAGCTGACAGAGGCAGACAGTGATGCTGCACACATCACTCATCTCCTGATGGTTTTAAATCCTGGGCGAGCTGGCTACAGCCTGTGGTTGCTCCACACTGCTTTCCTAACTAACCCTCACCATGAGCCATTTGTGGGAATGACCTTGGCTGGTGAACTGTGAAAGAATTTGAGTCCTGTTTGCTTCTCAGCAATGCAGTTACCTCCAGACCTCACAGCCCAGAGTGGAGATGTCACAGGGAGAGGGGAAGAAAGAGCATGTGAAACAAAATCTCATCTGAGAGAGGAACAACTGTAATGGTTTGCTTGGAGGCACAGCTCTCCTCTGCTACCTCCTGAAGCTGCTGGTGTGGGAAGGCAAAAGGAACAGAGAAGAGCTACAGAAAGCTCATGGTAACAAACTGAGAGGAAAAGTAAACTGTGCCAAAAGAATTCCTGTCCATGTTGTGAACTCCAAGGGAAAAGGCAGGTGGAGGATTTACATTGCAAATCCTGCTGCCATCACACAAAGGTACCCAGGTACTGTATGGATTTAACACAGCACTTCATTATTCATTGGCAATGACACACAAATAAAGTTTCTTTCCCTGTAAATAAAAACAAAACCCAACCCATATTTATTTGAAGAATTCAAGTGGTTAAGATTCACAGAATGGTTTGGGTTGAAAGGGACCTTCAAGATCATCCAGCTCCAACCTCCCTGCCATGGACAGGGACACCTTCCACGGGACCAGGTTGCTCAAAGCCTCATCCAGCCTAGCCTTGAATGTCTCCAGGCAGGGAGCATCCACAACTTCCCTGGGCAACCTGTTCCACTGTCTCCCCCCCCCTCCTCACTCTAAAGAATTTCTTCCTGATCTCCAGTCTACATCTCCCCTCCTCAATCTTAAAGAGCTCATCTTCAGTGGCTCTATCCATCCATCTTCAGAGCTCCCACGATGCTTCTTAGCAGCATTTACCTTTCGGCCACCCCGTTTCTGTCACACTTCTCTCTGTAGTCCCCTTTGCTAGCTATCATCACTCTAAAACACGATTCCCAACAGAGGAAGAACTCAAGAAAGGATGATTCCTTACCATCATGGCCAGAGTTGAGTAGGTGCTCTCCCAGGTCACAGCCAAAGACTCTTTCCTTCAGGATCCCCCTCTGCTTCAGCTTCTGCTTCGTTGGGCGCGACTTCATGAATGTTCGAAGGAAGGTGATGAGCTTGCCGTGTTTCTTTGACACTGCACAGCAAAACAAAGCAGGGCATCTTAGCTCTGGCTCAGCTGGGCAGGGCCAAGCACAACATGTTCTACAGAGCACGTAAGAGCTGTCAAAACGCTCGTATCAATTATCTGCAGAAAGAGATTTTCCAGGGTTCGATGCTGAACAGAGCCTTGGCTTGGGTTCTGAGTCTTGGCCAGGGCAGAAATAACAAGAGGCAGCTGTGAAGGGAGAAGGTAGCACAAAGCTGCAGAGCAGCTCCAGGTGGCAGCATTCTAAAGCTCTGTCACCGAGGTGGCTGATGGGCAGCACCTGACAGCTCTGATCTGCATCCCTGGGAAAGTGAAGGAGGCCAAACTCACACAACCAGTCATCTCCTGTCCACTGACTCACAGAATACCTTTGGTTGGAAGAGACCTTCATGATCATCCAGTCCAGCCTTTCACCCAGCACTGCAAGGTCACCACCAGACCATGTCCCTAAGCACCAGGTCCACACACCATTTAAACACCTCCAGGGATGGAGACTCCACCACTGCCCTGGGCAGACCTTTCCAATGTTTGAGAACCCCTTCAGTGAAGAAATTGTTCCTCATATCCAACTTAAACCTCCCCTGGTGGAACTTGAGGCTGTTCCCTCTTGTCCTATCATTTGTTATTTGGGAGAAGAGACCAACCTCCACCTTGTTACCACCACCTCCTTTGAGGAGTCTTCTTTGAGTCTCCTCAAGCCTTTGCAAGACAAAAGCATTTTTTTCTGTCTTTGCTTTATTTAATAGAAACCCAAGGCAGCTGGTTTGAAGAGGTGCAATCTATCCTCTTCAGAATAAAAAGACTACAAAGAAGTGAAAACACAGTTCAGGAGCCATCCCTCCAAACCTCATAGTCTCTGTGTTATGGTGAAACCTCTGGTCAATGCATCCTGTCTGGGTAAGAGGAGCAATCCCCCACTAATGCCATGGGGAGCTACACAGGGCAGAAGTGAGTGACACAAGCTCATGCAAAAGGGGAGGAGAGGCCCAGCAGGTTTCAATGGAAACAGAACAATGCCCTTGAATGTCAACTTTTCTTCCTGAGGCCCAGGCTGGAAGAGGGAGGGCTCTGGCCTCCCCAACAAAAGTGCCATTGTGGCCATGATTTAAAAGCAGTTTGACTTCCACTGAGGAGAACAAATCACTAGGTAGAAAAGGCTGGGCTCTTTGAGGAAGCCTTTATAGCCCCAGGAAGTTGTAAAGGCTCCTGCAGCACAGCAAAGCAATTCCAGCCATCACTCCTCCGATCCTGCCTCAGATCCCACAGAGGAGAGACAACCTGCATTAAATCCCCAAGTACTGACAGCAAACCCCAGCAGAGTAATCAGAAAATAAAAGCCTCAAAGGAGGTTGGAGCAACAGGAAGGTGTCGATCTCTCCTCCCAAGGAACAAGCTATAGGATGAGAGGAAATGGCCTCAAGTTGCACCAAGGGAGGTTTAGGTTCGACATGAGGTACAATTTCTTCCTCAAAAGGGTTGTCAAAGTCTGGAACAGGCTGCCCAGGGAAGTGGTGGAGTCCCCATCCCTGGAGAGATGAACCCCTGAGAACATGAAACCCATGAAGATGTGGTGCTGAGGGACAAGGTTTAGTGGAGACCTGGCAGTGCTGGGTGAACGGTTGGATCTGATGATCTGAAAGGTCCTTCCCAACCAAAATGATTCTGTGATGATTTAATCCCTTTCAAAAAATGAGCATTTGCCTTCTATTTCACCAGGTGCTGCTGCAGCCCTTCTCTTTATATCAAACCTGATTAACATATTTCTGTGTCTTGGATAAAGTCCCTTTTAGCAGCACTGTCACCACACTGATCTCCAGCAGCCCAATCCATCTGAACACCTGCAATCCCCAAACCTCCACCAAAACCCACAGCAACCAAACCTGAATCACTTAACAAAAAGCAGAAGCACAAACTGTGGCTGTGGGGGGCCTTAATTAAAGTCACATTTTCAGTCTGATGGGTTTTTTTTTTAATCCCACAATAACTGAACAGCTTGTGCTGATGTGCCAGACAAAGTTAGGAGAGATTCTGGTTGGATCTATCACTGCAGTGTAGTAATGGCTCATTTATTCTCTCCTATCAGCCCTGTTCAAGAATAAATGGAGACAAGAGCCTCATCCTGGCTCCTGTGGTATTTCAAAGGGCTTCAGGCTCCTGTGATATTGCTACTGGAGGTGCTAGACCTGAATCAGACACTTTTACACCCCTCCAACAGGCAAATAATTATTAACACCTATGCATGAATCTGAACTGTTTCATAGGCTTCTGCACACAGCTCTTCAGGAAGTATCTGCTTGGACTAAATGAGTCCAACACAAAATGGACTTCAAATGGAGAAAAACACACCCAGGTCCAGGACTGCAGAGATCCTAATGCTGGTGACCAGGTCAGCAAGTGACTTCTGCTTGTCACCTCAGAAAAAGGAGTGATGGATCCACCTCCATGATCCAGAGATGTCCTTTTGCTTGGTAATGCTCCTTCTTTACACTCCTAACCACAAAGGAGACCTGAGCTTTTAAAACACCACAACTCTGCTCTGCCTTTAAGCCACAGGGTAAAAGAATTGTCTTGTTTGCTGCATCATTAAGCAGCCTCCTCCACTCACACCACAGTGGACCAGGGCACGGTCAGGGCAATGCCTGAGCAGGTTCAGTCACCACAAATGCCCTTATCAACAGCCTGGTGAAAGAGAGTTTTCTCTTCTCTGAATCACTGCCTGCTCTGGAAGAGAGCTTCTCAGGCTAAACTGACTTCAGAGGTTCAGACCTACGCAGGGATGATTCACTGATAGGAGCTGAGCTCCTCTGGGGTGGGGAAGGGGAAGAAAAAAAAAGAAAGAGAACAGGGAGAAAATCGGAGCTGTGCTGACAGGTTATAGAAGAGAACAAAAGAGCAGGTAGGTGTCTGATAAGGATAAGCCATCCTCATAAGCTGCCAGAGCTCAGGAGGCTGGCAGGTATGCTGGCCTGCTGCCAACAGCAATAAAAGTGAAACGTTTCCTATCCACCTTCCCAACCCCCGGCATCATTTGACCCTCAAACCAGCAAAGGGATTTAATTTCTGGTGCATCCTGGTTGAGATGAAGCCAGCACAGCACTCCCAGGTTGTGGATAATGTCAAAGGTGCTACCAAGAATCTTGCAGAGTAAATGTTTTCTGCTGCAAAACACTGGTTCCAAACCTTTGCTGGCCCACTGGTGACAGCACCTGCACAAGTAGTTGCCCCACACTCCTACACCTATCTCAAACCCCCAGAATTAGTGAAGGATGGAAGCAAGGCACAGGCTTTAGAGCAGAAACAAACCATTTGCCACTCTCAAACCCCTCAGAGTTAGTGAACAATGGACGTCATGGAATCAGGGAAACAAACCTAAAATTGCTAGGAAGGTGATTTAGATAAAACAATTCACCTTGGTCTGCCCTTAGTGTGCCATAAATGAATTGGGAATATGCTAAATCCAACCCATTCACAGCCTAGAAAGTTGGACCAGGTCATCCCTGGAGTCCCTTCCAACCTGGCATTCTGTGATTCTGTGAGTTTGGGTCTCCATGTGAGGTGGCCTAGTGTCCTGGCAGTGAATTCAGACCATAAAGCAGCATCACCACCAGACAGCTTTCCGTGGTTGCAAAGGCAGAGATGCTGCTGGGCTAGCAACCCCCCTCCCAAATCCCAACACTTAGCCACATCACTTTTCCCCTCAGGTTTAACCACTATCAGACAAACTCTTGCCTAAGAAATGGAGGCTTTCCTAGAAGGAGCAGGGGCTGATTTTCCTCAGAAAGGCAGCTCTGGCTGAACACCCTGGCCTGAACCAGCAACTATTCCATCAAACTCTCCACAGTGAGGCTGGCTGAAAATAAAACCCCAATCAAAACCCAAACAATAAAAACCCCACCCAAGCCTGGGCTGCTTTTGAAGGTTTGCTGGCACGAACAGGTCACTTAGGAGTGAGAAAAAAATATCCCAGCCTTAGCTGACATAACCAGGCTGGCTAAAGCCTTCGTGTGGTGGGAAGGGAGGGAAGGAAAAAAGGGACAGCCGTGCCAGGTAGTTCATTGTGGTTTTGGGAAGCTGCCATGGTCTGTACCTCCCTAAGGAACATTCATCAATCCAACCATGCTGTTGCTGCTTTTGTAGGAGGTGAGGCCTGAAATTCCCCTGCCATTCATAAAATCCATTAACCAACAATTACTCCATTAAAGGCAGGGCTTGTGCACCCTCAGTGCCAGGGACTGAGAAGCCCCTTCAGGATATGCTTCCTGCAGCTCATTTCCTGGAGAAAGGTGTCAGCCATCAGAGCAGTTTTGTGGCTGTTCAGCACAACCTGCTTCTCCTGGGGGACTTTGGGAACCCACTGAAAGCTCACAAGGATCTCTTGGGCTGTGGAATCATAGGAGTGTTTTGGCTGGAAGAGCCCTTTAAGGTCATTGAGTCCAAGCCCTAAGCCAGCACTGCCAGGTCACCTCTAAACCCTGTCCCTCAGCAGCACATCCAAAGAGCTTTGAAACCCCTCCAGGGATGGGGACTCCACCACAGCCCTGTTCCAGGTCTTGACAACCCTTTTGGGGAAGATATTTTTCCAAATGTCCTAAACCTCCTCTGGCACAACTTGAGGCCATTTCCTCATCATAGCATAGAATCATAGATTCATAGAATGGTGTAGATTGGAAAGGACCTTAAGGATTGTCTAGTTACAACCCCCTGCCATGGGCAGGGACACCTTCCACCAGCCCAGGTTGCTCAAGGTCTCATCCACGATGTCCTTGAACACTTCCAGGATGGGGGCATCCACAAATTCCCTGGGCAGCCTGTTCCAGTGTCTCCCCACCCTCACTGGAAAGAATTTCTTCCTAATCTCCAGTGTAAACCTGCTCTCCTACCACTCGTTCCTTTGTCCTATCACATTTTCCCTTGGAGAAGAGCCCAGCCCCCACCTCACTCCAACCTCCTTCCATGTAGCTGTAGAGACTGCACCCCTCAGTCTGCTCTCCTCCAGGCTGAACAACCCCAGTCCCCTCAGCTGCTCCTCAGAAGGTGTATCTTGCATCTTCCTTGACTTGCTGCCCTCACAGCCACTGTGGCAGCTCCTGTTGAATTCCTCCACCTTTCCATGAGGTTGCACTGTGAGCTGAGCCACTGCAGCAACCCAGATTACAACTAATCTGCTGAACCTGATGCTCTTACAGCATGAGCAGTTGTGGCAGCCAGAGTGAGGGGGTGGTGGAGCAGAGAGCAGGAAACTGGGACCTTCTTATGCTGAGCTCCCTGCTGAAGCCAACACGCTGCAAACTACCCTTAGCCTGCTGGAAGAGGAGCTGCAAGATCCTCCAGTTCCAACCCCACCTGCCATGGGCAAAAACACCTCCCACTAGCCCAGGTTGCTCACAGCCTCATCCAACGTGGCCTTGAACACCTTCAGGGAGGAGGCATACACAATCTCCCCAGGCAACCTGTTCCAGTGCCTCACCACCCTCACTGTAAAGAATTTCTTCCTAATATCCAGCCTAAATCTCCCTTCCTCCAGCTTCCCAGGGGACACCCCTCATTAGACTTGGCCAAGGGAAACTAAAGCCAGCTGAACAAACCACACCTGTCTGCTGTCCTGTTGCTATCACTGTTTTGGTTTTGAGCTCCTCTTCACAGGACCATTGTCAGCAGCATGATTCCTAACGTAGGGTTTGTCAACTTTGACTCCAAGAGAAGCTCTTGGAGGGTGCTTGCTGCCCCACATAGCCCAGCAGGTTTGTTTCTCTTCTTATTTGCAGTGATTTGACACGTGGCAGAGCCCAGCTGGCCCCTGCTGCCAGGAGAGTGTGGGGCTAAGGGCAAGAGCAAGCACACATGTGGCTGCAGAGTTCAAAATACACCAACAAACAGCAATATCCAGGCACAGAGGGGAGAAGGGGTGGAAATGCTGTATGAAAACCACAGTGAAGATGACAAAACAAAAGTGAAATCCATCCTCTCTGAAGAGATTTACAGCAGGTCAAGCTCAAATTTTTCCAGGCTATTAGCTCCTCAAGACTCATTCTCCTCTAAAATTAAACTCTGCTGCAGGGAGAGAAAGAGCAGTGACAGACACTGAAAAAAAAAACAACCAAAAAAACCAAACAAACAAAAATAAGAGCAGAACCAGGAATCAGGGAATGAGAAACTGGGTTTGGTTTTCCCACATATTTCCTATTCTTCTTATATCTGCAAACACTCAGGAAGACATTTAACGGTGTGAGAGGACTGGGTTCAGCTGGTTCCCCACCACCATCAGTTCTCTCAGCCCCTCCTTAAAACCCCAGTAAATATTTTTAACATCATCCATCCCTTCACACGTAGAGGAGCAGGCTCTGTGGACCCACATCTTGCTGAAGAGAAATGATACAAAGCCAAGAACTGAGTCACATCTCCCAGTTCTCTGTCATGTTCCTTAGCAACAAGACATTTTACTCCTTCCCTCCTGCCACAGCAGATTCTATTTTGGAAGCTGATTTATACAGCCCTAAAAACCCCACCAGAACCTGGAACCATGCACCACCAAGCACCATCTTTTTGTCCTTGAGGAGGACGCTGGTTTTGAAGAAGAACCAAGCAGCATCACAGCAGTAACTGCACCAATCTCATCGGTTCACAGGTTGACCCTCAGAGGTCATCTTGTCCAACACCCTTGCAGTGAACAGGGACACCTCCAACTAGCAGGGCTACCTCAAGGCTGACCTCTACACTGGGCTTCCTTATTGCTCATGAAGATTGTCAGAAGGAGACTTTAAAAGCTGTGGAAATGAGAATTAAAATGAAATACCCTTCTATCTTTGGGACCCTTCACAAAGGTGTCAGTACTGAGTCGCTCTGCACAGAACCTTCTGACGCTGCAGCATTTATCTTCTGCTAGGCTGACAACGGTGCCCTAAGAAACCACCAAATATGTTAAAGGTGATTAATTCCAGTGTCATTAGATAAAAGCCATTAAAATGAACTGTGGTGAGGAGCAGCAGCACGTATTTCCAGCAGACACAAGGAGAGGAAGGCAGGTCATTAACTCTGATAAGCAGTGTTGCTGTTCTTATTTACAAAGTCTAGTAACAAGGAACTGATCTGAGAATGGTTTGGGTGGGAAGGGACCTTGCAAGGTCACCCAGCTCAGCTCCCTGCGCTCAGCAGGGATGTCTCCAACTAGAGCAGGTTGCTCAGAGCCCCAAACAACCTGACCTGGAATGGTTCCAAGGAAGGGGAAGCTGCCACCTCTCTGGGCAACCTCAGCAAGCATCTCACTACCCTCAGCTGAAGTTTCTTC
Source organism: Indicator indicator (assembly GCF_027791375.1). Taxonomy (NCBI): domain Eukaryota; kingdom Metazoa; phylum Chordata; class Aves; order Piciformes; family Indicatoridae; genus Indicator; species Indicator indicator. The sequence continues at coordinate 4,119,775 of NC_072043.1, forward strand.
CTTCTCTCCAGTGTCAGTGTTTAAAATGCATACAAGATCCATCACCTACAGCAGCAAAACCCTCTTTCCATGCTCTTCATTGCCAAATCATGCCAAATTTATGGAGTGCTGATAACAGGATAAGGATGATCACCACAATGTTAGCTTGTGTGTCACCTTTGTACAGACAGGAAAGCTTGATCCCAAGAAATCTGCAACACTTTCCAGGTTAAAGCTATGCCTGATGGACTCAAAGGCCATAAGGGATCACTAAGACAAGTATGAGCTGATCTCCTGAGCAAACAGACCACAGGACACCTCTGAATTAGAGGTAGATTTAGACTGGAGATCAGGAAGAAATTCTTTCCAGTGAGGGTGGTGAGACACTGGAACAGGTTTCCCAGGGAGGTTGTGGATGCCCCCTCCCTGGAGGTGTTAAGGGCAGGTTGGATGAGGCCCACAGACTGGTTTAGTGGGAAGTGTCCATGGCAGGAGAGTTGGAACTACATGACCTTTGAGGTCCCTTCTAACCCAAATCATTCTGTGAATCTATGAATTAATCTCCTGAAGTCCAGCATCCCTACTTTGAGGGAAGGACCACATGGTTAGGAGATACAAATCAGCTAGCTGAAGGCTACCTGAGAAAGGACAGTGGTTTCTATAGTACAAGGGCTGACAAGGTCCAGTTACTCACTCTAATCTTTGAATTGTGTCTGGAAAATACCCCAGTGCTGACTAAGCCAGGTCTGTGTGACAAAGCAGCAGGGATGGGTTCAGTCAGGTATCACAAGGGCTTCAAAGGTTTGCAACTGGAGGTGAGGAAATAGTAACACATGAGGCTGTAGGTCAATGGAAACCAGTTATCAGAGGCCCAAACTGGAAAACAAGTGGGAGCTGAAAATAAAATGATAGAGATGATGTAATTCAGCACACAGTCAGCAGCTCAGGTGACACAATGAGGTCAGAAGCCAGTAGCAGGACTGGGAAACAAGGGGAATAAACTGGGAAACGTAGAGCAAGGAGAAAATCAGCAAGAGAGACACTTGACAGACCTTTGTTCCCTTGCATTCACACTACATTTTGCTAAGCCTCTGTGTTCCAGCAGGGTTTAACGTGGTCCTTTTGCTTGGAGATCAGTGACACACTGGAAAATGAATGTTCTGACTCAGGTAACTAACTTCAGACCTGCTTGCCAGGAAGACAGCATTGGTCTCTCACCCAGGCTCACTTTGAGATCACCATCATTTGACCTTGCATGCCCAAGCACACACTGCACCCATAAATAAGGGAGACATCAAAATGTCCTGAAGCCTTTGTGGCACACTAAATACACCCTAAGAAGAAATCTTATTTTAGAACAACCCCAAAGGTGATGCATTGTGTCCCGTGGGAGGTGCTACTGGTGTGCAGATTTCCTCAGGTGGTGCAGTAGCTTTAAGGACAGCCAGGTGAGCATCAACAAGCAAACAAGCATCAAGATCAACCAAGTGATTGTATGCTAGATAATCAAGAGCCAAGATGTCACCTAATCCATTAAGTGACACCTGAGGAGGTTCAACTCTCACCCCAGCCACCTCTGCCAAAAGTTTCTCCATTTCAACAGTCTCCAGTGAGGAAAATGCCACACATCTCCTGTTGGTAGCATTCTTCCTTGATCAATCATAGAATCACACAATGGCTTAGGTTGGAAGGAACCTCAGAGGTCATCGACTCCAACCTCCCTGCCATGGCCAGGGACAGCTCCCAACTGGACTTAAGGCCTCATCCAACCTGGCTTTGAACACCACCAGGGAGAGGGTATCCACAACCTCCCTGGGCAACCTGTTCCAGTGTCTCACCACCCTTGTACTGAAGAACAACTTCCTCAGCTCCAGTCTAACCCTGCTCTCCCTCAGCTTCAAACCCTTGCCTCTTGTCCTGTCTCTAGACACTTTCATGAAAAGTCCCTCTCCAGCCTTCCTGTAGCATCCCTTCAGGTATTGGAAGGCAGCTCCAAGGCACCCTCAGAGTCTTCTCTTCCCCAGGCTGAACAACCCCAGCTCCCTCAGCCTGCCCTTACAGCAGAGGCTATCAAAGGCTCTGAAACAGTCTAAATGAAGCTGCAGCACAGCTGCTTGAGTCTCACCCACACTACTTCTCCTTCTGCCACAACTGGTAGCAGCCCTTCGGGGGAGCTTCCAAAAGCCTGACTGCGACCCAAGCCAGCCCTGCGTAACATCAAGCACTTGGGACACACACAGGGCCCAGAGCTTTCACTGATCCTCCCCAGGCAGCTCAGCCTTCAGCCCAGGCCTGGCAGCAGCTGAACCAGGCTAACCGGAGTGGCGGCGGCAGGCCAGTTGCTCCGGTTCTGCACGGCAGCACGCTCCAGCTGGGGTGGTGGGAGGAGGCAGGCAAGGAGAGAAGACCTGACATGAATCAACTGAGGCTGAATAATGCAGAGTTTGGCAGACGGAGCCCAGTCCTGGAGGTGAGAGGCTGCCTGCTCTTCCACAAGGCCTCAGGAAGACACTGGGAAGGAGCCTTTTTATTCCACCAGGAAAGGATATGAGCAATCCACATGGAGCAAGGAGGAGAGCCAGGACAAAGCACACTGCCTCCCTTTGCTTCAACCACAGGGCACAGCCCTTACCTCAGACTCCTCTGAAGTATGCAATGCTCCCAGGATGGTGAGGAGCATCCTTGGTGCCCTCCCAATCCCTTCCAGAAGATGCTTACCTCCATTTTCACTAGCTGCAGGGCAGCTGTTTACAACCCAGAGAAGCTCCTTTCAACTTACACTGAGCTACTCTTCCAGGATCAGTATCGTTCTGTGTCTTTTCCTATTTACAACCCTGAGTTTCCAAACTGCTTATACTGTAGATACCAACACCTGCACTAAGCCCTGAGATGATTTTGCCTTTGGCAGCAGAATTCCTCCTCACCTGGAGTGAAAACAAGACTGAAGACAAGGATCATGAGTCTCATTCATGTTACAGTCACTTTTTACAGCACTAGCAGGATAAAATAGCTTTAGAGAGGATAAAAACATCTTTTTCTCGTACATTCTCCTTACCCAGCTAAAGAAGTGAAGAAAAGCTTTACTGAAAATGAAAACTGGGCCCAACTGGGGGCTTACAGTGAACTAAATCTGCTTTTTAAGATGCAGGAATGAAGATATTGCATTGTTTTGCCTGCTTTATTCTTTCCCTTTCTCTTACCAGACCAGAGCTTTGATTTCCAATGAGATTCTTTTATCATGCCCAGAACAAAGGAGGTCCAGGGAAGAGTGGAAGGGGAAGGCCTCCTTGTCTTGCCTGTCATAAATAATAAGATCCTGCAGGGCATTTAGTCCTTAAAATGGACTATAGCTTCTAGGAGGTTTTCTGAACAAATAGGAAAAGACAAGCCATGGCTACTTGCAAAGTGTCTCCTACCACCACCCTACCTCTCCTCCCTGGGAATGTTATTTTTCAGAAAGGATTCACTGCCCTGGGGCTCCCACAAACAAAGGAGGAGCATTTTTAAGTAGGAAACACCATCCCCCCTTCTCCTCAACAACAGCATCCATAATATTAATGCTTAGGAATGCATCCTATGGCAGGCTGAGGAAGGGGAGGGGGAACAAAAAGATGAAGGGATATGCAAAAATCTATTGAAATTCAAATTCTAAGCATTCCCATCTGGCAGCTGCCTCTTTGGAAGCTGGGTATAAATCCTGCTGGAAGAGCTGAGCTCGCATCTCCCCAACCCCAAGGACCTGGTGGGCAGCTGGAGGGGGCATGCAAGCTGAAATTCCTTCTCCCTTGGGATTTGGGTGGGAAGCTTCATACAAATCACCCCAGACATGAAATAGGTTCCTTTTAACAGCTCCAGCTCACTGCACACTCGTGACCTCAGAGTAAGTCCAATAAACCAGTTTACAGCTACAGACCTGGTGAGTACCGAAGTGCAATAGAAACCTGAACTCGGAGATTAGTAAAAGGGAAGCAGAAGTAAAACAATTAACAAGGAGGGAAGGGGGAAGTAGGAGGCGGTAATCAATCTCCAATTGGCAAGAGAAGCCAACCATCAAGCCAGGCAACCTGCCCAAGGGCACAGATCCCTGAGGATCTCCTCCCACAGCAGAAGCTAATGGGTCTCCACGCAGGTGCCAGGGTGTCAGGTGAAAGAGTGGCACCGGAAACTGTTGAGGAGCAGGTATTTTTTCATCTGGATGAACACACAATCCCAGTGATCTGTCGGAAAATGTGATCCCAGTGATCTGCACAAATATGTGATCCCAGTGATCTTGCTCCATACGTGATCCCAGGCTACTCCACCACAACCGAAGTAATTCGAGAGCCTTGCTTGCACTGCCCCTGTATAAGATCCCTCAGTTTGAGCACCTCACCTGCACTATCCCAGTATAAGACCAGTTCCACTCCAGGCACAGCCTCCTGTACCACACAGACCTGTGTGCTGCACACTGTACTTGCCCTGCTGTGCCCAGCTGGGGGGTCTGACCCCCAGGATGTGCCAGCAATTTCATCATGGAAAGGGCTCTCAAACACTGGAACAGGCTGCCGAGGAAACAGGCTGAATCCCCATCCCTGGAGGTGTTTAAAAGCCACAGAGACGTGGTGCTAAGGGACATGGTTTGCCACCAGCCCTGGCAGAGCAGGACCATCTAAAAGGTCTTTTCCAACCAAAACGATTCAATGATTCTAAGGCACCTCTTTGCCCAAAGCAGCATCGCCAGACAAGAAAAGAAAAATATCCTCATTTAAAGCCATTAAATGCTGCCGACCCGCACGTTAAATACCTGGCAAGTTACTAAGCAACAAGTGGGCGCAAGGACCTAAAAATACTCTTCAGGTCTTACATAAGAAAGGCGCCGAAGGGGGGGTGGGGGATGAAGCCGAGACCTCCCTTACCTTCCTCTCCCGGTCGTGGGGCTGAGAAGCTCTCCCGAGCAGCTCTGTCCCCCAGGGGGGCTTAGCCTGGGCTCTGCCCGCCCCTGCCCAGGAGGGGACGGAGGAGCCGAGGGCAGAGCGGGCGGCGTGGGCCCGGCCGTCCCGTCACGGTGCTGGGCAGCACGGCGCGGCGCGGCTCGGCTCGGTCCGGTCCGGCTCGGCTCCGGGAGGCTGGCGGAGGGTACAGCCGCCTCTGCGGCTCCTGCCAGGCCCCTCCCCGGAGAGCCCGGCCCCGTCCGCCCCGGCTCCACCTCCCGCAGGTGGATCTTTCCACGCCGGCTGCCGGAGCTCCTGGCTGGGGGCCGGGCACAGCCGGGGTGTCCTCCCTCCCTCCCCTCCTCCTCCTCTCTCCCAGAGACGCTCCGCTGAGCCGCAGTGGGGCTGAGGGCAGACAAAGCGTGGGGCCTCTTTCCCTGCCCTGCTTCCCTCTCCTCCGTCCCTCGCTCCCTCCCCCGTGGCCCTTTGGACCGCGGCTGGGCCATGGGTTCATCAGTGGGCAAAGGGCAGAGGAGCAGCAGGGGAAGGAAAGCAAAACACAGCTCGGTCTGGGCAATGTCAGACCTCTGGTTTCTCTCAACATCACCCATGACCTCTCCTCCATCTCTCTTATCAGGATGGATTCTTGTTTGCCATCCTCTTCCAGCTTGGGAGTACCTCAGGAAAACAGCAAGAATGCAGCCAGAAGAGCTGCACCCAAGTTTATCCATAGGATCACAGAATCCTTTTGGATGAAAGAGACATTTAAGATCATCAAATCCAACAGTTAGCACAGTCAGGTCACCACTACACTGTCTCCCAGCTTGGGAGAACCTTGGGAAAACACAAGAATGGGGCCAGAAGAGCTACGCTCAAGTTTATCCATGGGATCATAGAATCACTTTGGTTGGGAGAACTTTAAGATGATCACATCCAAACATTAACCTAGCACCACTGAGTCAAACCCACAGCTTTCTTGTTCCTTTTATGGAACTAAACTGCACCTTCATGCCACCAAAACTACAGAGGAACATCACAGAGAGGGACAAAACCCAATCTCATACAGACTGCAGAGGTCAGGGGTAGGTTTGTGCCATTCTTAAGGCACAGGTGCCTCACTGCAAGTCATCATAAAGGTTGTCTCAGCACGCCCAAAAAGAAGGGACAGATGTTGAGCATGCTGGAATGCTTTGAAACCCATCCAGACTTGCAGACTGGACCACATTCAGGTGAGCCCCACCTGCCCCTGAGCTCTAGTGACACTTTGCATCCAGGATGTCCCTTCTGTTAATCTAATTACAGAGCTGTCCCCTCCTACCCCAGTAGGCTGTTAACCAGCACAGTTTGTAATCGCATTGATCAGCTCACTGAGAACAAACCCAGCTCAAAATTCTGCTGGAGTTCTGCTATGTGAAACACCAAACTAAAATGACACAGATGAGTTTACAGTGACCTAGTTTCACAGCTCAGCTCCAAAACCTGCCTGTACCACCTCACTACACTCCAGAGCAGAAAGCAGAAGACATCATAACTTTGCCACCAGCACTGCTTGGCCACACCAAGGACCCAGCAGCAAGGACCAAAGCCAGGAGGGTCACAGGGCTCAGGAAACTTCAGCCAGGCTTTCTAGCTTTTTTTGTTGGTGGTGTTACCTGCATTTATGGCATGCCTGAGGAATAAAAGCTGCTGCTGACCCCCAAGCCCCTGGGCTCACAGGAGGCTGCAGTGTCGTTCATCAATCTCAGTAACTGCTGCCACACACTTTGAAATGTGGGCTCACCAGATAAGGTGGACAACCTCAGGGTCAGAAGGATTAAAGAGGAATCTGCTTCTATTTATGCAGACATCTTGATGATCAGGAGGGTAAAACTCGTTTCTTTTGGTGCCCATAGTTTCTCCCCAAGGAAATGTATTCATTGCTAACTGGTTTGCTGACTCATATCTCCACATAAGACTGGTTCTCCAGCTCCTTGTTAGACATGCTATTTATTACTGGAATTGTTTGGCCTGGACAATGATCACACTATCTATCACATTACTTTTTTTCCTTAGCAGCCAAGCACGACTCCTAAAGCTGGTTCTAGATGTCTTGTGGACAACTCTGAACGCAAAACCTTCTTCCTGATACCAGCTCACCACCACAGGAACGTTCCTCATATCAAACCCAATGAGAAAATCCCAACACAAACAGAGGGTGAATGCAGCAGGAAGACAACAGCTGCAAGCTCAGTGACACAGAGCTCCCTCAACTGTAGGTTTGTACCTCTGCAAATGATTGCTCTGATGTGATCATTGCCTGAGGAGCTCTTTTACTACACAGTGCACAATGGGCCACCTTTCCCCCACCTGCACTCAGCTTCCTGTAAAGAATACTTCATGCTTGTAACAAAACACCTTGCTTTTAGGAATGAAACCTGAGCAACCAGGGACGTGGCTACAACAAACCTGTGTCAGGCACAGCACTGCCATAAACAGCTCCAGAGCATGCTCACAGCACCACATGGACACATCCTCCCTGGCTCTGGAGTTTGATGGGCTCTGCCCTCCACTGGACTGAACAGTACTGGGATGCCCTTTTGCTTCCCCTGAACATCTGACAGGCCTCAGCACTTGAAATCATAGACAAAAAGGCTCTATCCACATGCTTGTCATCCTTCAAGTATCCTGAAGTTTAACCTATCCTCCAAAACTTATTTCACATGGAAGTATTGGGAAAGCAAAGTAAGCTACAAAAACGATATTAATACACCCTGCAGCTTCTCCACTTCCCTGTTTTCCAGATGTAACCACAGAAGGAAGCTTCAAGCCATTATTAGAAGGTAGGCAGCCAGAATTTTTTTTTTTTTTTTTGCTTCTAACTCAGCTGGGTTCATCCTGCAATGAAATTCTCGCCAAACACACAAAAAAGAACCCCCAAAATATACAACTCTCCCTCATTTAATTAACAGTTTTGGGGACAAGCTAATGTTATAGATGAAAGCAGATAGAGATAATTAAGATTAAAGATAAAAGGAGGCTAGGAGGTTAACCCCCACCCCAAGAGAACAGCACAGCATGCAACAGACTGCCAAGGGACAACCTCAGAGTCACAGAATGCCAGGTTGGAAGGGACCCCAAGGATTATCTGGTTCAGCCTTTAATGACTTGAATGATTTGATTTGATTCACAGACCTCACAGAAAATCAGGTTTGACATCAAGGTGCCTGGACTACCCTGTGGTGACTCAGTCTCCTGGTGGATGCAGCCATGGCCGGCCGGGTTTGCAAGAAAAATGATCCCAAATATTCCATTTAGCAAGGCAAAAAAGCAGCCAGGAACGCTGCCAGGAACAGAGGGCTTCCACCTGCCTGTTGGTTCCCATGAGAACAAGGCAGAGAACTTGAAGCAGGCTTCCCACTGGTGTTACAGGATTAAATGCTGAAGAAGAATGAGTGCAGCACTGACATAGGTTCTTAAATGAGATCTGGCAGATGAAACCTCAGCTCAGCAAAGTCTTCTGAATTAATCACAGGCGCAGGCTGATTCATGAGCTAGCAAAGCAAGTCCTAAAGGCCAGAGTAAGGTTGTGCTCTGCAGTTTGCAGCAGCTAAACCCACTGCCAGTGAGAGGGGAAGAAAAGCAGGGAGGAGAGAGAGATGGAGACAGAGAGGGGAGCAGGGCAGAGTCTTGCCTTGGCTGCCTGTGTAGGATTATGATGGAAACATGCTGCAGATCTTGTCCAAGCAAAAGGCAAAATGATTTTCTGGGGTTGTTTAGCCTGGAGAAGAGCAGAAAGGAACTTCTCAATGCTTATCAAGATCTAAAGAGTGGGGGGCAAGTGGATGGGGCCAGACTCTTCTCTTCTCTCCAGTGGTGCCCAGCATCACGACAAGAGGCAATGGGCATAAACCAGAACCCAGGAGGTTCCACCTAAACCTGAGGAGAAACTTCTTTGCTGTGAGGGTGCTGGAGCCCTGTCCCAGGCTGCCCAGAGAGGTTGTGGAGTCTCCTTCTCTGGATAGATTCCAAACCCACCTGGACATTGTGATCCTGGACAACCTGTTCTGGGTGACCCTGCTTTAGCAGGGGGGTTGCACTGGACGATCTCCAGGAGGTCCCTTCCAAGCCCACCCTGCTGGGATTGTGTGCAAAGAAGGGGACAAAGAGAGCACAACAAACTGCCTCATCTCATTACTGCAAAGCTCTCAGCATAACTGCTGAGTTCTGCTCAACCCAGCTATTACTGCAGTCCCTTTTTGACAGCTTGTTAGGAAGGAACAAAAAAAAAAAAACAACCAAACCAAACCTAGTTTAAAAATAACAACTCTCCCCCAACCCCACCCTGAGCAAGTGGAGAGCAGGCAGAGTGAGAACTCAGCATAGAATGTGTGAGAAGGAAGCTGCCCTTACTAACAGAACTTTGGTGCCTCCAACACCTCTGCACTCAGCCAAGTTCTATTGCTTTCCTTCACAAGCAGTGGACTCGGCCTCTCAGCACAGGTGAAGCACACCCAGCTCCAAACACTGTGCTTATTTCCACACCACAACCAGGACTGCAGCTCTTTTTCACCTCCACAACACTCAATCCATGCCCTTCTTTCCAAGCTGAGGCACACACAGGCTGTGCACAGATCCAAACATCCCACTTGCTCTCTTTCTCTTTCATGATTTCCAATTCCTCAAGTACCATAACCTACATTACCTGTCAAAAATGTGGGAAGCCTGCAGCTACTGTCTCCAGAAAGCCTCAGGGACTGTGACTGACCACACATAAGGAAGAAATTGCACTGCAGGCAAGGCAGAAATTCATCTCTCTCTTCCTTCTACCTGTGTTTCAGGCATTTCTCTGTGATTCCAGGACATCCAAGGCTGATTCCCAATGCTGTTTTTACACCAGTAGTGCCTCCCAGTGGAGATGCAGGAGATGCTGGGAGATGTTTCTCAACTGGTAGAGCTCTTCTGCCAGGACAGCTGTGCCTACCCCCTGACTGGGTGTTTTGGGTGGCTTTGTTGGGTTTTTGTTGTTTTGTTTTTTTTTGTTGGCAGAGAACCTGTCAGCTCTGGATGTGATTCTTTTTACACCTACAGAAACTCAGCTATGTCATGACAAACACTAGAGCAAACCTGCTTTGAAGCTGGAGACAAAGAGTTCACTGTGCCCTGCACCTGCACTGTCACTGCTCTTGTACCAAGAAGCCAAAAGGTCATCAGATCAATCCCCTTTTTTCATTCATCTTCTGCAAATGACTGCATGGGCTACAAGGCAATACTCACATGCAAGAACTTATCCCCCTAAACTACTTGCTCTGCACAAAATGTGTTTCTGGCATTACCAGGGTTTCCCTTCTTGGAAGATAGGAGGAAGAACCACAGAATGATAGAATGGTTTGTGTTAGAGGGGACCTGTCAAGGTCACCTAACTCAACTCCCTGCACACAGCAGGGACATCTGCAGCTACAGAAGGCTGCTCAGATTCCCAAACAACCTGACCTGGAATGGTTCCAGGGTTGGGGCATCTCCCAGCTCTCTGGGCAACTTGGGCCAGGGTCTCACTACCCTCAGCATAAACAATTTCTTCCTTCTCTCCAGTCTGAATCTCCCTCTTTTAGTTTCAAACCATCACCCTTTGTCCAGTCTCAATAGGCCCTGCTCAAAAGTCTGTCCTAATCTCCTTGAAGTCCTAAAAGGCCAACAGAAGGTCTCCCTGGAGCCTTCTCTTCTCCAGGCTGAACAACCCTAGCTCTAGCAGCGGGGCCTCACAGCAGAGGGCTTCCAGCCCTCCCAGCATTGCTGTGGCCTCCCCTGGCCCCGCTCCACCAGGTCCCTGTCTGTGCTGTGCTGAGGGCTCCAGAGCTGCCCAGCACTGCAGGGGAGGTCTCAGCAGGCACAGCAGAGGGGCAGAATCCCCTCCCTGCCCCTGCTGCCCACACTGCTGGGGATCAGCCCAGGACAGGCTGGGGCTGGGCTGGCAGCGCTCGGTGCCAGCTCCTGTCCAGCTTTGCACCCCCAGCACCCCCAAGTCCTTCTCCTTGGCTGCTCTCCAGCCCCTCACACCCAGCCTGGATTTGTACCAGGAGTTGCCCTGGCCCAGCTGCAGGGATGCTCACCACAAATACCCATCTGCACCTGCCCAGTGCACACAGGATCTAGAATCCAGAGTTTCTGTCAGCCTCTGTCCCTTGCACACAGGCTCCAGGGAGCTGTTCTCATACTTTTCCAGCAGAATCACAGATTTTATGGTGCAACTTTCATAGGAGACCAGATGAATCCTGAATATAGCAGCATTTCCACAGATCAGCCCACAGTTCTCATCCTTTTCTATTTCTGCCAAAAAAACAGGAAGGGCAAAAAAAAAAAAGGGGGGGGGGGAGGAGGAAATCACTTGAAAAAAGGGAGAGAAAAGAGAAAAGAAGGCTCCAAGGAAATGCAAATCCAACAGCAAAATGCTGCTGCAGCCTGGATTTGTTCTGCAATTCTGTAGGCAAATTTAAAGCCCTCCAAAGACTAACCAGTGCAGCAGCACATCTTCTAGCTTTGTGCCACCATAAATCCCCTTCTCCTAAAAGCAGGGAATTACTGGAGCAATTCAGATTAAATCAGCACTTGATCAGAATTTTCTGCACTGAAAGCAAGCAAGTCACATAACAATGGAAGGCCAAGCTTGGCATTCCTAATGGATCCAAGATGCAAACTAACAGCAAAATAATACTGCTTAAAATTAAAAAAAGTCCTGTTTTTCTCACAGGAAGCATGAAACACAGGAGTAAAATAAAGCTTTAAAGCCTGGTTAAGAGAGAAATCCACCTTTTGGTGGCTTTAGAAGGTAACAATGGAAATGCAGAGCAGGATTTCAGTGGAGCTTTACGTGTAGACAACCAGAAGAAGATTTGCAATCAGCTGCAATCAAATTAGAGAAGAGGTTTGTCACTTCCCAAAGGCTTAAAAATCCTTGAGTTGCACCAATATTGGATTCCTCCATAAAGTAAAATGGAATCCCTCTGCTGTGGGCAGCAGGATCCATGAGAGCTCTGACTGGCTACATTTATTAGCATCACTTCACAGGTTCACAGATTGCATCAGATTGGAAGGGACCCTCAAAGGTCCATCTTGTCCAAGCCCTGCAGGCAGCAGGGACACCCCCAAGTAAATCAGGCTGCCCAGGGCCATATCAAGTCTGATCTTGAATGTCTCCAGGGATGGGGCCTCAATCACCTCCCTGGGCAACCTGTTCCAGTATGTCACCACTCTCATTGTGCAGAACTTCCTCTTACTGTCCAACCTAAATCTGCCCTGCTCCAGTTTCAAACCACTGTCCCTCATCCTATCCCCACAGAAGGTTCTAATCAGTCCCTCCCCAGCTCTCAGGCAGGCCCTCTTCTGGTACTGGAAGGCTGCTCTAAGGTCTCCCTGGAGCCTTCTCTACTCCAGACTGACCAGCCCCAACTCTCTCAGCCTGTCCCCATAGGGGAGGTTCTCCAGCCCTCTGGTCATCTTTGTGGCCTCCTCTGGACCATCTGCAGCAGGTCCATGTCCTTCTTGTGCTGGGGACACAGGATCACACGGCCATTAAACCATTTCTTTTTACTCCAAGAACAGATTGGGAGGATCTCTAAGAAAGGCACAGTGACCCTGCAAACACATCTCCACCTCAATCCAAAGGGACTAGATGAAAACAGAGTGACATCAGAGGACAACATGTTGTCTGGACACTTCACAAGCAACACAACATGCTGCCTGCCTTACTAAATGGTCCTGATCTAGCCTGCTGGAATACAAAACTTACAGAGCTTGCTGCTCAGGCTCTGCTAAAACTCCACTCCCATTTTCTTTCAGGTGTTCAGGAGATCCAGGAAAACAAAATCATTTCAGAAAACAAAGCAGAACTAAAATGTCTGTGATCCAAGCCCTCTCAATAACTGAGGCTCCAATTGTTTAGGTACATAAAATGCAGCAGAGACACATCTCAGTTCCTTAGTTCCACTGGAACACTTCCATTTTACTGATTATTAGGTTTGAACTGCCCAGTGACATGTTCATGACAGTTGTTTTCTGTCAGCATGCAACTGGGCACACACTGGGGTCCTTTGCTTTGCCATAAATCTACAGCACTTAACCACATTGCTTTTCTCTCTTATTCAAGCCATTTCTTTCCTCCACAAACAGGGTTTGGCACACTCTTTGAATATATTTTTCTGAAAGCCTGGAAGGGGTGTGGTTAGCAGATCCAGAGAGGTTTTCCTCCCCCTCTACTCTGCCCTGGTGAGGCCACATCTGGAATATGGTGTTCAGTTCTGGGCCCCTCGGTTCAAGAAGGACCTCAGGGAACTGCTTGAAGAGTCCAGCACAGAGCCACAAGGATGCTGAAGGCAGTGGAACATCTCCCTGCTGAGGAAAGGCTGAGGGAGTTGGGGCTTGGAGAAGAGGAGCCTGAGGAGTGCCCTCATTCATCTTGATAAAGATGTGCAGGGCAGTGTGGGGAGGACAGAGCCAGGCTCTGCCCAGGGATGTCCAATGACAGGAGAAGGGGTTCCATCTGAACAGAAGGAAAACCTCTTTCACTGTGAGGGCTGACAGAGCCCTGGAGCAGGCTGCCCAGAGAGGTTGTCTCCTTCTCTGGAGATATTCAAAACCCCTCTGGATGCATTCCTATGTGACCTGCCCTGTGTGACTCAGCTCTGGCAGGGAGGTTGGACTGAATGATCTCTGTAGGTTCTTTCCAACCCCTGTGATTCTGTGAATTCAGCAGTTTGGTAGGGGGGAAGAAGCTGATGTATGATACACAGACTAATAGCCACACAGCCACTGACACTGTAGAGTATCACACTGGAAGAGCCATCCTGGCTGAGCAGTGCTCTTAAGATTTGGGTTGACTGATTTGAGTGGAATCACTTCCATCACTTTGATAGGGTGCTGAGGGAGATGGTTGGGCACCAGACTTGGTAAGGTTGGGCTTGATGATCTCCAAACGATCCTGATTCTAAGGTGGATTCGTAGAATCCTGCATTGGCTTTAGCAGTCAGCAGATATTCAAGCAAACAAAAAAAATAAGTGAATAATAAACTATTTCAACTCCATCTATCTTCTGCAAGCAAAGCTAGGCTGTTAGTAAGTGGTTATTGCTACCACACACAGTGTTAGACTTGGTTAGGACAGAGAGACTCAGCACATGCAACGGGCTCTACCTGAGCTCAGCTGGGACTGGTTGAGAGCCTCTGTAACACATGCAGAACCTGGCTTTACACTATCCATCTCCAAATCTGCACATGGTTAGGGTCAGGTGAGGAGAGGACAGAGGGACAGGCAGAAGGCAAGAGAAAGGACAAAGTTAAACCAAATTTATCTCCCGGAACGTCTCCTGGAGGCTTAACAATTTGTAGAGACAGTAGTTAGAGAAACAGGGCTAGAGAAATGCAGCTTGCAGGCTTAAGCAGCCTAAGGTGTTGCTTCTCTGGCATCTTCTAGACCTGAAGTGTTCTTATCTAGCAGTGTCTATGTGTAAAAAGAAGTCTGAGTGAAGTGATGTGCCAAGCTCACAGGATAAATAGCCAAAAAGATGAGGTGAGATGAAATAAGCAGGGAACTAACAGCCAAATCCCAAGAAAACTTGAGCTGCTGAGGATGAGGGTGGATGCTGCTGGTACCTGAACATCTGGGCTTAAAGCTGGCTCAGGTGTGAGCAGTGTAAGCAGGCTTAATGCTCACTTCCAGTGCAGTCCCACTTACTCATGCATTCATAGATTCATAGAATAGTTTAGATTGGAAGGGACCTTAAAGCTCATCCAGCTCCAACCCCCTGCCATGGGCAGGGACACCTCCCACCAGCCCAGGTTGCTCAAGGCTTCACCCAACCTGGCCTTGAACACCTCCAGGAAGGGGGCATCCACAACCTCCCTGGGCAACCTGTTCCAGTGTCTCCCCACTCTCAATGGAAAGAATTTCTTCCTAATCTCCAGTCTAAATCTCCCCCTTATTAAGCTTTAATCCATTCCCTCTTGTCCTGTCACTCCCAGCCCTTGTCAAAAGTCCCTCCCCAGCTGTCCTGTAGCTCCCTTCAGCTACTGGAAGGCTGCTCTAAGGTCTCCCTGGAGCCTTCTCTTCTCCAGGCTGAACAGCCCCAACTCTCTCAGCCTGTCCCCACAGGGGGAGGTTCTCCAGCCCTCTGATCAGCTATATGGCCTCCTCTGGACCCACTCCAGCAGTTCCCATAGCACCATAAACACAGGTTACACTGTAGAAAGAGTTAAAAAAAGATCTCAATTTAGGTTGGCAAACACTAGTGGATGAATCAGTGATTTTAAAGATAGCTGCAGCTTGCACAATAATGGTCTTTGGTACAGTTGGGAGACTAAAGATTCAGAGCTCATTTTCTGAGGCACTCTGCCCCAGTTTCAAAACCGTATTTCAGCCCTTGCCTCTTTGTTCAGATCTCAGTTTGCTTTATCTGGAGAAGCTGAGGGCCAAAAAAAAAGCCAATGAGGCCAGAAAGTAACTTCTCCCCTAACACCAGCAACATCTGAGCAGGGCCTCAAAGCTTCCCTACATCAAGTGTCTTCCTGGACTGCCAGTAAGAGAAGATGCACAGCCATGAGCTCTGGTACCCAGGAGGAGTCTGAGCACAAAGGGCCAGAGTAGACCACAGAGGAGGGCTGAGGCATGGGAGGGCTGTGGCACATGATCTCCTTGTGTGGCCATGGCCAAGTTTCTGGTGTCTGTTGCAATGCCATGACTCACAAAGGGATGTGGCTGTCCAAAGAGATTCATTTCACAGGAAAAACAAGATGAACCACTAACCAGCCCTCTACCTGCTCTAGTGCTGAACTCTTCTCTGACAACCAGCTTAGCAAGGAGGGTGGCTCTCAAACCTCTCCTTCCAGGCTGCAGTAAGCAACCAGAAATTGTTTTCCTGTTAAAAAGGGCAAAAAAAGCTCAACCTTGCCTTTATTATCTGCAGTTAGCAGCTATTGGTCCTCAGGAGGAGTGGCATCTTGGAAGGGCTCATGGATTCAAGGAATTTGACTACAAAAACCAAAGAAAAATCTTTCCTCCATCCCTGTAGGTCCACAGGAACCTCCTTGGATCTTGAGAGCATTCACTACTCTGACTTTTGGCAGGTTACTTATTTATCAGGGGGTATAGCCAGGCAGAGCAATAAACTCTGCCCTCATCCTGAAAAACTCTACCCTAGCTTCACTATTCCCTGGCTGTTGATCTATCATCTCCAACTGAAGAGTTAAAATCAGTTCCTTTGCCTCCCTGCTGTGTTGTTTTATGGCCTCCTTAAAAACTCTTCATTTTTTTAACAGGCACCTTAGGGTTGGGTTGGTTTCCCTGAATCAGTGCTACTGACTGTCCTGTACAGGAGAGAAGAGGAAGCACAAGAGAGAGGAAGGGGGGGAGGAAAGGAGGGAGGGAGGGAGGAAAGGAGGGAGGGAGAGAGGAAAGGAGGGAGGGAGGGAGAAAAGGAGGGAGGGAGGGAGAAAAGGAGGGAGGGAGGGAGGAAAGGAGGGAGGGAAGGAGGAAAGGAGGGAGGGAGAGGGAAGGAGGAAAGGAGGGAGGGAGAGGGAAGGAGGAAAGGAGGGAGGAAGGGAAGGAGGAAATGAGAGAGGAAGGGAGGGAGGGAGGAAGGGAGGGAGGGAGGGAGGAAAGGAGGGAGGGAGGGAGGAAAGGAAGGAGAACAGAGAGGAAAGGAAGGAGAACAGAGAGGAAAGGAAGGAGAACAGAGAGGAAAGGAAGGAGAACAGAGAGGAAAGGAGGGAGGGAGAAAAGGAAGGAGAACAGAGAGGAAGGGAAGGAGAACAGAGAGGTATAAGAACAACAAAAGGGAGAAGAAAAAAACCAAAAGACACAGAGAGAGAGAGGGAGGAAGAGAGTGAGAGAAGGAAAAGAAAAAAAAAGGCAAAAATTAAACATACAAGGGGGGAAGTAGCTCCAGGACGCTGGACGGGCTCCGTGGGCAGGGGAGACTGGGAAGGTGTAATTAGGGAAAAAAAAAAGAGAACAAACAAACAGAATGGTTAAAAGATGCAACCCTGCAGATGGCTTCATTTCATATCAATCTCAGCCAGGCTCAGTGCAAAACATGACCCCAGACCCAACCCTTCACGTTGTTTGGTACTTTAGACCCTAAACACTTTGGAAATTCCTTATGATCCAGCATGTCCCAGCTCCTAAAACCCTCAAATATTTGGCATGAGTGAACTCTTAGCACCAGGCTCAACCCTGCTGAGCAAAGCAGAGCAGCAGAGGATTTGTTTGCATTGCTTCTGCTGTGCATGGGGTTACGGTTAAGGCCATGCTCAAGTACTTTGATGAGTCAGAGAAGGGGCTTTAAGATGTTATGTTGCTTGATAGAGATGGGCAATGCCAACCACTTCCAACAGAAACCAACTCCCAGGTTTGTAAATTCAGGGTTTGTGTAATTTCTCAAGGTGCTAAAGCAGACAGACAGCTGCTCCGTCTCACTGCCCGTCCTCAGCACAAACAAAACCAGGGCCAAGTTTTCCCACTGACAAAAGGAGTCCTTCCTGAGAAACACCAAATCTATGGTGGGGCTTGGAAGGGACCTCTGGAGATCATTCAGTCCAACCCGCTGCTAAAGCAGGGTCACCCATAGCAGCTTGCCCAGGATCACAATGTCCGTGTGGGTTTGGAAGCTCTCCAGAGGAGAGTGTTCATGCATCCTGCTCTTTAGATATTGATGAGCACTGAGAAGATCCCAAAGATCTCATCTAGTGTCAATAGGACTGGGTCAGACTCTTCTCAGCGGTGCTCAGGGATAGGACAAGAAGCAACAGGCACAAACAGGAACTCAGAAGGTCCCACCTGAACAGGAGGAGAAAATTCTTTGGCGTGAGGGTGCTGGAGGCCTGGAGCAGGCTGCCCAGAGAGGTTGTGGAGTCTCCTTCTCTGGAGAGCTTCCAAACCCACCTGGACGTTGTGATCCTGGGCAGCCTCCTGTAGGTGACCCTGCATTAGCAGGGGGTTTGGCCTGGATGATCTCCAGAGGTTCCCCTCCATTCTGGGATTCTGTGACACACACTCTTTGAATATTTGCAAGCATTCCTAAGACCCCCAATCATTAACTGCAATGAAGGCAGAGACTTGGCTTGTGCTGCCTCAGCCCCAGTGGTATCTCCTTTTTCTCATCTGGAAGACAGAAAACACAAACCCAAGAAATAACTTTTCCTAGACCAGACCAGCTCAAATCTGGGCTTTGAGCAAGTTGGCATCGTCCTGCTGAAATCTCCACTGGAGCCCAGAAGGCTGAATCTTGCTGGAGAAATCCCTGCAGCACATTCCCAAGACACAGGAGCACCCTAAAGAAGAAGCTTTTCCACTCACACCCTGAAACCTCTGCCTGAGCTCCCCAGGAGCTGTGAGAACTTCATCTCTTGAAGGACTGCTCCTTAGCCCTGTCAACACTGGGAGCCCTTGGTCTGTCTTCTCCACCAGGAGCTGCATTTGCTGGCCCTGGACATGTTTGGGTGCTGACTCCCTGCCTGCTTTTTCCAGCCAGGAAATCAATACCTGTCCTGCCTTAATAACATTTTCATTTAATCCAAGCTTTAATGAGGCAGTTGCACATTGGAGGCCAAACAACTGCTTTGTTTGCATAAGATTAACGAGGCTGCCACTAATTACATACAGTTTATCTTTCCATATTTCCTTTATTAAAGGCCTAATTAACACATTATGCACTCAGCAGTGTCAAATGACTGTTCAAGCCAGGCAGCTGCTGCATTCAAGTTCTACTTGTACTTTACTCTCCCTCACTGTCATTTTTATTTCCTCATTGTTTAATCTTTATTTATTTATTCTTGATTATTTTTACTTCCATTATCATTGATGATTTTTGCTTCTATTATTATGTTTACTTTTATTGTAATTTTTATTTCATTATAATTTTTACTTCTATTATTCATTACTTTTACTTTTATTATCACTACTTTTACCTTTTTATTCATTATTTTGACTTTTATTATCATTATTTTTACTTTTATTATACATTACTTTTACTTTTATTATTACTACTTTTACTTTTATTATTCATTATTTTGATTTTTATTATCATTACTTTTGCTTTTATTATTCATTACTTTTACTATCCCTACTTTTACTTTTATTATTCATTATTTTTACTTTCATTATAATTATTTTTACTTTTATTATTCATTACTTTTACTATCACTACTTTTATTATTCATTATTTTTACTTTTATTATTACTTTTACTATCACTACTTTTACTTTTATTATTAATTATTTTTACTTCATTATTCATTATTTTTATTATCATTCTTTTTTTTTACTTTTATTACTCATTTTTTTACTTTAATTATAATTATTTTTACTTTTATTATTACTTCTTTTTACTTTATTACCAATTTTTACTTTTATTATCATTCATTCTCTTTACTTTTGTTATTATTCATTCTTTTTACTTTTGTTGCTATTAATTTTACTTTTGTTATTTATTATTTTTTACTTTTGTTATTTATTTTACTTCTATTATCATTGATTATTTTTACTTTTATTTTTTTACTTTTGTTATTATTTTTTACTCCTATTATCATTGATTTTTACTTCCATTATTTTTTATTATTTTTTACTTTTGTTATTTTTTTTTACTTCTATGATCATTGGTTATTTTTACTTCTATTATTTTTTTACTTTTGTTTTCTTCTATTATTATTGATTATTTTTACTTTATTATTATTTTTTACTTTTGTTATTATTAATTTTTTTACTTTTATTATCTATTATTATCATCATTATTATTATCATCATCATCATCATTATTATCAGTACTACTATTATCATCCTCATCATCATCATCATTATTATCATTATCTACTCGGACCTTAACCTTCCTTGTTTCCTTTTATTGTTATTTTGGGACTTTAAAAATCCCAAAGAGCTTTTATCCAGGGATTCAAACCAGGCCTGACCTCTTCCAAGTGATGACTGCAACAGCTTTAGCACAACTGACGGTAACTCAGATGGCATTTTTGGAGTTAAAATGAAATGATTCAGGGCTGTAAGAGGTCAGAGCAGAGTCAGGAGGTCAGAGGAGTCTGTTGCCTGCTCCAGACCTAAATTTCCCTCCTGAAGTTCAGTGGATTATCTGTGTTTGGAGTGGTGACCCAGATTAATCTGTTATTTATGCTTAGGAAAAAGAAAAACAAACAACTCTTCATTGACAACAGCTTGTAATGCTAAGCACCCTGAGCTGCAGAGCACAGAGCACATCTACCTGCTAAACCTAAACTGAATGGCTGAGACAGGGACTTGCAACTCCTCCAGAAAGCTGGGCAGAGCTGCTGGGCTTCTTCATTCTTTTGTCCTAAGTGAAGAACTGGTGAGCAGAGCCCTGGAGTTTCCCAACTGCTCCTTGTTTTGACAAGAAGAAAGGGAAACATCAATTTCTCATCCCCTGCTTCTTCACTTAAGCTCTAACTGTCCCCCACTGTGCCTTTACTCTTTGTTTTCCCACTCCAAGCCAGTAGAAGTCTTCACCTGAATTACCATCCCCAAAGCCACTGCAGCAAAGGTTTGGGACACAGCCAAGTGCTACTTGTTGGCAAAAGACATGGAACAAATTGTAGGTACGAGGTGAAGGGTGAGGGGTGAATTTGGACACTGCTAACCTACACATATCCAGGGTTATGAGGAAGAAGGGACTGAAACAGCTCAGACATGCTGCCTGTGACTTCACTGTGCCACGAGGATGATGAGGACAACACAGACACACACATATACACACTGGCTCCCTACTATCAGGTGATAGGACAAGAGGAAATGGCCTGAAATTATGCCAGGGTAGGTTTAGGTTGGATATCAGGAGCAATTTCTGTCCTGCAAGAGTGGTCAGGAATTGGAATAGGCTGCCCAGGGAGCTGGTGGAGTCACCATCCCTAGAGGTGTTCAAGAAACCTGTGGCCATTGCACTTTGGGACGTGGTTTAATGGCCATGGAGGTGGTCATGGTTGATGACTCAATGATCTTGGAGGTCTTTTCCAACCAAAACAATTCTATGATTCTATGAAAGACCAATCAGAGATGGACAGGAGAGAATGAGAAGAGCAAACACAGCCACAACCTAGAGGCAATTCCCAAACAGTCCCTTACAAGGAAAAGGCAAACCAGCTCCTCTCTTTTATTTTCCTCCTAAGCAGCACAATGAATATTTATAGGAGTCACTTCTCACTGAACATCTGATATTCAAATGCAACCTTTCTCCTGTGTCTCTGTAAAGATCTGGATAAACATGAGCTGATCCCATCCATTGTGACACTGAATTCCAGCCCAACTGCCAGCAAATGGTGTGAGCTCTGAAATGCCAAATACCAACCCCAATACAACAACTCAGGCTAAGGGTTTTACCTTTAGAGCCTTTTTTCTGAGTAAAAATTCAAGCAGAACTAAGTAAAAGGGCAAGTGCTCAAGAAATTTGGGCTTTGGTGAGCCCACACTACCTCCCTGCATCTTTACAGTGCTTTTTTTACATAAGTTTGCATCCCACCTCAAAAAAAACCCCAAACGTTTTCTGACATGGAAAAAAAAGGGGCATGGGTTTAGTACAACCACTCAACAGGTGACCTCCTGTGCACCTCCATCTCCTTCTATGACTTTACCATGTCTATGAACAGGCTTGCCCAGGGAGGTCATGGATGCCCCTTCCCTGGAGGTGTTCAAGGCCAGGCTGGATAGCCTGGTCTAGTGGAAGGATTCCCTTTGGACTGGAAAAGACCTTTCAGACTGCCCAACCGTTAACCCAGCACTGCCAGGTCACCACTAAACCATGTCCCTCAGCACCACATCACCAAGGCTTTGAAACCCCTCCAGGCATGGGGACTCCACCACTGCCCTGGGCAGCCTTTAAAGAAAGAAACTGTTCCTCATGTCCAACCTTGTGTCCATTTCCTCTTGTCCTATCACTCGTTCCCTAGGAGAACAGACCAACCCCTACCTGGCTCCATCCTCCTTTCATAGAGTTGTAGAGAACCAGAAGGTCTCCCTTCAGCCTCCTTTTCTCCCGGCTGAACAACCCCAGTTCCCTCGGCTGCTCCTCACCAGCCCTGTTCTCCAGACCCTTCCCCAGCTTTGGGGCTCCTTAGATACTAACCTCAGGCACTGGCTGCATTATCACTGCTGCACATACCTCCAGTGCAGGGTCAAAGACAATCTTGCTTCTAAAAGCAGAGCTTGCACTCAAACCCAACCTTCCTCTCCCATTCCCTGTGTTCCATTTTCTCTTGAACCTCAGTCATTATTTGTAGTGAATTGCAGACCACTGCAGTCCTTTATGGTGCTATTAAAATGCTGTCCCCATCACCCCTGCAAATCAAACCCTCTAATTATAAATATTAATAAAAGCAGAGGGCAGGAAGTTCTTTCCTTTCCATCTGCTTTTTATTACATTACTCGACCCAGCCAAATCTATGGACAACTAAAACAACAGAAAGAGTTCTGTATGTTTGTAAATGTCTTCATGGCAAAGAGCTTTCTGCTGCAGATATAAAATGTCCTGGAAGCTCTGCACATCATATTTTCATTAAAGAAAATAAAGTTGGCATGTTGATAACTCTGTCTTATCGAGGCCAAACCTAAAACCTCACATTAATTCTAGATGAAATAGGCTGCTGATGTCGAGTGAGGACAAGAGCTCCAAGATTCCTTTTAGAAATCTCTCTGTTCCTTGGGAAAAGCCAATCTGAAGTTTCAAATCCAGCTAAAGGGAGAAGATTAATTGATGTGGATATTGAAGTGTTTGGGAAATACCCTATATGGCTAAGGATAGATTAGAAGGCACTAAAGGCACAGAATAGGGATGAAGAAAATAGAATCATAGACTTGTTTAGGTTGGAAAAAGACCTTTTAGATCACTGAGATTAAGCTCTCCTGCATTATCCCAGCAATGCCATTCCTAGCAAGGCTCTGGAGGAACCCTTGGACAAGATCCAGTTTTCCGTTCCCCAGGCACTCAGGGTGCTACAGCAGCTTCTTTCTGCCACCTTCCTGGACTGTGCTGACAAGGCATTTGGCTTGGGCAGCTGTGTGGAAACTGAAACCCTTCCCTCCTCCTTCATCTTCTCACCTCTTCTGGATTTCACCCATCGTTTTTCCCTCCAGGCAGACAGGTTCCTCGAGTTCTCCAACATCACATTCAATTACAAAAACCTCCTCCCTGAACTTCTTCCAGCTCCCACCAGCTCTCAACTCCTGCAGCAACCAAGAAAGAGTATTCCAGACTTCCACCTCCACCATGCAAGTACTTCCCAAGGTGGAAAAAGGGAAAAGGACAATGCTACAGAGGAATGGCATCCTCAATTCTGTGTGCAAAGGAAAGGCAGGGGAGGATTACAGAGACAGCTGCAAGGTTTGTTGGAGCAATCCTCACATCTGAAAGCCCATTAGTGCTCTTCTGGAGTGGTTTTTTGCCTGTAATTGCAGGCACAGAACAACTCTCAGGGAAGGTCAACAGGGACAGCCTCATGACTTGGCAATATCTTTCAAGTTAGTCCTTTTAATAGGGCTTGGGCTTTTGCTATCTACTTGGTAACAAACATTTCCCAGGACTGAAAGAGGAAATCCACCCCCTGGTGTGTTGTTAAAGCCAAGCAGATCCTATTCATCTACGTGGCTTCCTTATCTCTCATTAAAGCAGAGCAAGAAAGCACTCAGCAGCAGCTCCTGGCAGTTAATTGCCTGAGCCATGTTTAATAATAAACACTTGCTCAGGATTGCATCTATCAGCCTGGCCTGTGTTTAGGTTTCAAGCTGCCCTTGTCTACATGCTTTAGCTGATAGAGAACAGAGGAGTGCCCCATCAGGGCATTTCCAGATCAGCTCCAAACAACAAAAGGCAGATCCTGGATTTATGAGCTGGCCACCTGCTGCCACGCCTGGAATCACCACGGATCCCTGTGACACGGCTTCTGGCAAAGGCATCTGCACCTTCCCTGCAGGAACAAAGCCTGGAGACACCAAGGGCTGAGAAAACCATTTCCCTGAGCTGTCAGCTCTCTGAGGCATGCAGATTAATGTGGGGCACTGAGAGCAGAGGCTGTTCATGACTTTCCACCGCTGAACCCATAGCTGTAACACAAGATCTGATAAAATGCATTTCCCTTACTCAGGTCAGATGGTTGAACCACAACTACTTCTTTTAAAGCATCAAGTCAGCAATCTTAAAAGATAATGAACATCAGGAAAAGAGGGAAAACTGATGAAAACAAGACCAGTTAACCAGCTCTCCAACTTGACTGGCTGGCTGCACAATGCTTTAAGGGAGATCAGCAATTTCAAACTGCTTCTCTTGATACAAGAGAGATACAGAGAGATCTTCATGTGTATCATCATTAAACAAAAGCTTCAGCACCAGGAAATTCTGCACAGATCTCAGTTATGCCACCACATCCAACTGTAATCACTTCCAATCTATTACTGGGATGACAGTAGAGTGAGACCCAAGATCTAATTCTCTGTTAATGTTTCCTTTCCTTATCAGGGTTTGGCATTCATTTACCTTGATTTCATACAATCCAAAACTGTCCAGAAGGCAGGAGGAAGGAGATGGAGTCATATACCCACAGCAGAAGCCATTAGTAATCCAAGTTCTGCTCTATCCATCAATCCTCAAACAGAAAGAAGCTTCCAGTATCTAATTAATCTATTTCAAACAGAAAGAAGCTCCCAAAATCTAATTAATCTATTCCAAACAAAGAAGCTTCCAATATCTAATTGATCTATTCCACTTAAGGCATTTTTGGGTCACCTGTATGAAAACCACCTACCCCACAACACTCTCTGGACACCATGAACTGGGACATTGCCTGGAGTCACTAGTTACAGATTGCTGAAGGTATCTGAACTACTTAAAAGTTTAAAAACCTTTCAAGTGAGGCAGGAGGCAGACATTGCCCTGAGCTTACAGAACACCACAGATGAAAGACATCCAACAGTGCCAACTAGTCAGAGAGGTAAGGTGGGGATGATCAACACACAGGATGGATGATGTGGTGTGTGTGTGTGTGAAGGGTGATGGACACTGAGTGCAACAGGGTGTGTTTCAAGGGGATATTCAACATGGAAAAGCAACAGGAGAGCTCTCTTTTGGTTCATCAAACTTAACAGACATACCTGGTTTGGGCACAGAATTGGTCACGGACTGAGGAACTTTGTCGTTAATCAGCTCAACACACTCACTGGGGAAAAATCCAACCTGTAGTAAAAACAGAAACAGGCAGAATGTTGAATGGTGTGGCTTCAAGAGCTGAACTGTTCAACCAGCAACTGCTAAACA
This sequence comes from Indicator indicator, assembly GCF_027791375.1. Taxonomy (NCBI): domain Eukaryota; kingdom Metazoa; phylum Chordata; class Aves; order Piciformes; family Indicatoridae; genus Indicator; species Indicator indicator. The sequence goes on from NC_072043.1 coordinate 4,144,947, forward strand.
CTTCCCCTGAGCCCCTCTTGCCTAACATCATCCAGCATAAAAGGAGCGGCGTAAGAGAAATCCCTTTGCAAAACGAAGCAACCAAAAACGCTGCAAACCAAAGAATTTGTTCTGCAAAGCACAACTGGGAGGCTGCTTGCCAGGCTTGGTGCACAGGATGGAGATACTCAACGTGCAGCAGAAGGGGGAGAGCACAAGTGTGCTACACACCCCTAAACCTTGAGTGGAACTTGAGAAAGACTTCAGCTGGGTCTCCTGCAGCTGGCTGCATGTAACATGAAGTTTAATGAAGAGATGTTTCAGCTTTCAGCATCTCAACTATCTGTACTCTGAGCTCACCAACACCTGACCTTCTTTCCCTGTCAAAATATGATATTCACAAGCACTTCAATACTTTGTCCCTTCAGAACACTGAGAAATATGGGTCAAGAGAACTGAAATTAAAGATGGGTCAAAAAACCTGAGGTCAGTATGGCTGAAGAAAAGTGAAATCAGTATGGCTGAAGAAAAGTGAAATCAGTATGGCTGAAGAAAAGTGAAATCAGTATGGCTGAAGAAAAGTGAAATCAGTATGGCTGAAGAAAACGGAAATCAAACATGAGTCAAAACCCCTGAAATTGATATGGGTCAAGAAAACTGAAACCAATATGGGTCAAATAAAGAAATCAAGATGGGTCAAGAAAATTGAACTCAGCAATGCTGGAGAGGCTGTCTAAACCAGCCTAAGGGTTAAAGGCTTGAAGAGGATGGGGAGGACCTTCATGTTTTGTTGCAATGCACAAATTCACAGGCCACTGGAAGGTCTCCATGCCTGGGAAGAAGCAAAATTATTTCCCTTGCACTATTAAAGGATTCTGACCAAGGTGAGACCAGGCAGCAGTTTTAGACTTCTCACCATCCCAACCTTCTCCCCTCTTCAGTGTTGTCCTTCTTACTGATGCCCCAGTGCTAGATCAGAGCCTTTAGCAACTTTAATCCTCAGGCCTTTACTTGCAGACTTTTTTGTCCCTCAGAATCACAGCATGGTTTGGGTTGGAAGGGACCTTCAAAGGTCCCCTAGTCCAGTCCCCCTCACATCCTCACCCAACAGAGCTTCGGTATTGCGCCATGTAATTCAAGCACCACCACCTTCCTGGGACACCCCAGCCTAAGCCAGGAGCAGGATTTCCTGCCCTGTGTCAGGCATGTGATGTGGACAGCTGAAAGCATCAAGTCACTTCAGGCAGCCACGGTTTGGTCAAGCGCTGCAACAATGCATGGCAAGGAGCCAGCACACGGCCCCGAGCTCATCTCAGCAGCACAACGGGGCCAGGACTGCTGCCAGTCCTGTTAGCACATCTGTGACATTCCTTGGAGCCACCACGAGCCTGGCAGACAGCCCCTGCTCTATTTATTCATCTTACACAACTCCCTTTTGTCTCCAAGGAAGAAAAAAAAAAGTCATCTCTGTCCTACTCCAACTTGTTTTTCACCCACAAACCTCCCAGCAATTTAGCAACAAGGCTGGTGTGTCCAGGTAAACACTCCAGACTTTGAAACCATCCCAAATTCCCTCAGGGAAGCCACAGTTCATAGTAAGAGCTTGTCTGTCCCACACCCCCATTACTCAGGCAATGTTCTGTCCAAGTCAGAGGAGAAACTAATCCATCACATTAATGTCTTATGAGGAGAGGCTGAGAGCCCTGGGGCTGTTGAGCCTGGAGAAGAGCAGCCCCAGAGGGGAACTGATCAATGCTCAGCAAGAGCTGAAGGGTGGAGGTCATAAGAATGGAGCTGGGCTCTTTCCAGTTGTCCCTAGTGGTAGTAAAAGGGGCAGTGGGTGGAAACTAGAACCCAGGAGGTTCCACCTAAACCTGACGAGAAAATTCTTTGGTGTGAGGGTGCTGAAGCCCTGGAGCAGGCTGCCCTGAGAGATTGTGGAGTCTCTGTCTCTGGAGAGCTTCCAAACCCACCTGGCCACTGTGATCCTGGGCAAGGTGCTGTAGGTGCCTCTGCTTGAGCAGGGGAGTTGGACTGGCTGACCTCCAGAGGTGCCTTCCAACTCCCACCATGCTGGGATTAATGGTAGTACAAAATGGAGGATCTGAATCCAGCCCCAAATCCCATGCTGTAATGAAAGCTCTCGTGCCTTTGATCACTAACACACAGCTTCTCCTGTTTTTGGATGCAATAATCCACCACTGAACATGAATTTAGAAATGAAAGAAGACCCCAAGATGGTTCTCTCACTGCTTCTCGATATCCCAGACCCTTTCCCACGTGAAGCACTACACCTGTTCCCCATGTCTCATTTTTGCCATGGTCACAGCCAATAATTCTGGTGGATGTTTCTAGGGAAAGGAAGTTTTCCCTTGTGCTGCTGCTGCCAAGCTCTCAGATGGTCACCAACTGCTCCTAGTTCTGAGACCTTACATTTCCTGACTTATTTTTCTAACTTCTCATGCAAGATGCCCACAGGGTCACCTTCAGGGTCATGACCTATAACTCTTGCTCCTTCCCACCCATTTCAAATGCTGGCTTTCCTCCCAGTTTTCCCATGATTTTGTATAAATAAGGGAGTTTAGTCCAAGAGTTAATCTCAACAGATGTAGCCAGGCACTGTTAGAGCTTGAGCCAGGATTAAAGGATTTGGCAACGTAGGAAAATTAATAGCAAGGGCAGTGTATATTTAGATAAACACAAGGTCATCTAAAGGTTAAAAAAATCACTGCACACCTCAACCCAAGGAGAAAAGCTCAGGCTGCTGCTGGATGCAAACATTCCTGCAGCAGCCACTCTCTTTTTTTCCATTTCCCTGCCAGAATCTGCTAAGGCTTGGAGGGGAAAAGTCAAAGCAATAACTCTCAGTGTACAAGGAGGAAATTCTATGTGTGAGGTAGTAGCAGCAACATAAATCACAGAACCATAGAATGGATTAGGTTGGAAGGGACTTCAGAGCTCATCTACTCCAACCTCCCCACCATGGGCAGGGACACCTCTCAACTAGACTTGGTTGGAGAGTTGGACCTGAGGAGGTTCAACTCTCACCCCAGCCACCTCTGCTAAAAGTTTCTCCATCTCAACAGTCTCCAGTGAGGAAAATGCCACACACCTCCTGTTGGTAGCATTCTTCCTTGATCAATCATAGAATCACACAATGGCTTAGGTTGGAAGGGACCTCAGAGATCATCTACTCCAACCTCCCCACCATGGGCAGGGACACCTCTCAACTAGCCCAGGTTGCTCAAGGACTCATCCAACCTGGCCTTAAACACCCCCACGGAGAAGGCATCCACAGCCTCCCTGGGCAGCCTGTGTCAGAGTCTCACCACCCTCCTACTGAAGAACTTCTTCCTAAGCTCTAGTCTAACCCTGCTCTCCTTCAGCTTCACACCATGAAAAGTCCCTCTGCAGCCTTCCTGCAGGCTCCCTTCAGGTGTTGGAAGGCAGCTCCAAGGTCCCCCCTCAGAGTCTTCTCTTCTCCAGGCTGAACAACTCCAGCTCCCTCAGTCTGTCCTCACAGCAGAGGTGCTCCAGCCCTTGGATCACTTGGGAAGAGAAGCACTATTTGAGACATCTTTGGGGTTTGGTTTTGACATGGGCTGAAGGATGGTTGGAAAGGATTTTTAAAGGTCACCTAGTCCAATTCTTATGCAGTGAGCTGGGACATCTGCAACTAAAGCAGCTTGCTCAGAGTCCCAGACAACCTGACCTGAACAGTTCCAGGGATGGGGAATCTGCCACCTCTCTGGGCAACCTGGGACAGCATCTCACCACCCTCAATGCAAACAATTTCTTCCTTCTCTCCAGTCTGAATCTCCCTCTTTTAGTTTCAAACCATCACCTCTAGTCCTGTCACAATGGGCCCTGCTAGAATTCTGTCCCCAGCTTTCTTAAAAGTCCTGAAAGGCCATCAGAAGATCTCCCTGGAGCCTTCTCTCCTCCAGGCTCAACAACCTCAACCCTCTCAGCCTGGCCTCATAGTTCTCAATGAGGTTATACCTGAAAGACAGAATTCTTCCAAACATCAAAAGGCAATGGTGCATCAAAAAAAAAAAAAAAAGGGGGGGGGACCTGTCCCTAATGATTCAGCTGCCTGAAACAGAGTTCTTGATGGAAAAGACAAAGCATGAAGAAAAAAGCAGAGGAGAACAAAGAAGGCTGGAAGGCTGGTGGTGAGGAGGTGGCTGTGATGTAGGTAACACTCTCACAGTGAGAGCAGTGACTCACTGAGTGCACTGGAAAAGAAAAAATGCTTGAGGAAAAATGTCTCAAAAATCATTTTCCTTCAACCAGAGGAAAATGATCAGAAGCCTACTGGGTTGTTTTGTTCTGCAGAGGATTAAGTCATTAGATCAGGTATTGGGAGAAAAGCAGCAGGCAACTGGCAAGACAGAAATGTGAAGGATAACAAAAGTGGTGATTCATTCCTGGAGGAGAGCTCTGCCTGGCACGGAGCAAACTGACTTCAATGCCAAATCAAAGCTGCAGTTCAGACCCAACGTGCTCCCAACCTCCCCAAGTGCCTTTGCTGCTGACATCTGCAGACCTGCCTCTTGTTGATGTGCTCAACACAGAGCAACCCTTTATTGACCCTAAGAGACATGAAGAAATGATCTGCCCAGATGGACACAAGTCACAGCAGCTGAAGACTCATGGAAGCATAGAGACCTCTGGAGATCATTCAGTTCAACCTCACTCCTAAAGCAGGGTCACCCACAGCAGATTGCCCAGGATCATAATGTCCAGGGGGGTTTGGAATCCCTCCTTGCCCACTTCCAGGGATAGGGCATCCACAACCTCCCTGGGCAACCCATTCCAGCATCTCACCACCCTGCTTCATGGAAGTGAAAAGCTTTGAGAAGGACATTTCGAAGAAGTGACACAAACTGTCAATTCCCAGAGCAAAATGCACCTCTCTGCAAATCAGATCCATGGTTGTGTGGAGAGATGTTTATGCAGCAATAACTGAGGGAGCACAGCTTATGAAATTCCTGCCTGACAGCTGGGATGCAGCTGCTGAGCACCACCTTGGAGCTAACTAGCTGTAGTCTGCAGTCAGCAGGAGCAGAAAGCATCCAGATGGGCTGTCACCCTCCCTCAGCTGACAGGCAGCAACTTCAGCACCACACTGCCTTCTGCACTGTGCAAACACATCCTGAGACCTCCTGAAACCCAAAGTATCTCCACAGCTCCCTGAAAGGAGGTTGGAGTGGAGTGGGAAGAAGTCTCTTCTCCCTAGTAACAAGCTATAGAATGAGAGGAAATGGCCTCGAGTTGCACCAGGGGAGGTTTAAGTAAGACATGAGGAGCAATTTCTTTGCTGCAAGAGTGGTCAGGCATCGGAATAGGCTGCCCAGGGAGGTGGTGGAATCATTATCCCTGAGCTGTTCAAAGAATGTGTGGACATGGCACCTAGGGGCATGATTTAATGCCCATGCTGGTGTTGGGGTGATGGTTGGACTTGATGACCTCAGAGGTCTTTTCCAACCTTAATGATCCCATTATGCTGTAATCCTAATTGCGGAAATCAGAAGAAGAGCCAAGTCTGATCAAGAAACATCAATGTGTCAACTCTAGAAACAAGTTTAATGTCAGAGCAGGTATCAGATGTCCCCACTGCTCTGATTTTCCACATGAGGTATTATCTGAACCCCCACATCTGACAGAAAGCCAACCCAAGCTGGATCTCAGGTGCTCTGGCTAATCAAACAGATGTGCAGTGGTGGAATTAACACTCAACTCAGAAGGGATTTGTGGAGTTTGGAGATCAGTTGCACAGAGCCTTGGTATTAACGACAGCAGAACCACAACTTGGGATCTGGCACAGAAAGATCCATCAGGGAAAAATCCCAGTGGCTTTAAGAAGACTTTTCCAGGCCAAGCTATACAAGTGTCTGGTCAATTCTGACCCTCTCCAGAGCAAACTCCTAATTCCACCTACTCACAGACAGCAGCTGCAGTGTGAAAATCCCTCCTGCTTGAAAGGAGCTGAAATGTGAGACATTAAATGTGAGGAGGTAGAACCCCACTTACTGCAACCTTCAGCACTTTTGGGGTTTGGTAAGTAGAGATTTTCTCTAATCAAACTTCCTAATGAGAAAATCCAAGCCAGGGAGTAACAATTCCGTTGGAAGGGAAGTTTTGGTGCCTAATTCCTAAGTACCTTTAGGATCTTCTGAAAACTCAGCCTAAATCTCTCTGTGTAACCTTCACAGTGAGCAGTGCTATGAACCCCACACTAGGAACGCAGACGCAACAGCACAGGTTAGTTGGGTCCAAGTCAGTGGCAGTGTCTTATCAAGTGGCTTCCTCTGAAGCCTTGATGTTCTGCCTGATCTAGTTCTACACAGTGGAAGGAATGGGATGATTTGAGTAACAATGTCAGCTGCCTTGGAGGGGGTGCAACACAAGCTTCCACTAACATCAGGCCAGCTGTCCATCACAGGGTCGTGGCTACCCCTCACTCCCACAGTTAGGAAGGGAAATAACTTCTTGCAGGACCACATATTCAGAGGTATGGGACTTTTTACCAGGACTTGTAGTGACAGGATGAGAGGGAATGGTTTGAAGCTGGAAAAGAGGAGATTTAGACTGGAGATTAGGAAAAAATTCTTTCCAGTGAGGGTGGGGAGACAATGGAAGAGGTTGCGCAGGGAGGTTGTGGATGTCCTCTCTCTGGAGGTGTTCAAGGCCAGGTTGGATGAGACCTTGAGGAACCTGGGCTGGTGGAAGGTGTCCCTGCCCATGGCAGGGGGTTGGAGCTGGATGACCTTGAAGGTCCATTCCAACCCAAACCGTTCTATCAGTCTTAGAACCTCTGCTGTAGTCCAAATCCAGAGAGAAAGAACTCCTCTCACAGCAACACACAGACATGCTGCTTACACCCATGAGTAACCCTGCTCAGGGAGAGCACTTTGATAAACACACTGCTGAGTTTCCTGCCTGTCTTTAAGTTGCACTGTGGAACCTGGTGCTTGTGCCTACCTGGAATCCATGTTTGCCTCTCCACCACGTGGTCAGCTCCTTTGGTGGCATATCGATAACAGACACTATGTCTCCCACCTGCAAAAGATGGGCAACATCAATCACAGCCTGCAGTGTGGCCAGGAGGAAAGCACAGCTCAAACATCTGAGCTCTTCAGCACTGCAGAAGAAACCCCTCTGGGAGCAACTGCAGCAACACCAACCTGCAGCCTGGGGGACATCACTCTGTGAGGGGCAAGAATTTCAGATCATTCAGCCCAACCACTCTCTACCTCTACCAAGGCTGGTGCTAAAACATGGCCCTTAGCACCACAGCTCTATGTTAAACACTTCTGTCTATGGTAAACCACCTCCTTGAGCAGCCTGTTCCAGCGTTTGGTAGCCCTTTCAGTCAAGAAGTTTCTTCTAATGTCCAGCCTAAACCTCCCCTGGCACAATTTGAGGCCATTTCCTCTTGTCCTATCACTTTTTCCTTGGGAGAGGAGATCAACCCTCACCTGGCTCCAGCCTCCTTTTTCAGCGAGGTTGTGGTTTCAGTGAGGTTGAAGTCTCCCTTCAGCCTCCTTTTTTCCAAACTGAAACCCACAATTCCCTCAGCTGCTCCTCCCAAGACCTGTTCTCCAGACCCTTTCACTAGCTTCATGCCTTCTGTTTCCTCTCACAGCAAAAAAATCTCCATTTGTAAAATCATCTAATCATAGAATGGTTTGGGTTGGAAGGGACCTCCAAAGGTCATCTAGTCCAACCCCCTGGAGTGAGCAGGGACATCCTCCACTCGCCCAGGGTAGAGTACTTGGCACTATCTATTTAATCAGCAAAGCTGTGTTTTAAAGATGACTTCAGCTCCTGTGACTTGTGACTTCTCCCTGCATCCAAGCCACTGCAAATCCAGTACTTAACTCCCTCTTTAAGCTCCCCCTCACCAAACATTCTGCAAGCATCTGACTGTTATTCCTGCTGCACAGACACACAGGTTACACCCTCCTGGACAGGACAACAAGGAATGCAAGCAGTTTTCTGTACCTCAAAGGACAGCTCATCTGCTGCTTGGGCAATGTATCTCTTGATAACGTGGGCAGCAGCAATAGCAGGGACGTTAATGGAGGATTCCTCATGAACCAGCAGGTGATTCCCCTTGTTATCAATCTGCAATAAAGAGCAGAGGAGAGTGTGAGGCAGCTGAGGACAAGCAGGGAGGGATTTTACTGGTGCTCATACATGGCAGAACCTTTAAGCTGATTCACAGAGACAGCACAGCCCCAGGGCCCCCTGAGGAGAGCGACACAGACAGGCAGTGCAGGCAACCAACTGCTAAGGAGCGTTTGGGAAGGTCGTGTGTCCCCAGCCAGCTCAGGAGAAAACATCCTGCATTTGTGCTTCCCTGTGTACACACAGCATCGTGACAGGGAAGCTTTACACCTCCCTTTCATCATCTTGTTTGTCCTCGAGTACTTAAAATGGTAATATCAAAGAGGACTACAAAAATTCCCTGCCATGCTCAGAAACTCCCTGCAGTGCTAAAGGAAGGAAGCAATGCTGTCCAACTCAAATCTTCTGGCACTTTCAACATTCCCCCCCCAACCTCTTTATTCCTTCTTTCATAACCTGCCAGTTAATCACAGAATGGCTTGGGCTGGAAGGGACCTTAAAGATTATCCAGTTCCAACCCCCCTGCCATGGGCAGGGACACCTCCCACTAGAGCAGGTTGCTCAAGGCCTTGCTCAAGGAGGGGACATCCACAACTTCCCTGGGCAACCTGCTCCAGGGCCTCACTACCCTCACTGTCAAGAATTTCTTCCTAATCTCCAGTCTAAACCACCTCTTTTCCAGCTTCAAACCATTCCCTCTCATCCTGTCACTACAAGCCACTGTAAAATGTCCCTCCCCAGCTTTCTGATAGATCCCTTTCAGGTACAGGGAGTGCAAATATTTGCCAGCATTGCTCCCTCTCCCTTCTGCAGCCACCAACCTCTTTCCAAAATCCCAAGACTTTTGTGCTCCTGTAATAAATTCTCAACCACAAATGCTCTTGTGTTGCATCTGCCATAGCTTTGCTGCAACCTCCAGGTCCACCCTCTTGCTGTAAATTCTAGTTTTCATTTTCCCCTACAACTTCCTTCCTCCCTGAGGTTTCCGAGAGCTGAGGTTTCCAGGATTTTTCACATCCCAAAGGATTTGAGGGTGAGGAGGATATCAGCAGGGAAAATAGCAGGAAATCACACTCAATCCTTATCACCACCATTTAAAAATGAATTGCAACAGACTAATAATAGTTGTTTCTATTCCTGGCATGCAGCAGCAGCAGCAGGCAGTGGAAATATCTCTACCAGACTAATCAGGACCAGCACTGCTGACACAAACCTGGCCTTAAACACCCAGCTCCAGTCTTTCCTGCTCTCCTTCCCCAGTAAGGGCTGTTGTTTAAGATGGTAGAAGACTATGAACAGAGAAACTGAAGCTGCAGCTGTGATTCACAATGTGGAGACAGTGCTGCTGCAAGCACAGACTGAGCTCTGCTCAGCACTGTAACCAACAGTGGCAGGTGATGGTTGTTGGTTCTGGAGCTAATGGCAAGAAAAAACAGTAGGCAGGCAACACAGAATCCCAGAATGGGGTTTGGAAGGAACCTCTGGAGATCACCTAGTTCAACCCCACTGCTAAACCAGGGTCACCCATAACAGCTTGCCCAGGATCACAATGTCCAGATGGGTTTGGAAACTCCAGAGCAGCAGTCTCCACAATCTCTCTGGGCAGCCTGCTCTGGGGCTCCAGCACCCTCACATCAAAGATTTTTTCCCTTGTGTTCAGGTGGAACCTCCAGGGTTCCATATTGGGCCCACTGCCCCTTGTTTTGTCACTGGGCATCACTGAAAAGAGTCTGGCCCCATCCTCCTGCCCTCCAAGGGTCCTTTAGCTCTTGCTGAGCGTGAAGAAGATCCCCTCTCACTCTGCTCTTGTTCAGGCTGAACAGCCCCACGATTAAAGTCCCTCTGGCAAGGCAAGAGAGCACAACTGTGGCTTAATCTGCTGCTAAGGTCAGGAGACAAAGAATAACCTGAGCTCCATCCCATACCTCCATCCATGTGAGAGCAGGCCCACAGTTGATCTTGTTGCCTGCGATGGCCGAGAGCCGTGACAGGTAAGCCATCAGCATCTGGGTGACAAGCTGCAACAGAGACAGACAGGCAGAGTTTTTTTTGTTAGTACTCCATAGAAAGCCTTCTTCAGATGTGGAGAGACCAAAACTTATCTTTTGGCACAGGCAAACCATAGAGAAATAGATGCCTTTTGGCAAGGAAAAGCAGGGTCACCTACAGTAGAGTGCCCAGGGTCACAATGCCCAGCTGGGTTCTGAAAGTCTCCAGAGAAGAAGAATCCACCACCTCTCTGGGCAGTCTGTGCCAGTGCTCCAGCACCTTCAAAGTAAGAAATCTCTTTCCTGTGTTTGGGTGGAACCTCACTGGTTCCAGTTTGTGCCCCTTTCCCCTTGTCCTGTTACTGGGCACCCCTGAAAAGAGTCTGACCCCACCCTGTGTATGGTGTTCACGGCCAGGTTGAATGAGGCCTTGAGCAACCAGGGCTGGTGGGAAGTGTCCCTACCCGTGGCAGGGGGTTGGAAGATCTTCAAGGTCCCTTCCAACCCAAGCCATTCTCTGGATCCCTGCAGGGTTTGCTGCCTTACCTCTGGACTGTCCTTCAGGGCATCGGAGCGGGGCAGCTCGGCGAGCTGGGAGAAGCGCCGGTCATAAATACAGAGGTGAAGGTGCTTGTCAAGGACTCTGAAATCTTCATAGCTCCTCTTCACAATCCAGCTCCTCCCCTGCACAAACAGAAAAGACAGACCACGTTTTCAGGAGCTTCTCTCCAGTTTGGGTTAGATGAGGAAAACACAACTGTGAGCAGAAAGAGCTGAGAGCTCTCGTTGTTGTTATTAGAAGAGGAGGCTGAGGGAAGACCTTCGCACTCTACAACTCCCTGAAGGAGGTTGTGGGGAGAGGTTGGAGCTGGTCTCTTCTCTCAAGAAAACAGCAATAAGACAAGAGGAAAAGGCCTCAAATTGCATAGCAGAGGAGGTTTAGGTAGGAGATTAGGAACAAGAGTGGTCAGGCACTGGGACAGGCTGCCCAGGGAGGTGGTGGAGTGCCCATCCCTGGAGGTGTTCAAGAAACATGGGGACATGGCACTCTGGGGCATGGTTTAGTGGTCATGCTAGGGTTGGGTCAACAGTTGGACTCATGATCATAGAGGTCTTTTCCAACCTTAATGATTCTATGAAAGGGTTCTCAAACAATGGAAAAGGCTCCCCAGGGAGGTGGTTAAATCCCCATCCCTGGAGGGGTTTAAAAGAGGCAGAGATGTGGTGCTAAGGCACATGGTTTACCACCACCCTTGGCAGAGTTAGAGAATGGTTGGATTGGATGATCTGAAAGGGCTTTTCCTACCAAAAAGATTTTATGGCCACTCTTCTCCAAGTACTTTAACATAATGGAAGTGCCTTAGTAGCATTTTTCTGGTTTAACTGGAGGACAATTCATGCTCAAGGCAGCTCTCAGTGATCCTGTTATTAATTCTATCACCAATTAGTGGGATGTGCCCTACCCAAAGCTTTGAACTTCCACCTGTCCTACAAGGATCTGGCAGCTTTTTCATACTGGAATTGCCTTAGCAGAGACGCAAATGACAAAATGGTTTTATAAACAGCATGAAATTAGATTCTACAGAGACAGGAAAAGATACAATCAGAGATCTGAAGGTAGAATTGAAGCCTATAAAATTTCTGGCAGGTGCCCCAGGCAAATCTTCAGCTGAAGTAAAAAAAAAAAAAAAACAAAAAAAAACCCCAAAACCAACAAACCACCAACCTGTGATGACTAACACTAGCTGAAGATTTACTCCTTGAGGATTTAATTTCCCCAATTAATACATTGACAAGATACATCCTGCTGCAGGGGACAAGGAAGGGACCGTGGCAGCTCAGTGTGATTTGCTTTGTGAAGCTTTTCCTATCTGATGATGCTTCTAAACTCTTCATGGTCTATTATGATTGATGAAAGATGTAATAATGCAGCAGTTTACAGGTCAAAGCACTTTATGAAGAGTCATTAACCCTCTCAGCCCCTCAAATGAGGCTGTTCCTGTTTTAGAGATGTGGACACTTGCTTCAGACCACTCCAACACCTCCCCACAGAGCTTCCCCACCTTCCAGTTCAAGTGCAAAGTGATTTTAGAGTGAATCACAGGAGTGTTTAGCTTGGAAGAGACCTTTCAGATGATTGAGGCCAGCTGTTAACCCAGCACTGCCAGGGCACCACTAAACCATGGCCCTCAGCACCACAGCTACACAGCTTTGAAACCCCTCCAGGAGTAGGAACTCCACCACTGCCCTGGGCAGCCTGTTCCAGACTTGACAACCCTTCTGGGGAAGGAATTCTTGCTCACAACCAACCTAAACCTCCCTCGGTGAATGCTGAGGCCATTCCCTCTCATCCTATATCTTGTTCCCTAAGAAAAGAGACTGACCCCCACCTCACCACAGCCTCCTCTTCTCCAGGATGAGCAACCCCAGTTCCCTCAGCTGCTCCTCCCCAGCCCTGTTCTCCAGACCCTTCCCCAGCTTTGTTACCCTTCTCTGGACCTGCTCCAGCCCCTCAATGTCCTTCTTGGGTGTGAGGGCCCCAAAACTGAATCCATGGGGCAGCCTCACCACTGCCCAATACAGAGGGACAACCACCTCCCTAATCCTGCTGGCCACAGCATTGCTGATCCAAGCCAGGGTGCTGGTGGCCTTCTTGGCCACCTGGGCACATGCTGGCTCATCTTCAGCTGGCTGCCAACCAAACCCCCACAGGTCCTTTTCCACCAGCCAGTTTCCAGCCACTCTGCCCCAAGCCTGGAGCATTCATGAGGTTGTTGTGACCCAACTGCAGGACCCAGCACTTGCCCTTGTTGAACCTCATACAAGTGACCTTGGCCCAGCCAGCCAGCCTGCATGGATCCCTCTGACATCCCAGTCCCAATCCTGCTAGACTCATTTTAACAAGCACCATGCCAAACCCTGCAAGGCAACTGTGGATGTAAACCCTGGAATGCACCAAGCTAGACCTTTTGTGTCACACTCATTTCAGACAACTCCAGCCCATGTGTCCACACCCCTGTGCTCAGAGCAGAAGACATCACCCCTCTTTCACAAGCCTACGAAGAAGGCTCTACACAGGACAGAAACACTTTTGTCATTTCCATGGCTGATGTCATTTTAGCTTCCCGTTTAAAGGAGAAAACCCCAAACAAGGAGTGCAAGTGGAATGATCCTCCTGAAGGTGACAGCCTGTCCCATTTCTCCATCTTCTGCAGCTCTGTGGTTCCTGCTCTCAAGGAGCTGCCTGCACGACCTTCGGCTGCGGGAGGTTTAGTCACCGGCGTAAGAAACGACAGGAAAAGAAATGGCTGCAACCCTGCCTCTGCTTCTGAGCAGGACATCTCCATCCCATCTCATACCCTGCCCACACAAACCTGCTTGTCAGACGATCCCAGGCTGTCACTAATTCCGTGACATTTTCATTCTCAGCCTGGGGCTGTGCAATCTCTTCTTGGGATGAGTTAAGACAGGCAGGGTTAAATTTACAAGCTAGCAATAGCTGGGGGTCAGCAAACCACTGCTCCAAGTGACAGGGTGTGCAGGACCAGCCATGGACAGCACGGACATTCAGCCAGCTTTCTCCTTGCTTCTGATGAAACCCATCCTACACCATCACACTAACGAGGCTGCTAATAGCTAAAGGAGGCTGATTAACGAGCAGGGGTGGCTTACCTCACCACAGCAGAGAGGTTTCTTGCCCCACCATCTCTCTGGGAGCTTCTTCCTGAGCTGCTGGACAACTCGTGGAGCAAGCCCCTGAGCTGGCACAGTGGGAGCTCAGTGCAGAAAGGTAACCCAGAACCTCCTGCACCTTCAAGCTGCAGCAGCTCAGCAGCTGCTAAGCAACCAGCCGAGCTATCCCTGCGGAAGCAGAAACAGCCTCCATAAGAGGGGTGGTGCCCACGTCTGGAGGCCAGAACCACTATCACCATTCCCAGGGAAGTCAGGCCAACATCTGCAAACACAGCCCTGGATCTCAGGGTCTTGTGCCAAGGGATTGCAGGATACCAGTGGGAATGGAACCTGCTCGTTCTACAGTCACATTCCTCAGGGCTGCGAGTACAGAACACAGGTTTGGGAGCAACAATTCATAGATTCACAGAATGGTTTGGGTTGGAAGGGACCTTAAAGATCATCCAATTCCAAACCCCCTGCCATGGGCAGGGACATCTCCCACTAGCCCAGGTTGCTCAAAGCCTCATCCAACCTGACCTTGAACACCCCCAAGGGAGGGGGCATCAATGACCTCCCTGGGCAACCTCTTCCAGAGTTTTCCCAGCCTCACTGGAAAGAATTTCTTCCTCATCTCCAGTCTGAATCTCCTCTCTTCACACTTCAATCCATTCCCTCTCATCCTGTCACTCTAAGCTCTCCCCAGTTCTCCTGTAGCCCCCTTCAGGTACTGGAAGGCTGCTCTAAGGTCTCCCTCTAGCCTTCTCTTCTCCAGGCTCAACAGCCCCAACTCTCCCAGCCTGTCCCCATAAGGGAGGTTCTCCAGCCCTCTGATCATCATCATCATAACCAAGATTTCCATCCAGCAGAAAGTTATCCCAACCCCCCCTAAAATGGGAACATTTCCCAGTATCCTGCAGGGCATCTTCTCAAGGATTCAGACCTTCAGTCCCAAACCTGGGTACGACAGATTTCATAAATCAAGCCTCATATGGAGATTTCAAGAAGGCCATAAAACAGCTTCATGATCTTTAAAAGGAAAAACTGAGCAGTGACTTAATAAACCAAAGTGGGTTTTGGGAATTTCCTTTGACAGGATGACACAATGAAAAGCATCATGGGAATGATGGAATTCCTCACAAAATGGAAAACCTGGGCTCTTTCCATGCTACAGTTTGACCTCTTCTCCTTTCCTCCTGCTTGCTGTGTAGGATTAAAGGTACGATGAAAGCTTGGTGAGACTTCAGCAGGCTGCAGAGAGCTCCTGGTATTTTTATCAAGGCAAGAAGAAACAGGATGCTAAAAAAATGATGGGAGATTTCTGAGCTGATGATTTAATTCCCACTGAGACAGAGACTTGAGCCTCCCATTAGTTAAAGCATTATACCAGGATCACCCACCCTAAAAAGCCACCCAAGCTTCACATCCCATGAGAGGAGATTCAGAGGGACAAGGAGCCCAAACACCAGCTGCACAAGGAGTACCTGATCAAATGGCCTAAGGAAATGTTGGACTGGGAAAAATCACACTTAAAAGGAGGGCATTTCTATGATTGTAAACCATCCTTTGCATTTTCATTCCCATAGTAACAAAAATCCATCTTTGCTCCAACAAAGCCTTCGACCGACCAGTCCAAACCCCTCAGCTCTAAGAAGGGCTCCCACAAGCTGAAGGCCAACTCCATCCAGGGATATTTTCATGTGGATTTAACTGTCTTCAGTTTTCTGGCAAGAAGCAGTCCTTCTCCAATCAACAGTTCACTCAGAAGCATCCAGCTACACAAAAGAAGTTCACTTGTGGTCAATATGTGTGAAATGATCCCCTTACAACCCAAGCATGCCAACATTGTCTGCTCATGATGCAACAGAACCCTCGACCTGCCAACATCTGTGCAGGGAGGATCCCTTTCTGTCCATCACTGCCCCTCACAGAGCTCCAGCACACACAGCTTTCCTGTCCCACGCTCTGACCATGTTTGCTCTCTAGCACCTAAGATTTATTTATTTTTGAGGCAGGGACAGACCTTTCTTCTCTGGTTCAAATGCTTATTTCCTGAGAGGATTCACATGGATGCTCTCATGAACCTCCACCAGTCCACATGGAAAAGGAGACCAACAAATGAGACGAAAATCTATGGCAAAAGTCACTGCAGTTTGACCCCACTGTAAGAAAACATCACAGACTAAATAGCTGGAAAATAGCCAGCAGCCACCAGTGGAGGTGAACCCTGCCATGGGGGTGACTTCTCCAGCTGTCTGGGGCTTGGGTTCTGGATGTTATTCCAACATGACCCTTCTGCCCTTTTTCTATTTCAAGTCACCCTGGAAAATGGCTTCGAAATTTAGTCAAAACAGAACATGAGGCTGATGGAATCCATCACTTTGAATTTAGCCAGGAAGTGTTTTTAGCTGGTGGCTTTAGCTAAGCTTAAGTTTGTTTACCAGAAGGTCCTGGCTGATGGCAGGGCTTCTGGGGAGTTATTGGAACTTTGGGGAAATTAGAAATCTTTACAAATTGAAAGGAGTTTGCACTAAGGCAACATGAAGCTGCTCCTCCAACCACAGTGGATCCTGCTTCATTTCTGAATGGATCAGAGCACCAAAGAATCATTTTGGTTGCAAGAGACCTCTGTGATCATTTGAATCCAACCATCAACCCAACACCACCATGGCCTCTAAACCATGTCCCAAAGTGCCATGGCCATGTATTTCTTGAACATCTCCAGGGATGGGGACTCCACCACCTCCCTGGGCAGCCTGTTCCAATGCCTGACCACTCTTGCAGTGAAGAAACTTTTCCTAATCTCCAACCTAAATTTCCCCTGGCACAATTTCAGGGAGAAGAGACCAATCCCCATCTCTCTCCAACCTAGGCAAAGGCTCAGCTGTCAGAAGATGAAGGGAACATCTGGATGGATGGATTGTAAGGCAGAAGGCAGAGAAGAAAGTTCAGTGTAGTTATGTGGCGAGTCCTTAATAACCTTATTCCACAGAAGAAATTAATCTCTTTCAACACTAATTATCAGTTTATTATCAATTAATTGCAATCAGCAGGAAAAATGAGGATTTAATGGCAGCCACTGCAGCTGTTCCCCACTAAAAATTACAATTCCTTCCACTCCTTGATTCCAGTGAGAGACAGGAACACTAAACCCACACATGGGACCACAAGGCTGCCCAGGAGCTGGTCAGAGTGCCAGCAGAGTCATGCTAGATGGTGGAAGCTCACCACAAAGAGGTGTATGTGGCCTTCTAGGTGCTGCACTGACAGCAGCCATCACCTCCCACAGGTGCCCTCTCTGGCACTCAGAGTGGATCAATGGGCCAAGGCCAGTGGGATGAGGTTGGACAAGGTCAGGTGCTGGGTCCTGCACTTGGATCACAACAACTTAGCAGGGGTTTGCACTGGATAATCTGCAGAGTTCTCTTCCAACCCCCACCATGGTGGGATTCTAGGATTCACAAAATAACAGAAGCTTCAAAGCATGGAAATCACTAAACCCATGCTGGGACATCTTTAACTAGAGCAGGCTGCTCAGATCCCATCCAACCTGACCCTCTATGCCTCTTTTTTTTTTTTCTTACTCTCCTTTACTAATCTCCTTGTCCTACATTTCAGGTCCAATCAATCTGTTGTCTGGAACTCCAGATGCTCTTCCAAGCTTTATGAACTTTATTTACATGCAAGTGGTTCAGGTCTGAGGCATCATAACTCACACACTGCCATTCTCCTGATGGCTGTTCAGCCACCTAACACCTACCACTACTCCTTGATCAAAGTACCTTTGCAGGCCACAGAGCAGCTCCCCATGGAGGTGGTTGAATCCCTATCCCAGGAGGGGTTTAAAGGATGCAGAGATGTGGTGCTGAGGGACATGGTTTGACACCAGACTTGGTGAAGTTGGGTGCTGGTTGGACTTGATGATCTTGGAGGCCTTATCCAACTGAAGCAATCCTATGATCCCATGAAACTACTCTGGACTCTGTCCCAAAGGGCTCTCAACTTCCCCAAGCTGCTATTAAAATGGATTTATGTTAAACTTCTCTATCAGGAACAAACATCAAGGCAGCTAAGAAAAACAGGAACATCCACCACAATCCTCCTCTTATTTTGGATTTGGCCCAAGGCCAGCTCTTGAAGAAGTTGTAAAACAAGTCAAATTGCAAAGTTGTCCTCTGCAATGCATCCAGACTTGTTACTTATGGGGCAGGATCCAATGCCTCTGCACAATCAAGCCAACTGTGCTCTTCAATTAGTGGCTGGGCCCAGCCTTGCCTACAAAGCACCACATGACAAGCAGAAGCTCTGCCAAGAGGCATCACTAAGAGCAAGAAACCACAATCACTATCCTGTCCTCTTAGCTTTCAACAGTGATCTTCACTCTTGCTTCAGTACAACACAATTTGGATACAAGAAGATTGATTGAATTCAGAGCTTGCTTTCTGAAGGCAAGATGCCCAAAGGACATGACAGGAACAAACCACCATGTAATTGTAAAAGATTCTGCTGCTTAAAAAAACCTTTTCATGGCAGCACATCCCTGTGAGAGGCTATTTCAGTCACAGAAGTCATTTTTCCTCTTGTTCATGGTCAAGCATTGGAAAAGGCTGCCCAGGGAGGTTTCTTCTCCCACTTCAGTTCTCTATAAGGAGCTTATAGTGAGGGAGATATTGGTCTCTTCTCCCTGGTGATAGGATGAGAGCAGCCTCAAAGTGCACCACGGGAGGGATAGGTTGGAGATTAGGAACAATTTCTTTCCTGCAAGAGTGGTCAGGCATTGGAACAGGCTGCCCAGGGAGGTGGTGGAGTCACAATCAGGAGGTGTTCAAGAAACCTGTGGCCATGGCATCTAGCAGCTACATGGACACACAGACCTCAGAAGGCATTGGTAGGGGCAGGAGACTGCAGTCAGACTTCAGAACCTTCACCTGAATTCATTATTTAATAGAGGAGCCAGCTTTTGTTCAGCAAAACCTTTAACCAACAAAGGCAGAAAATTCTGTGCTAAGGAAGGAGAAGCACAGTAATGGATACTCCAAAAGTAGATTTTGAGGTGAGTAGGATCCAGCTTGGATGCTCCACAGAGATGGATTCCATCAACAAAGAGGAGACCAGATTTTTTCTGTTCTTTTTTTTTTCCTCTCAGACACACAAGTATCTAATTGTGTGTTAGAACTTGGGCCCAAGACATTTGTTTGAGGACCTTCACAGGAAGACAGTTGGTGGCACTTACTCAGTAAATGTTCTGTAGGTGTTTGAGCTTCCCTCACACATGATGAAAACTATTAATAAAGAAGAAGCCTTTAAGACAAAACCCAATCATACAAATGTTTGACTCAAAACTCCTCCTGCAAGCAATTAGTGGTTTTGAGTCTGGGCTATCAGAGCAGACAGGACCAGCAAACCATACTTCAGACATTAGCAGTCTGAGTAAGACATCTGCTTCTGTGACAATATATTCCACTCTCTTCTCCCCACAAACCACCCAGGATGGGGAGTCCTGCCTGTCCTTCCTCCTGGGAGCCCAGTTTTTCCTGGCATTCTCACTGCTGCCCTTGGAAGCACTCATTGCTGCAACCACACTTCCAGCCAGGGAATGGTGGCTGGGGGCTGCCTACAGAGCTTGGCAAATGCTGTTCTTCAGAGAGAAGATTGTGGGGCTTGGTCTCTTCTCCCAAGTAACGAACGATAGGACAAGAGGAAATGGCCTCAAGTTGCACCAGGGGAGGTTTAGGTTGGACACTAGCAACAATTTCTATCCTGCAAGAGTGGTCAGGCACTGGAACAGGCTGCCCTGGAAGGTGGTGGAATCCCCATCCTTGGAGGTGTTCAAAAAACGTGTGGCCATGGCACTTTGGGACATGGTTTAGAGGCCATGGTGGTGTGGTGTTGCTGGTTGGACTTGATGATCTTAGAGGTCTTTTCCAACCTTAATGATTCTATTATAAGCTACCAATCTGGAATCTCCTGCAGGGCAGAGCTGGGAGATGCAAGTGGCATACATTTGCATCAGTGTCTCCATCCAGTACATCAGAGACCTGATTCTATCAATCAAAACCAACACAGAGCAGACACCAGTGGCTGCCTACAACCCCAGTTCCCTCAGCTGCTCCTCCCCAGCCCTGTTCTCCAGACCCTTTCCCAGCTTTGTTGCCCTTCTCTGGACCTGCTCCAGCCCCTCAATGTCCTTCTTGGAGCGAGGGCCTGAAAAAATGAACCCAGGATTTGAGCTCTGGCCTCACTATTGCCCAGTACAGAGGGATTATCTCTGCCTTGGTCCTCCTGGTCACACCACTCCTGATCCAAGCCAGGATGCTGTTCTCCTTCTTGGCCACCTGGGCACAGCTTGACTCATCTTCAGCTGCTGTCAACCAACACCCCCAGGCCCTTTTCCACCAGGCAGTTTCCAGCCACTCTGCCCCAAGCCTGGAACATTCATGGGGTTGTTTGTGACCCAAATGCAGGACCCAGCACTTGGCTTCGTTGAACCTCATCCCACTGGCCTCAGCCCATCCAGCCAGCCTGGCCAGATCCCTCACACCACCCCTCCCTGGATTCTATCCTTGTCTGTTTCCTACACAAACCCCAGACTCTAACATAAAGACATTTTCCTCCCTGGCAGAAACACACGTGGCGTTCTGTCTGCACTCTGGAAAAGTGCAAACTCCAAACATTATTCCTTTTCCCTACAATCTTGCCTCAAATTGCAAGCATTTGCAGATTGTTCCATCCCTTCTTTTATCACGGAAAAGGATTTTTGTCTGCCTTTATTGTAGGAACAGCAACCCTGCAGTAACTGAACATGAGAGTGAGCTCAAAATTCACATTAAACCATGCAATCTGACTTGGAAAAAAAAGGAAAATCCATTTACATGGCTCTAAAAAACCCCAAACCGGACCAGATCCTCCTATCATCAACTCTTTCCAAGATCATTTCAACCCCTAAAACTTTGTATTTTTGCCTGTTTTCATGTTTACATTTGTTCCAAAAGCTCAAACAAATCCCAGCTTTCTACTTTGCTGAGACACTTGGAACAACTCTCTCTATATTCCCACTTCTTCTTAACAGCTAATAAACTGGATTAATATTTTATTGTTGAGGTCTCTAAGAAAAGCTGAATACAGACTTAATTCCTCCCCCCCCAGAACCTCACACAAAGCTTCTCCTTCCCAAGCTGACTTGCAGCAGAAACAAATCACAAATACAACTCCAAACCCCCCTTTTTATCCCCCCCCACCCCCAAACCTTATCTGGGAAGGTTTTGCAAAACAGGCATCAAACCCAATAATTCTCTTTACACCACTGAAATTATCCTTACAGATGGGAAAGAGTGGGATAGAATTTCCTTAGCCTGAATGCTGAGCCAAACCCAGCTGAGCCTGGGTGTTTGCAAAAAAAAAAAAAAAATCTAACGCTCTAAAGCTTTGGGTTTGTTGTCTGCTCTGGAGTGAAATGACAAAATAAATGTCTTGTGCTGGCCCACACCACACAGAGGTTTTATCAGTGCAGGCCAAACTGGCCAAGGCACAGCATTCAACCCCAAAACTGGGACTTTTAGCCTATTTTCTTCCTGGTCTCTAATCTGAAGTGGCCAGAGGTTCTTGCTTTTCCAAATCACAAAGATCCTGAAGCTTTCAAATTGAGCTTTAACTGCCAGAATTCCTTTTCTCTGTGTCCATCTGAGGAATGAAGGAGACTTCTACAGGCTGCTGCAGCAGGATGAACACCAATGCTAGCAGCAGCAAGCCAAAAGGTGAGCAACACGAAATTTGGTTCACAGAGTTTTTGGGGGTTTTGGTTTTTTGGTTTTTTTTTTGCTCCCTCCTTCAATATTTTTGGCCTGATACAGCTGCATCCTGCCAAAATCTCTCCCCACTGCAATATCATTCCATGAGCTATTTCACACCTCCCATCCAACCTTTCTGTGGGGCCAAATCCATCCAGACACCGATGGTATCCAACATGTGACGGAATGGAATCTTTCCCTGGACATTAGGAGAGGCCATGAGATGTCAGGGGTGAAGCATCTCCATGATGCTCAGCTGTGCAGCTCCTTTCCATGCCTTTCCCTTCATTGAATCCAGATGCCACAAGTTTCTCAGCTTTAAAGTAGCTGAGAGATGGGGACATGGATGGACCTGCAAGAGGTGAGTCACAGACTTGGGGTGGGGAGAAGTTCCAGCTAGCCAGAAGGATGACTTCAAAAAAGAAAGTAAAAAAGGAAAAGGTGACTAATTTTATGCCCAGCTTTAAAGGGATGAGGCCAACCCCTCATATTTCAGTTGAGTGATGCTGAAAAAAAAAAGTAGAGGTCCCCAGCAGTAGGGCTTGACCTACTGGACAGCCAAAGTCCTCAGCAGTAGGGCTTGACCTATTGGACAGCCAAAGTCCTCAGCAGTAAGGCTTGACCTACTGGACAGCCAAAGTCCTCAGCAGTTGGGCTTGACCTACTGGACAGCCAAAGTCCTCAGCAGTAGGGCTTGACCTACTGGACAGCCAAAGTCCTCAGCAGTAAGGCTTGACCTACTGGACAGCCAAAGTCCTCAGCAGTAGGGCTTGACCTACTGGACAACTGAAGTCCTCAGCAGTAGGGCTTGACCTACTGGACAACTGAAGTCCTCAGCAGTAGGGCTTGACCTACTGGACAGCCAAAGTCCTCAGCTCAGTTAATCTTGCTGCAAAGCATCACTTTCCATAGCCAAGCCAAAGAATTCCCCATGTTGTCCCCACACAAATCAAATCTGTCTTCCCAGAAATGTCCCTGCAAAGCATCTGAGAGCCTGACACAAGTGTCAGGTGAGCTCCTGGGCAGTTGACTCACTCCAGTTAGGGCTCCAGCAACACCTTGCACACTCTCAGCTGGTGATTTGCTACTCCTGGAGTTTGCTCCTGCATGAACACGTTCTGCAGGGTGTCAGGAACCAATTATACCTGAGGGTATCCTGTTAATCCTTAGAGGTGTCAGGAAGGTGGTAGAAAGATCAGAGATGGCCTTCTTCCAGGTTAGAGAATCATGGAATTGTTTGGGTTGGAAAAGCCCTTTCAGACTGGAAGTCCAACCCTTCTCTAACTCTACCAAGGCTGGTGCTAAACTATGGCCCTCAGCACCACATCTCTGTGGCTTTTAAACGCCTCTAGGGATGGGGATTCAGACACCTCCCTGGGCAGCCTGTTCCAGTGTTTGAGAACCCTTTCAGTGAAGAAGTTTCTTCTCATGCCCAACCTAAATCTCCCCAGATCCAATCTAAACCTCCACAACCACAACCCCCCCCCAAAACCCTGCTCTATGAATTACTGCCATTTCTACAGGCTCAGCTGCAACAGCCAGGAGAGAAGGCAAAGCTCACCTCTGCACTCAGCACTGTGACTGCAGCCTCAAACCCAACAGCCAGGAGAGAAGGCAAAACTCACCTCTGCACTCAGCACTGTGACTGCAGCCTCAAACCCAACAGCCAGGAGAGAAGGCAAAGCTCACCTCTGCATTCAGCACTGTGACTGCAGCCTCAAACCTGAGGACTCAAAAACTATCACAACTCCAATTTCCTTCAACCCCCTCAAAAAATGTCCCTTCTCAGTCACTGTGCTGCTCTTGGCTGGGGCACAGACACGTGTCCACTGCCACATTTTCTGACAAGAGGGGAATTATTCTGTGTGCTTCTATCACACTGACCACACTGCTGTGTCTCAGCCTGTGCCAAGTTCCACCTCCTCACCAGAGCAGGAGGAGGTTTTGCTTCCCACAGCAGCGTGCACAAAGAGGGAGGGCAGAAGAGGAAGGTGACTACACATTGATGTTTCTGTGGTTCTAATGCCACTAGGCTGCTAAAAACACAGAGAGGCAGACTCCACAATGACTTCAGTCTAAACTGCTGAGACGTGCTCAAGAAGTGCTGAGATGAATGATGGAAAGAACTGAGCTAAGGGCAGAAAAATGACCAAATGCAGGCATTAAGCCTCAGCTGATTTTGTCAATGCAATCTGTCTCCTACAAACACCTGCATTCAAAACACTAAAATCAAATCCCCATTCAGGCAGCACCTCACAGTCACTGCAGCCCTAGGAGCAGATGAACCTGGGGTAGAAAGCAGCAGATCTATCTGCTTGGGTTTGATGCCACAGCAACAGAGGCAGCAAAAGAATCTCACACCAGGTATCTGCAGACCCAACTGGGAAGGGATCAGGAATTCCCATCTCCTGGCTGCCATCAACAAAAGCACTGCCCAGCATTCTGCTTCATGCACTTCCTCTGTCTGTGTGCCTGGTGTGTCCCTGTGGCAGTGCACACCCCCCAGCTGACAGCCACACGTTGGCAGAGCCTCAGCACGCAGGCCTGGGGCTGCAGGCTAATTGCTGTGCAGCTCAGCACAAGCTGCAGCAAGGATTATTTGCTTAACAGATTCCTTTTCCTCCCCTCCATGCTCTTTTTCTTCATACTATCTGGTTGCAATGCCACCAGCAGCAGCTTTCTGAGGAGCATCCTTCTAAGGAGCATCTTCTTGAGGAGCATCCTCCTGAGGACCAAGCTAGGCAAGGAGTGGAAAAAGCCCACAGGTGCTGCAGGAAAGAGGTGTATCCACATATTCCAAGGCTGTGCTGCCAACCAGAGTGCAATCCTGCCTGCCAAAGGAGCTGAGGGACAGAAAAGATGGGCTTTACCTGACAGGAGATCTGTACCAGGTAGACCAGTTCCTTGGATTCACAGCCGTTCCTCGTTACTTCATTCTGTTCCTCCGGGAGCGAAAGCTACACCAAGGGAGAGGGGAGGGGGTGGGGAGAAGAGGGAGAGAGAAAGCCCAGGTCAGTGAGCAGGATAAGCCAGGCATGGCATAATGCATAGAGCACAGCACTCACAGCAACTTGCTCCAAGACACACTGAGTACCAGGGAACTGGGGAAGGGCTTGACTGTCTGGAGCTGTCAGACAGAAAACAGTCAGCACTCAGGGTTAACACCAGCCCCTCCAGTGCCACTGGGACTGACCCAGCCCCTCCAGTGCCACTGGGACTGACCCAGCCCCTCCAGTGCCACTGGGATTGGCCCAGCCCCTCCAGTGCCACTGGGATTGGCCCAGCCCCTCCAGTGCCACTGGGTTTCACACAGACCCTCCAGTGCCACTGGGTTTCACCCAGACCCTCCAGTGCCACTGGGTTTCACCCAGACCCTCCAGTGCCACTGGGTTTCAACCAGACCCTCCAGTGCCACTGGGTTTCAACCAGACCCTCCAGTGCCACTGGGTTTTAACCAGACCCTCCAGTGCCACCGGGATTGACCCAGATTCTCCAGTGCCACTGGGATTGACCCAGACCCTCCAGTGCCACTGGGATTGACCCAGACCCTCCGGGTGCCACTGGATTTTGGACACTGGGTTTCACACAAACCGTCCAGGGCCACTGGTTTCACACAAATCCTCCAGAGCCACTGGGTTTCATACAGACCCTCCAGTACCACTGTGATTTACCCCAGACCCTTCAGTGCCACTGAATTTTGGGCACTGGGTTTCACACAGACCTTCCAGTGCCAGTGGGTTTTGCCAGAGGGTTTCACACCCTCCAGTGCCACTGAGTTTTAGCATTGGGTTTTACTCAGACCCTCCAGTGCCACTGAGCTTTAGTCAGACCCTCTAGTACCACTGAATTTTGGGCACTGGGTTTTACACAAACCCTCCAGTACCCCTGGGTTTTAGAGACCATCCAGAGCCACTAGGGTTTTGCCACTGGCTTTTACCCAGACCCTCACTCCAGCACCACTTCACCTGACAGTTTAAAAGTAAAAATACAGCTCAGAAATAAAGCAAGGGAGGCAAACTGTTCAAGGCAGGGATTAAAGCTCCGCTTTAGAAGGCTGCAAAATTAATTGTTTGCTGAAAATATCTCTATAAATATTCATGTATCAGATAAAAGTGAATCCCCCTCCAGTTTCAGTCTTTTTATTTCACTGGATATGTTCAGGCAGACATTAGACAATAAAATCCATCTCCTGGTTTCAGGGCTGTCGAGCAATTGCCCACAACACAGCAGTTTATGGCACCACTCATCACACACAGTCATCAAACACATCAGCAGGATGGGGTTTTTGGAAGAGCAGTGAGCTTTAACCATCTCCTTCCTGTGCATGTACCCAGCACCAGCACCAGTCCTGTGACCCAAACCATTCCATCATCAGGTCTGTTCCTACTGTTCACAGAATGGTTTGGGTTGGAAGAGACCTTCAAGATCATCCAGTTCCAACCCCCCTACCATGGGCAGGGACACCTCCTACCAGACCACGTTGCTGAAGGTCTCATCCAACCCAGCCTTGAACACCTCCAGGGAGGGGACATCCCTGGGCAACCTGTTCCAGTGTCTCCTCACCCTCACTCTAAAGAATTTATTGAATTAAATTAAAGGACTTCCTGGATGCCAATTCCTTTCCTGATTGTTGTGTAGAGACCATCAGAACTCATCAGATTCTTCTGCACCTGCAGAGAATTCAGAAGATCTCTGGGCCAAAGGAAGACTTTCTGTTTCCCACTGAGACAATGAGCTCATCTCTAAGCTAGGAGATAAAGACAGTGATTACAGGAGTCTCCTGCAGAGGAGAACCCATTGGTCATTCCTCTTGTAGAGAGAAACAGCAGCAGAGTGCACAGGAGGGTAAGTTAGTTCTGATAGGGCACACTGTGGAGGCTTACTCACTAGTTTCACAAGGTACAACTCAGGGTCTGTGCATTTCTAAATACTTGCTCTCATCTCTCCTCTCCAAAGTAGCTTTGGAAGCTGCCTTCTGCTCTCCCTCCAAGAATAATCCTCCATCAAACCCTGGCAGATCTGTGCTTGGAGGGAAGCAACTGAGAGACTCCTTAGTTTGTCTGGAGCTCCACGATTTCAAGGCTACTGTGAGGCTGGCTGGAAGACACAGGGGATCTGCCATGGCTGAGATCCAGTCAGCAGAGGCTACTGAGTGTGGAGAGGATTTCCATCAGAGCAGAGGCAGCACCATCCTCCTTTCAGAGCACTCTCAGCCTTCTCTTCTCCACACTGAACAACTCCAGTTCCCTCAGCTGCTCCTCATAAGACACACTCACCCCTTTCACCTCATGCCACAACCTGTCCATCTGTGACCCCACTCAAGAGAGCAGCACCTGGCACAGTGGTCCAGGCAGGATGAAGAGGTCACAGAGGGATTCAAGCTGCCCAGCATGGAAGGATGTGAGGAGGCAGACGGCATGAATCAGCCTCAGGAGCAGGCATGAACTTCACCGGGTTCCATCTCAACCACAGTGCACAGCTGTAGAACTCTGGAGGAGGGAAGTGATGGCAAAAATGTTGCAGAAAGTGTCTTTTGCCAGGAGTTTGAAGTCAGTGGAAATGCTGATGGCTGTTCCTGGCAGAGGACACATCATTGTTCCAAGGCAAGCTGGTAATCTGCTCACGTTTTTCCAGGGAGCAATTCAAGGCAACCAGACACACACCACTGGCACTGCTGCTGCTGCTCACACTCAGCCCTGGCTCAAGGCTCATCAAGTTTCCAAACCATTGCTGACAGCATTAGGAACACACCTGACGATCTTCATAGAACCACAGAATGGTTTGGATTGGAAGGGACCCTCAAGATCATCCAGTTCTAACCCCCTGCCATGGGCAAGGACACCTCCCACCAGCCCAGGTTGCTCAAGCCTCACCCAACCTGGCCTTGAACACCTCCAGGGAGGAGGCATCCACAGCCTCCCTGGGCAACCTGTTCCAGTGTCTCATTATCCTCACTGTTAAGAATTCCTTCCTCATCTCCAGTCTCAATCTCTCCTCTCCCAGCTCAAAGCCATTCCCCCTCATCCTAACCCTACAAGCTCTGGTCAAAAGTCCTTCCCCAGTTCTCCTGTAGCCCTCTTCAGCTACAGGAAGATGGCTTTAAGGTCTCCCTGGAGCCTTCTCTTCTCCAGGCTGAACAGCCCCAACTCTCACATCTTCAAAGTCTTTTTGAACCAAACTGATTCTATGAGTTTGGGGTTTCATTTCTTCTCTGATGCCTCCCTGATGTCCCTCCCCTCCTTCACTTATGACATTGGTGCAATTCAGGAAATCAGATGAGGGGAAAACCACAGGAGAAATGTCACCTTTATGCATTGCTTTGGAATGCATGCACTGGGTGAGAAGTATGTCTGGTGGCCAAGGGCATGAAATGTGAGGCTGATTTTCCTGTGAAACAGCCACAGGATCATGCAACCTAAGATCCCGTTGCTACGTTTTCTTTGGAAAACAACAATTCTGGAGCCCAAATACCCTGAAGAAATTAAAACCCCAGACACTGAGCAAACTCAGAGATAAAGAACTTCCCCACTACCCCCTAAATAACCCTGGGTGGTTCAAACACCACTTCTGGGCCCACTGCTTGCTTCAGTTTGTCTTGCAATAGGGCACCTCCAAGACTTGGGTTTTTTTGATATATTTGAAGATATTACTTCATTATATTGGAAATTTTAGCTTGGCAAATTGGTTTTCCACCAGGGAAACGTTTTCTACCTAATTACCCTGACAGCTTAAATGCATTTCTCTGGCCTATTTTTCTTCTCTCCAGATTTATCTTGCTAAATTGTCTAATTATCCTCCCACACTGTTCCCCATCTTCTCCTGCTTTCTCCTCAACTGTGGCTTCAGAGTAGGAAAAGAACATTTCCAACAGTGGCTTCGTTATCCAAACACAAATATCCTGAAGTAATGATGAAAGTGAAGACAAGACTGACATGTTTAAAGAGTATTTTTATCTCTGAAGCTCCATTTCTTCCCTTGGAGAGCTCAAAAAGCAGAACCCAAAACCAGCAACAACAAATCCAAAATCAAGCAGAGCTCAGCAGGACCCTTTAGCTCTTGCTGAGCCTTCATCAGATCCCCCTCTAGGGCTGCTCTTCTCCAGGATCAACAGCCCCAGAGCTCCCAGCCTTTCCTCCTCATAGAGATGCTCCAGGCCCCTCAGCATCTTTGGATCCTACTCTGGACTCTCCCCAGTAGTTCCCTGTCTCTCTTAAACTGGGGAGCCCAGAGTTAGACAGGAATCTCCAAATGTGTCCTCACAAGGGCAGAGTAGAGGCATAGGAGAACCCTGCAGTTTTTGCTAGTGGCAAAGCAGAGGACTTCTACCCCTTCCAGTCAGAGTTTTGGTCAGGTGGACACTCCCCATGCCACTTTATCCATGCTGGACTGCCTTTGTAACACTGCTCTCAGACACCAAGCACAGCAGGATCTAGCTTCACAGACTCATGGAGCAGCTTGGGTTGGAAAGGAGCTTGAAGATCATCTAGCTCCAACCCCCCTACCATGGCAAAATGAATGCAGCATTCAAGGTTTGGCCTCACTACTGCCCAGTACAGGATGATCACTGCCCTGGTCCTCCTGGCCATGGGCAGCTGGTGCCTCACTGAAGATGAAATCAGGAGGAGCCATGACACAACTTGACTCTCCCTACAGTCAGCAACACACAGCTGGGAAAGGTCTCACTTCCAGTCCCCAGCTCCCAGCTGAGCTGCCGACACAGCCACCTTCTGTCTCTGCTGCTGGAGTTTGTTTGCTTTAATTCTTAAGCCAAGTGGATTGGATTCTGAAGCTCACTGAGACATAAAGTCTCAGAGAGTTGTTCTCAGGCCTCCCTCTCCCAGATCTTCCTGCTTCAAGCCACAAATGTTTTCTCCTGTGGGCTCACCCTTTTCTTTCCTCTAAACGTGTAAGAAGGTCGAGCTCCACAAGCAATGAAATATTCATTACAACTTCTCAGAGGCAGTCATTAGGGACTCCATTAGGAAAAAAACAACTTCTTCAGGTCTGGAAACGGAATGTTTTCATCAAGTTAAAATATCTGATGTGATTAAAAACAAACTAATGAGCTCCCCCCCCCGCCAACCCTGCTCCACCAAGCTGCGTGCAGAGCACTGCCCCAGGCACTTGATGACTGGCAAGGAGGACCCTGGAAGGCTCCAAAGATGGATTTGCTGGGTTTGTCTTTGGTCTTTAAAGCTCAGTATGAACTTTGTTACAGTGAAAGTGGTGAGAGGCTGGAACAGGTTGTCCAGGGAGGTTGTGGATGCCCCCCTCACAGGGGTGTTCAAGGCTGGCAGGGGGAAAAGGAGGGGGGGAAAAAGGAGGGGGGGAAAAAGGAGGGGGGGAAAAAGGAGGGGGGGAAAAAGGAGGGGGGGAAAAAGGAGGGGGGGAAAAAGGAGGGGGGGAAAAAGGAGGGGGGAAAAAGGAGGGGGGGAAAAAGGAGGGGGGGAAAAAGGAGGGGGGAAAAAGGAGGGGGGGAAAAAGGAGGGGGGGAAAAAGGAGGGGGGGAAAAAGGAGGGGGGAAAAAGGAGGGGGGGAAAAAGGAGGGGGGGAAAAAGGAGGGGGGGAAAAAGGAGGGGGGAAAAAGGAGGGGGGAAAAAGGAGGGGGGGAAAAAGGAGGGGGGGAAAAAGGAGGGGGGGAAAAAGGAGGGGGGGAAAAAGGAGGGGGGGAAAAAGGAGGGGGGGAAAAAGGAGGGGGGGAAAAAGGAGGGGGGGAAAAAGGAGGGGGGGAAAAAGGAGGGGGGAAAAAGGAGGGGGAAAAAGGAGGGGGGGAAAAAGGAGGGGGGGAAAAAGGAGGGGGGAAAAAGGAGGGGGGGAAAAAGGAGGGGGGGAAAAAGGAGGGGGGGAAAAAGGAGGGGGGGAAAAAGGAGGGGGGAAAAAGGAGGGGGGGAAAAAGGAGGGGGGGAAAAAGGAGGGGGGGAAAAAGGAGGGGGGGAAAAAGGAGGGGGGGAAAAAGGAGGGGGGAAAAAGGAGGGGGGGAAAAAGGAGGGGGGGAAAAAGGAGGGGGGGAAAAAGGAGGGGGGGAAAAAGGAGGGGGGGAAAAAGGAGGGGGGAAAAAGGAGGGGGGGAAAAAGGAGGGGGGGAAAAAGGAGGGGGGGAAAAAGGAGGGGGGAAAAAGGAGGGGGGGAAAAAGGAGGGGGGAAAAAGGAGGGGGGGAAAAAGGAGGGGGGGAAAAAGGAGGGGGGGAAAAAGGAGGGGGGGAAAAAGGAGGGGGGGAAAAAGGAGGGGGGGAAAAAGGAGGGGGGGAAAAAGGAGGGGGGGAAAAAGGAGGGGGGGGAAAAAGGAGGGGGGAAAAAGGAGGGGGGGAAAAAGGAGGGGGGGAAAAAGGAGGGGGGGAAAAAGGAGGGGGGAAAAAGGAGGGGGGGAAAAAGGAGGGGGGGAAAAAGGAGGGGGGGAAAAAGGAGGGGGGGAAAAAGGAGGGGGGGAAAAAGGAGGGGGGGAAAAAGGAGGGGGGGAAAAAGGAGGGGGGGAAAAAGGAGGGGGGGAAAAAGGAGGGGGGGAAAAAGGAGGGGGGGAAAAGGAGGGGGGGAAAAGGAGGGGGGGAAAAGGAGGGGGGGAAAAGGAGGGGGGGAAAAGGAGGGGGGGAAAAAGGAGGGGGGGAAAAGTGGAGGGGGGAAAAGTGGAGGAAGGAAGCAATAAATGTCACAGAGGCAAACAGGAATGGTACACAAGTATCTCTTTCAAATTCCTTTTCCATTCCACAATATCACCCAAATGAAACCTTTCCTTAACAAAAGCAGCTGCAAGGGTGTGTGAAATGAGCAAGGGTACAGGTGCCCAGCAATACCACACTGCTGTCAGAATATGGCTGCAAATGCTGCAGTAATTACTGGCACAGATCCCTCCAGGTCCAATAAACCTGGCCCCAAGCAGAGGGCTTTGATGTAAAAGAATGTGAGCACATATTTGAGTGTCTTGACAGAAATGTCTGTCAGAGAGCATCATGCAAACAGCACTTCTGGCCCAGGGAGGGGATTTTAAACTTGCTCTGTTTCAAACTTCTGCGATTTGACTCTTGTGAAGCTGTTGGGAGCTTGTCCCCTACATCTCCAGAGCATATCAAGTTGTTCCCTGTGAATTCCTTGCTTTGAAAATATGGAAGACAAAGAAGAAAGGCAGAAAAGGGAAGCAGAGAGAGCAAACCCAGCTACTCACAGAAGCCTGTTGTAAGGAATCAGAGTAAGAAAAAAGCCACAAAGTCAAACAAATAGATTCCAAATAATTCATTTCAAGCCCCCAGCTGCTGAATTTGGAGCCCAAGAGGCACTGCCATGCAAACAGTGCTGTACTTTGGAAGCAGCTACTCCAAACAGTTCCTCTACTCTACTCTGGCTGCCCAGCCAAGCACAAAGGCACAAATTAAACACACACACACAAAAAAAAAATCTCAGTTTCTCTGCCTTTGGGCAAGTATTAAGCTCAGATTTTGGAGTAACACAGGAACTGTGTCACCAGCTCTTGTCCCACTAACCAAAACCTCACAGGAAAGGTGTCCCTCAGCCTGATGCAACTAAGAGGGGAAAAGCAGCATGTGAAGAGATCCCCTTTATTCACACATGCAAATCTGGGGGCAAGGCATAAAGGCTTAGTGGGTCA
Organism: Indicator indicator; assembly: GCF_027791375.1. Taxonomy (NCBI): domain Eukaryota; kingdom Metazoa; phylum Chordata; class Aves; order Piciformes; family Indicatoridae; genus Indicator; species Indicator indicator. Next base: position 4,177,105 of record NC_072043.1, read on the forward strand.
CATGAAAAGCAACCAGCAAAGATAGGCAGGAAATAGGAAGTGGTTTAAGTCCAAGTCTCCTCCTCAAAAGACAAGGAGAGCTGAGCCAGCACAAAGGGAGAACTTACGACACATCCTAAGAGTGACTTGGGATTTCCAAGGGAAGGAGCCCTGGCAATTCTCATCATGATTTCACAGAGGGCTTGTAGATGCCTTGCACTGCTCATTGAAAGCCTGCAGTAGGACTGAGCTGCCTGAGGCAGGAATTTCAGAGGTAGGCACGTGGATAAAAGTCATTCCTAGAAAGCCCAGATGCCGATTTTTGCCTGGTTAATAATTTACTGGCTATGAATGAAAAAACACATGTAAAACTGATCTGTCTGCTGTCTGTTTTCTGTGGCTCCTGCCAGCGTGGCACCTAGGATGAGTATTTTGTGCCTCTGCACCTGATTAAAGATTTATCCAGAGCTGTGTTTCACTTACATATACATCTGCATCAAAAAGAAACTTGTGATGAAGGCTTAAAGACTATTCAGACCTAAGTTCTGAGTCCATATACACTCTCTTTTTCAAGATATCATTTATATTCTGTTTTTTATACTAGCATTGGCTATTATATAGTTTATCTAGTAGTATAAAGTTTATCTTATATAGTTTGTAGCTATTTTGCATTCCAATTACTACAGAAGGATGCGTGGAAGGTCAAAAGGAAATGAAATAAATTCTAAACTCATCTCATTTTCAAAAGCCACCTTTGCTCAACATCCCCTGACAACAAAGAAAGTGTCCTAGGTGTTGTTAGCAAGTTTGGAACACATCTAGCACCCTAAAATGCAGCACACATCCATTGTTTTTGTTCCTTTAGTTAGTAGAAGATGCACTAGAAGTTTAAAATCCGCTCAATTCTGCTGAGGCAGGAAAGAAACCACTGCTGGGATGTTCCCCGGTTAATTCCTTCTACCTCATTAATATGGATTTCAGAATGACTACCTCAGTGCAAAAAAAAACCCTTCCCAAAGGCCACAGGTTAAGCTTGGGGAGGAGAGCCACAGTTTGCATTATCCTGAGCTGTAAAACTGGTAACATAAGGCAGGCTGCACACAAATGCCATAACCCTCCCTCCCCCTTCAAACTACAGACTAAAACCTGCCTGGAAAACCAAAATCTTTCCTGATTGCCACACGAGCACTTGGTGCCATCCTCAAGGTGTTCTGCCAGCTGCTTTTCTTTCAGCATTACCATCAGATTGTGGCAGCAAACAGAAAAGGGATCTTGTAGGGAGCAGGCAGGAGCTCCTGCAAGGCTGAGCGCTACTTACCCCTGCTCCAATGATCTATTCTTTCCATGGATGGGCTCCCTAGCCAAGGCCTAACAGCTCCAGGTCTCTCCGTAGCTTCCCAGCAGCTAATTGAAAAAACCTTGCAGGCATCAGCTCCGAAACGCAACGGCTCCAGGCTGGCAAAATCAGACGAAAGTCCTGAGGTGCAGCTCTCCCGCTCGCCTCCCTCCCCGCTGCCGCCGCTGCCGGGGCTGAACGTGCCTATGAATAGCATGGAGGAGCTGCCTCCACGGCCCCGTCAGCCGTTTCCACGCTGCCCATTTCATGCTCAATTTGCACTGCAGAGAAACCAGTGGTGCGCTCCGCTCTCTCCCTCGCTCCCTCCTTGGAAAGGTCCCGCAAGAGGAGCCGTGGAGTTTCACAAGAGCCAAGAGAAACAAGGAGGGAGGGAATGCACGCAGGGGTTGTGCTCAGGCGAGCGCACAGCGCTCTGCTGCTACAGCTCCAAAGGAGGAGAAGGGGAAAACAAAACAAAACAAAACAAAACAAAAACCAACAAACCCCACAACAAAAAGCATGACAGCAAAGTGCCCTCACATGCCTGAAAGCCAGCAGAGTTTGAGGCAAGCTGATTCCTCACCGCTGGCTCTTTCCTGCTGGGATCCAACGGCACGGAGCTAAAGCTCCACCAAATTCCTCTCCCGTTCCCGGTGCTGTGCAAGCTGCAAATCAATGCAGGATGTGTGCCCTAGTGCCCAGGGACAACGCTGCTCTGTTCACCCCCTGCATGCCCTACAGAGAACAGGTATTTAAATCCTAGAGTCACAGAATGTTTCCTTCTCTGGAGGCTTTCAAAACCCACCTGGATGTGCTCCTGTGTGACCTGCCCTAGGTGATCCTCCTCTGACAAGGGGCTTGGACTCAATGATCTCCAGAGGTCCCTTCCAATCCCTACTTTCTATATTTCTATGAATGGTTTGGGTTTGAAGAGACCTTATAGATTAAAAGTTTGCTGGCAAAATCTTCCTTGGTCTGTTAACACCCTAAACATGCCACCTTGTCCAAGGGGTCCACACTCTGAGCACAGAATGAAGGGCACTCTGGCATCTGCAACATCAGACTCACCAGCAGGATGCTATCAGTCACCACTTGAGCACAGACCACCACCACCAAGGGCATCACCTGAGATTTGGGGTTCAGAGATTGATAGAATGAAGGGCACTCTGGCATCTCCAATGTCAGACTCACCAGCAGGATGCTATCAGTCACCACTTGAGCACAGACCACCCCACCAAGGACATCACCCCAGATTTGGGGTTCAGAGATTCATAAATTCAAAGAATGATTTTGGGATGGATGAGACCTCAGAGGTCATCTAATTCCAATCCCCTGCCATGGGCAGAGACATCTCCCACCAGCCCAGGTTGCTCAAGGATTCATCCAACCTGGCCTTGAACACCTCCAGGGAGGAGGCATCCACGACCTCCTTGGGCAACCTGTTCCAGTGTCTCTCTGGAGCCCTACACCATGTAGCCACAGCTCTCCTTGTCCCACCTACTCATAGCACGTTATGATGCTGAACCCTTCTGTTCCCAACCACAGACTGAGCTGGAGATCACTGCAATGCCTTGAACTGCAGAAACAGAAAATAAAAGCCAAGAACTAATGAACCTGCCTCAAACTCCTTCTAAGAGGAACCACCTTCCTCATTCCAACACCCCCAACCTCCAAGCAACATCAACAAATTCCACCAGTTTCCCGGGAACCCAAATCAAATCACTCTGTTGACCAACAGAAATGGTGCTTGCAAGGAAATGACACTGACAAAGAGAGAAACATTCCCCTTGCTGTCACAGGCTCCACATCTGTGCCTGGTACCAGGCTGGTCCTAAGTCTGCTTTCTGCATGGTCACAATCTTCATCAAGCCATCATGTTCATCCTTCCACAGTGAAGTCCTTCAGAGGAATATGCAAAACTTTCCTTGAGCCTCCCTCAACTCCTTTTTAGAGGAACCATCTTCCTCATTCCAACACCCCCAAATCCCCAAGCAACACCACCACATTCCATCAGTTTCCCAGGACCTCAAATCAAACCTCTCTGTTGATCAACAGAATTAGGCAGAAGTGACACACTGTGCTTTCCCAGAGACAAAACTCTCTACCACCACCCACAGCACAGCCAGCATCCCATGTTTGTTCCCCCCCTTGCCTCACTGAGCTCAATTAAACAGTTAACCACAAAAAAAATCACCCCAAAAAACCCTTAAAACCCTTTCTGGCTGCCAACCAAACTTTGCTTCCGACATAAATTCCCAGAAAATTGTGATGCCTACCAGCAGCCAAAAAAGAAAAAGCCAGTCTGGCTCCAAAGGAAACCACCTTCAGTCCCCAGCTAATTGACCCTGGTGACCATAATAGCAGATATTTGGAAATAGGCACTTTGATACCCAGAAGTCCACATGCCCTCTCTTGTGTGTTAGTCCTTACACCACAGGCTCTGCTCCAAAAGGGGAAAGGAAATATCTTCCATCTTCCAGTTCAAAGCAGAGCTGATCCAACCTAATGATGGGTTCCCATAGCCACACTGGGTGTTTCTGCAACACAAAGTCACTGCAGGCAGCTGAAGGATTCTTCTTTCTTTCATGGATTCACAGAATAGTTTGGCTTGGAAGGAACCTTCAAGATCATCCAGTTCCAAGCCCCCTGCCATGGGTCAGGACACCTCCCACCAGCCCAGAGTGCTCAAGACCTCATGCAACCTGTCCTTGAACACCTCCAAGGAGGAAACACCCACAACCTCTCTGGGCAACCTGTCCCAGTGTCTCCTCACCCTCACTGTAAAGAATTTCTTCCTGATCTCCAGCCTAAATCTACCCTCCTATCAAGGTTAAACCTTAACCTTGAGACGTGCAGCTTGCTCCTAGAAACACCCAGGCTCAGGGTTAGAACAGGTCTAATGATGAAGCTTTCTGTGCCCTTTCTAACCTCCAACCTAAACCTGCTCGCCTCAAGCTTCAATCCATCCCCTCCCAGCCCTTGTCAGAAGTCCCTCCCCAGCTCTCCTGTAGCTCCCTTCAGGTACTGGAAGGCTACTCTAAGATCTCCCTGGAGACTTCTCCAGGCTGAACAGCTCCAACTCTTTCAGCCTGCCCCCAGAGCAGAGGTTCTCCAGCCTTCTGATCATCTTTGTGGCCTCCTCTGGACCTGCTCCAGCAGTTCCACTTTTTCTTGTGCTGGGGGCACCAGAACTGGAGGCAGTGCTCCTGTACTTCATCTTCAGACCTTCCAGCTCTCTGCCAGGCAGCACACTGCTGAAAGCTCCCAGCCAAACATGGAGCATTTTTGAACTCTAGGAGCGGCTCCAGTTTCATCTCGTGTTGTTTGGGTGTGTGTTGACTAACAGATGTAAATAAGGGCAGCTGGTGGTAATTCTCTCTTCTCTCACACCCTATTGAAGGCTCCAGATGTGGCCTCACCAGGGCAGAGCAGAGGGGGAGGAGAACCTGCCACGGCCTGTTGGTCACACTCCTCTTCACGGCCCTGAGTGCTTCTCATTTCTGACACACACATGAAATCAGCCCACAGCCAGAAACACCTCCTTGGGCTGGGCAAAATATCACTGCCCCCTTTTTTCTAGTCTCCAACCCATCCTGACTCCAAATAAATCCCAATTATCAAGATGAAAAATTTGAAAACTGGGAGTTCAAGGATGTTTGAAAATTCATTACAATCACCTCTGCTAAAATATGGACTGGAATTAGGTGCAAGGAGAAGCCCTCTGGGAGTATCCTGGAGTTAGGTGCAAGGAGAAGCCCTCTGGGAGTATCCTGGAATTAGGTGCAAGGAGAAGCCCTCTGGGAGTATCCTGGAGTTAGGTGCAAGGAGAAGCCCTCTGGGAGTATCCTGGAGTTAGGTGCAAGGAGAAGCCCTCTGGGAGTAACCTGGAATTAGGTGCAAGGAGAAGCCCTCTGGGAGTAACCTGGAATTAGGTGCAGGATCTGGGAGTAACCTCAAATTAGGTGCAAGGAGAAGCCCTCTGGGAGTAACTTGAAATTAGGTGCAAGGAGAAGCCCTCTGGGAGTAACCTGGAATTAGGTGCAAGGAGAAGCCCTTTGGGAGTAACCTGCAATTAGATGCACGGAGAAGCCCTCTGCTGCCACGGATTTTCCAGCAGATAGGAGCCTGGGAGCTCTTTGCACACTAGGTGGCATTGCACGACAAAGGATGGCAGGGATCAGGTTCTCCTAAGGAGAACACCAGCACAATTATCTTCCTGCTCATGCAGTCCTGGTCTTCTGGAAAGCCCGATTGTGTGAATATCTGTGGCATGAAGAACAATGGAGATGGCTCTGGAAGAGGAACCAGCCTCTCAGTGGCTTCAGGCAGAGACAAAGAGGCTGTTAAATCAGAGCAGTGGAGTTATTTATTTATTTCTTGAGGAAGAAAAGTGGCTTTGCCACCAAACAAGGAGTTCTTTCTAGTGCTGGCTGCTACCAGACAACCCAGGACCTTCACTCTGGCTGCTGCATGAACGCAGTGCTCCCCCTTTGGGGTACCAAAGGGACCACTTTTATACTCAACCCATTCAGGAGCTACTTAGAGCCACTTGGATGGGCCAAGACGGAGGTGGATTGCTTTGCAGTTTTTGTCTATCATGCTGCCCACAGAGGTGGTGGAGTCTCCACCTTTGCAGTCATTCCAAACAGACCTGGACACCTTCCTGTGAACCTGCTCTGGTAGGAGGTTTGGACTGGATGGTCTCCAGTGGTCCTTTCCAACCCCTATCCTTCTGTGATATGCTGGCAGCATATACTAAGGGTATAAGCATCTATCACCTACATTATGAGGAGCAGCTGAGAGGACTGAGGGTATTCAGCCTGGAAAAAAGGAGGCTGAGAGCTTGCAGAGATAGGGTGAGAGGCCATGGATTAAAGCTAGAGGAGGGCAGATTTAGCCTGGAGATCAGGAACAAATTCTTTAGAGTGAGGGTGAGGAGACACTGGAACAGGTTGCCCAGGGAGGCTGTGGATGCCTTCTCCCTGGAAGTGTTCAAGGCCAGGCTGGATGAGACCTTGAGCAACCTGGGCTGGTGGGAGATGCTGGGGGGTTTAACTGGATGACCTTTGAGGTCCCTTGCAACTTAAACCTTTCTATGAATCTATCCTCTACAACCCCTTGAAAGGAGGTTGGAGCCAGGTGGGGGTTGGTCTCTTCTCCCAAGGAACTCCAGGAAATGGCTTCAAGTTGTGTCAGGGGAGGTTTAGATTGGACATGAGAAACAATTTCTTCCCCAAAAGGGTTGTGAAGCCTTGGAAGAGGCTTCCCAGTGTGGTGGTGGAGTCCCCATCCCTGGAAGAGTTCAAAAAATACATAGATGTGGTGCTGGGGGACATGGTATTGTGATGGACATGGGCAGTGTTAGGTTGACAGCTGGACTCATGATCCTGGGGGTCTTTCCCAACCTTCATGACTCTCTCTGTTATTGTTTAAGCTTGCTGGGCAATGCATTCATCCACAGGCAGGAAATAAAAAAGACTAAGCACTAAGCCAGTGGCTGTAAATTAGTTTACAGCTTCATTTTCACTTTTTATCTCCCTGCATGTGGCCATGTCATAAAAACACTGACTTTCAAGGCAAGTGCATTAAAATCAGTGTGTTGGTTAGGACTGCCTGCTCTTCCCTCTGCTCCAAAATCCACTCAGTTCCGTGGGAGGTCACTGACAGCTTCACTCAGAGTCGACTCTTCCATTTGCTGGAAAGAAGTGTATGATTCCTCTGGGAGAACTGAAAATTGATACACTCTTGTCATGCCAGGCTATTAGGCTCTTACTCACTTTTTCTGCTCTCTCCTCCACTAAATCAATATTAACCTTTTTTTTTCCCCAGGCCGATAAGGATCAAAGTCACTGGGGGAAAAAAAATGGTTTACAGACCTGAAATATCAGCAGGAACTCAAGGGGAAGAGAAAGAACAATAACAACAACAACAAAACCCTCAAATCCTGGAAGCAATCATTTTGACGAGGGGAAGAGGCAATCAGAAGCATGGTTTGGTAGTCAGGCTGCCCAAGGAAGTCACCATCTCTAGAGGTGTTTAAAAGATGTTTGGATGAAGAGCTTAGGGACACGGTCGAGAGTTGTGCTTAGGGAGATGGTAGGTTAGGGTTGGGCTCAGATTCACAGCTTGCACTGGCTTGGAAAGCAACCTCAAAGGTCTTCTTGCCCACCCTCCCTGCAGGGCCATCTCCAACTAGATCAGGCTTCCCAGAGCCACAGCAAGCCTGGTCCTGAATATCTCCATGGACAGGCATCAACCACGACCCTGGGCAACCTGTTTCAGTATTTTACCACTCTCACTGCAAAGAATTCCTCCTGAGGTCCAACCTAAATCTGCCCTCCTCCAGTTTCAAACCATTGCCCCTCACCCTGTCACTCCAAGCCCTTCTAAATAGTCCCTCCCCAGCCTTCCTGCAGGTCAGTGATCTTTCCCAGCCAGGCATTTCTGTTATCCTAGTCTCACTGTCACATTAGCCCTGGGAAGGTTTAGGCTGGACTTTAGCAGAAGCCTTTTCACTGAAAGGGTTCTCAGAGACTGGACCAGGCTGCCCAGGGAGGTGGTTGAATCCCCATCCCTAAAGGTGTTTCAAAGAGGCAGAGAGGTGGTGCTGAGGATCATGGTTTGGCACCAGCCTTGGCAGAGTTAGAGCCTTAAAAGCCTTTTCCCAGCACAACAGTTCTCTGATTCAATGATACTACCTTGTGATTCTATATTCTAAGCACAGGTTTTTGCTCTGATTTCTCTACCTTGCTGTCACCCAAAGCTCAGGGCATTTTTTCATGAGGAGCCCAAATGCAGGACTGAGTGCTGAGTAACATTTCTTATTTTGCATTTCTAGAGAAGCAGCAAGAAGGAATCCAGCTCCGAGGAGCAGGGGCAGTACACAAAGCTTAATAATGCACACAAGGGAAAAACAAACATACCCTGAGGAGCCCTGAAGGCAGGAGTCTGGATGATGTGCAGCATTGGAGGTGCAGGACATGAATAAATCTGCAATCTCATTAGGAGCTCTACCTCCTGGCTTTTATGTCAGCACTTCTGCTGGCATGCAGCCCAAACTCCTACCCCTGTGAACAAGCAGGGCCCGTTGCTCAGCAAGGAAGGGAGGTGAGAGGAAGGAAAACCAGCTTCATACAACCATGGAATCACAGCATTGTCTCAGTTAGAAGAGACCTTGAAGATCATCAGGTCCAACCACTAACCCAGCACTGCCATGTCACCACAGGTCATGGCCCTCAGCACCACATCTCCGTGGCTTTGAAACCCCTCCAGGCATGGGGACTCCACCATTGCCCTGGGCAGCCTGGTCCAGGGCTTGACAGCCCTTTAGTGGAAGAAATGTTTCCTAACACCCAACTTAGACCTCCCCTGGTCCAACTTGAAGCCATTTCCTCTTGTTCTACCACTTGTTCCTCAGGAGGAGGGACTGATCTCCATCTGGCTCTGACCTCCTTTCAGGGAGCTGCAGAGAGCCAGAAGGTCTCTCCTCAACATCCTCTTCTCCAGCCTGAACAGCCCCAGTTCCCTCAGCTGCTCCTCCCCAGCCCTGTTCTCCAGACCCTTCCCCAGCTTTGTTGCCCTTCTTTGGACCTGCTCCAGACCCTCAATGTCCTTCTTGGAATGAGGGCCCCAAAACTGAACCCAGCACTCAAGCCGTAGCCTCACCAATGCTGAGTACAGTGGGACCATCATTTCCCTGCTTTTGCTGGCCACACTGCTGCTGATCCATGCCAGGATGCTGTTGATCTTCTTGGCCACCTGGGCACACATTGGCTTCTCTTCAGCCACTGTCAATCAGCACCTCAACCAAAAAAACCTACACTGTGCTGCTGTGAGAAACTCCATACCACACAGGGACATGCTCTGGGAAAAAGCTACAGCAGAGGCTGCTAGAAGTGCAAGAATTCACAGGCCTAGGTTGAAGAAAGCAGTGAGAGGGGCAATCAGTGTTTCTACAACCACATCTGAGAGCTCCTTCTCCAGGAAGAGGCTTATTTATTATCTGGCTGAACACCAGCTCCCCTCGCTGACAGGAGGAGCAGCAAACACAGGGAAATAATCCACCTTTGGCTGGCAGGAGGAAGTGATAAAAGCTGAGGGGAAGCTTTCTGCACTTCCTCCCATGACCCCAGAAGTGGGAAAGATCAACAAGCACTCGTCTTTACAGAGCAGGCTGTGTGAAACCCAGAGCTTTTGGCATTTCCCTCTGCCTCCAGCCCCTGGATTTACATAAAGCTTAGTCTATGACTGAATTATTGAATGCATCTTAATGTAACACAGACACAGCTATAGGACTCCCAGTGCTGTCAAACCCAGCCTGTGACCTTCAGTTACCAGCCTTCAGCTCAAGAGGAAGGTGCAAGCATGTGTGTACAGGCATGAGAAAGAACATTTCACCCTTTCACATCTCAATTCACTCCCCCTCATGCCATTTTTCTACCCACAGAACATGCAAGCTCCTGTTCCACAGCTGGGTTCAGAGGCACGGAGCGGAGCTGACAGATGTTTTACATCACCAAGGAGGTTTTTATCCATCAGCAAGTGCTACAGCATGGAGCAGACCAGAGGGAAGAAGTTTCCCCTCACCTACTCGCTTCTGGGAACAGGAGGGCTGGAAAAGAAGCTCAAGAGGTGTATGGTCAAAGGGAAGTTCTAAAAGCAAAGGTTTTGCTAGGAGTAAACCCCAAAACTTCTAACCTTAAAACAAAAGGGGACTGAAACTCCCTGGCTTTAACACAGCAGCAAAGGGACACAGCAGAGTTTGTGTTTACAGCATCTCTCCTGCTCTTCACATGCACAAAGTACATGGTTGCTTCCCACCTTCTGCTACTCACACACTCACATCCTGTGAACTTGTAGCTCCAGCTCTCCATGTCACGATGCACCAGGAAGTGTGCCCTGTACAACATCTCCAGCACCACCAACTGCTGCTCCTTTGAACAAAAGCAGAGGTGAACCTCTCATCAAGTTCAACAAGGGCAAGTGCAGAGTCCTGCCCATGGACCTTGCACCAGTACAGGTGAAGGGCTGACCTGCTGGAAAGCAGCTCCAAGGAGAAAGACCTGGGAGTGATGGAGGACAACCATGCGCCCTCATGGCCAATGGTATCCTGGGCTGCATTAAGAAAAGTGTGGCCAGCAGGCTGAGGAAGGTTCTCCTTCCCCTCCACTCTGACCTGGTGAGGACACATCTGGAGTATTGTATCCAGTTCTGGGCTCCCTAGTTCAAAAGAGACAGGGAACTACTGGAGAGAGAACAGTGGAAGCTACAAAGATGCTGAGGGGCCTGGAGCCTCTCTGTGAGGAAGAAAGGCTGAGAGCCCTGGGGCTGTTAAGCCTAGAGAAGAGCAGCCTGAGAGGGGATCTGATCAATGCTCAGCAGGAACTGAAGGGCCCGAGGGGGCAAGAGGATGGAGCCAGACTCTTCACAGTGATAGGACAAAAGATTCTAGTCAGTGAGGGCAAACAATCTTCTTGACAGAGGTGCCAGGGAAATGATATTCTTGTGTGCTGAAGTTGCCCCAGTGCTCTGGAGGCACCTCAGAGATGCAGCAGGCAGGAGAAGCCTTGCAAATCACAGCCCTGATTGAAAAACAGCTGTGACTGCAGACAGGGATGATAAATAAGTGCTATCATCATGAAGCACAAGAGCAGAGTGCCAGCCAACCTTCAGCACTCTGTGTCACTCCAGGCCATCAGCACTTCATCAACACTGAGGTTTTTTTTTTTTCCAGTGGTTGTATGCAAATGTGTTGCAGACTCCAACCCAGAAAGGCCAACTGGAAAAGATGAAACTGTTTTCCAGAGCACAAGCACACACAGGAATTACCCTGTTATTTGCCTGTCACAGATTATTTATGACATGTGGCAAAAGCAGGCTCTCATCTATAGCTCCAAAATCCCAGAAGAGGAAGAAAAATGCCGCCACAGAGAGAAAAAAAAATAAATATGCAGCTTCTGAATGTTAACTCAGAAGAGCAGCAGGAACTGAAGAGCAGAATGCCTGAAATTCAAGGGGTTAAAGAAATTTGATCAGCAAGGCTTAATAAATAGGATGACTTTTACTTTTCTGAGGTAGTTCATAAATGCTGTCTTGGGGTTTTTTGATCCACATGTCAAAACCTTAACTGGTTGTCTCCAGAGTGTGGACTTCAAGAGGTGAAAAACAGAGGCAAATTGCATCAAGGGTCAGCACCACAGCTCTGCCTCTTTGAAACACCTCCAGGGATGAGGATTCAAACACCTCCCTGGGCAGCCTGTGCCAGTGTTTGAGAACTCTTTCAGCCAAGAAGTTTCTTCTAATGTCCAACCTAAACCTGAAGCCATTTCCTCTTGTCCTATCACTTGTTCCTTAGGAGAAGAGACCAACCCCACCTCACTCCAACCTTCCTTCAGAGAGCTAGAGAGAGTAATGAGGTCTCCCCTCAGCCTCCTCTTCTCCAGCCTGAACACCCCCAGCTCCCTCAGCCCCTCCCTGTAGCCCAGGTGCTGCAGGCCCTTCACCAGCTTTGTTGCCCTTCTCTGGACACACTGCAGCCCCTCAACGTCTTTCTTGGAGTGAGGACCCCAAAACTGAACACTATGCTCAAGGTGTGGCCTCAGCAGTGCTGAGCACAGGGGGACAATCCCTGCCCTGCTCCCGCTGGCCACACTATTGCTGATGCAGGCCAGGCTGCTGGTGGCCTTCTTGGCCACCTGGGCACACTCTGGCTCATCTTCAGATGCCTGTCAACCAGCACCCTCAGGTCTTTCTCTCTCAGGCAGTTTCCAGCCACTCTGTCCCAAGCTTGGAGCGTTCATGGGGTTGCTGCGACCCAGGTGCAGAGCCTGGCACTTGGCCTCCTTGAGCCTCAAACACAACAAAGAATTGTAAGAGTAGGTGGGCATTGTGTTGAGAAAAACCCAAGCCTTCCTTCTCTCCTTGCTTATCTTTAAATCACAAAAGAGCAAATGTGACCATTATTCTCCAGACTGTCTCCAAGAGCTGAAGAATGCCCCAAATCCTGCATTTTTATGCCATTAGACAGGCATGAAAAGTTTAAGCCAGCTGCAGCACGACTCCAGCACTGTGCCCTCTGATTCAGCATCAACACCAAGCAGCTCTGTGAAGATCTTCTCCTCACTTTGAACTCCACTTTGTTTAAAGCAGCTAGAAATTGAGGGATAGAGGGAGGCTTAAAGGAGTTCAAAGAAGTGCAGGGACCATGCAGCAGGGGAAATAAAACCCAGCACAGCTCGTCTGGGGTGGATTCAAAGTGCACATCACAGCTCTAGAGTTACTGCTAAAATCCATCAATAATTCAAACTGCATGCCCCAGCCTAAGAGCTCGCCAGCAAAGAGTTTCCAGGCTCCATCTAGCTTTTATTTGCTTTTAAAACAAAAGGCAAAGCATGACACTAAATCAAACCTTGGGCCAGAAGAGAAGGTGCCTGGATGGAGACTCTGGCTCAGCTCTGACGTTCCCTGGTCTCACACCTTCACTACACCTCACAATCCTGAGTTTCCCTCACCTTAACACCCTCTTCCTGGTTTGACACTGCCCTTTCCTTCATGCAAATCCTTCCCACCCCAAGGCTCCAGCTCCCAGTGGGTTCCCAGGCCATTCCAGGATTGCTAAACCTATGATTATTGCAGAGCTTGGCAGATAACGGACTACTAAATAATTCAGCAGCGTTTCAAAGTTAATTCCTGGACTCACACTGCAAAAATAATACAAGTTGGTTTGATTTTTTTTTTTTTAACTGCTTCAAGCTGGTAAAGGGGAACTCGATCCAAGGTGGTGTATTTTATGGGCTAGTGGTGGACTTGATGATCTTAAAAGGCCTCTTCCAAGCAAAACAATTCTATGATTCTCTGTTTGGATGTGTCACACCTGCAATAAATAAGGCTAACACCCAAGCACCATAAAGATGGATTCTAAGGCTGCACTCAATTTCAAGGTTTAACATCTCAGAAGTTTTGTTGGTGTCTAAACATCATTTGGCAGGACCAGCCAATATCACCTACCCAAAACCGAGATTTTTTTAGTAGGCAGCTTGGTTTATAATCAGATTTATAAACTTCAGCAGTCTTCCAATAGAACAGAATTAAATTTATGGATCCTGAACACACATTAAATATATGGCACCATACATTTTGATCTCCAATTTGCTGTCATGCTGGGTTTGTGGGTATCTATCAAGCAACAGCCTCCCCTCTAAGTTATGACTGACATAATATTCTGAGTGTGATGGTGGACTTAGAGGAGTCAGCTCTGACTGCAACTCACAAACCAACCCCTGACTACCCTAAAAAACACTTGATGGGCCTTTAAACATACAGATGCAGACCTAAACAAGCTTCTCCTACTCATGAGAAATACAATATTTGAAAGGAGGCAATCTAGGATGGTGGCAGGGGAGGTCCTGCACCTTAAACATATGTCTCATAGTAAGCAGAAGATGTTTCTCCCATTAATGTGGCAGAGGGATGAAAACAACTGGTGAGAAGGAGAATCAAAGTTTGTTCAGTTAGTTTCAAGAGACAAGAGAAGCTGTACCTTAGGAGAGACAGTCTTAAAGAGTACCTTCATGAAAGTTATTTCATTTTTAAAACCCACAGACACACATCCAGAAGAAGCATTCCAAGGAAATAGCTTGCCCAGGGTCACAATGCTGCATCCTCTTGCCCCCAGCCCTTTAGCTCTTGCTCAGCTCCCCTCTGGGGCTGCTCTTCTCCAGGCTCAACAGCCCCAGGGCTCTCACAGCCTTTCCCCCTCACAGAGATGCTCCAGGCCCCTCAGCATCTTTGCAGCCTCTGCTGGACTCTCTCCAGTAGTTCCCTGTCCATCCTGAACTGGGGAGCCCAGAACTGGACCCAGGACTCCAGATGTGTCCTCATTAGAGCACAGTAGAAGGGAAGAAGAACCTCCTTCAACCTGCTGGTCACATTGGTCTCCTTTTTAGTTTGTGTCCACTGCCCCTTGTCCTGCCATTGGGCACCACTGAGAAGAGTCTGGCCCCATCCTCTTGACACCTACCCAGAACCCAAAGCCAAGATGATCAGTGCTACAAGTTTTGCACCCTTAGGTGGTATCCTACCTGCACTTCTTCACCAGGAAACAAATGAGAGCATTTCTAAGCCCAGGACTCCCCACTGGGAAGCCAAGCTTATGAATGAAGAGTTTCAAAATCTCAAGCCCAGCTTGCTACCCTTGAGCTGCCAACTGTCAGCAAGGCCCTGAATCCTGGCACATGAGCAGAAACTAAACAAACCTCCCTTTCTGCAGGCAGCTCCAGTCCACACAAAATGTCAATGTTCCCAGGGATGTTTGCTTTAGCAGCTCATACATCCACTGCTTGACAAACCTCCACTGGAGAGGAAAAACACATCCCTGGCTCCTGGAAATCTCAGGGATGGGATCAACCTGGAGTTTGCTGGTTGTTAAAATCACACCAGCCTGGCACGCTGGGAGAGCTGAGTGCACAATTCTTGGGTTTTTTAGCACCATTCCTGTTAACAGCATCACTTAATACAGACAAAAACATGAGGGGTTTAATCCTCTCTCACACCACTGAAACTGGGATTATTTTCCTGGAGCCCACAGATTCCTTTCACATTTTTAATAACTTTTAATTATCCCTAGAATACATCTTGTAGGTCTTTCTCTCTCTCTTTTTTTTTTTTCCCTTCCCTTCTTCCAGGAAGAAAAATTTTCCAACACAAGTCTGTTCCAGTTACTAATTAAAGCAATTTTTATACTTTCCTGTGACATGCTGCTAAAGGTGATTTATAGAGGTGGCACACAGCAGGAGGTCAATGCCAAAGCTAACAGCTGGGCTTAGGAAAGTCACTTCCAAAATTTACTCAGGCCATCAAACAACCACCATGCACCAACCTAGAGTGAAAATTCACAAAGAGCTTTGCTCTGGTTTTCAGGCAAGAAAAACAAAGCTGGATTCCTGCAGGAGGTGAATGCTCTTTGCCCAGTCACAAAGAAGAGCCAAGTGTGCCCAGATTTCCTCAAAACCATTTTGGTTCCCAAGTGCTCAGCACTTGAGTAACAGGAGAAACCCATCTCAAGGCATTCAAGTTTGAGAAAATGCTCATCCACACTTGCACAGGGATTTTGTTTCTCTAACAAGGACTGACAAGACAAGAGGGAAGGGATTGAAGCTTGAGGAGGGCAGATTTAGACTGGAGATGAGGAAGAAATTCTTTCCAGGGAGGGTGGAGAGACACTGGAACAGGTTACCCAGGAAGGTTGTGGATGCCTCCTCCCTGGAGGTGTTCAAGGCCAGGTTGGATGAAGCCTTGAGCAGCCTGGGCTGGGGGGAGGTGTCCCTGCCCATGGCAGGGGCATTGGAACTGGATGATCTTCAAGCTCCCTTCCAAGCCAACCCATTCTCCTGATTAGTCATCACCAAAAGCAACCTGAAGCTGTTCCCATCCATTTCAGGTCTACACCTCCAAATGCACACAAGGGTGCTCCTCTGAGCACTTCACTTAATCACAAACACCTTCGGCCAAATAGAATCATAGAATCATAGAATCAGTCAGGGTTGGAAGGGACCACAAGGATCAGCCAGTTCCAACCCCCCTGCCATGGCCAGGGACACCTCACACTGGATCAGGCTGGCCAGAGCCTCATCCAGCCTGGCTGCAAACACCTCCAGGGATGGGGCCCCAACCACCTCCCTGCACAACCCATTCCAGGCTCTCATCACTCTCATGGGGAAGAACTTCTTCCTCACATCCAGTCTGAATCTCCCCACTTCCAGCTTTATTCCATTCCTCCTAGTCTTATCACTCCCTGATATCCTAAAAAGTCCCTCCCCAGCTTTCTTGTAGCCCCCTGCAGACCCTGGAAGGCCACAAGAAGGTCACCTCAGAGCCTTCTCTTCTCCAGACTGAACAGCCCCAACTCTCTCAGTCTGTCTTCATAGCAGAGCAGCTCCAGCCCCCGATCATCCTGGTGGCCCTTCCAGCATGTCCAGATCCCTCTTGTCATAGGGGCTCCAGAACTGGATGCAGTACTCCAGGTGGGGTCTCGCCAGAGCTGAGCAGAGGGGGAGAATCCCCTCCCTGGCCCTGCTGGCCACACTTCTCCTGCTGCAGCCCAGGCTCTGCTTGGCTCTCTGGGCTGCAAGTGCTCACTGCTGGCTCCTGTTGAGCTTCTCATCCACCAGCACCCCCCAGTCCCTCTCCTCAGGGCTGCTTTCCAGCCAGTCCCTGCCCAGCCTGGATTTGTGCTTGGGATTGCCTCGACCCAGCTGCAGGACCTTGCCCTTGGTCTTGTTGAACCTCATGAGGATGGCTTGTGCCCAGCTCTCCAGCCTGTCCAGGTCTGGATGGATCCCTTCCCTCCATATGCCTGCTGCACCACACAGCTTGGTGCCATCAGCAAACTTGCTGAGGGTGCAATGATGGCCCTGAGGTCTGCAGAAGGAGCTGCTTACCCTTCCAAATTACATCCTCTCAGTCAACTGCCTGCAGGCAGTTCAAAGATAGATCCCCAGTAACTCCTCCCAGCCTTCTCTACAGCAACAACTGTAAAACAAGTAGTAAAAGTATGAGAAGCAAGAGTAGAGTTCATGGAGAGATACTCTCCATCCTTGAAGTCAACCTTCCACTATAAAACCCAGTGCTGGATTTCTCCCCATTTCACTGGAAGAACACCAAGTAAGCTGGAATTTCACAGGTGTGAGCTTGATCCAGGCAAGAATTTTTCTGAGGACTTAGTGGCAAGTTGGATGCAACACAGGGAAACAGAAGAATCCAAAAACTGAGGTGAACTGACTCAAATATTTTCCTAACATCTTGGCATGGAGAAGCTTGGCCTGGAGACTCCAAATTTTCAAAAGCTGTTGATCTTGGCAGGAGACTGTGCCAAGTTTCAGGGAGTTGTGGCTGGAATTATTAAGTTAATAGAAGCAGTTTCCACCTACACTATGAACATCATCACTTTGACAGACCCACGTCCCTCTGGCAGCCTTTGAAACATCTCCCCCTAGTCAAGAAGCCATAGAGCAAGACCTGGACAGGCTGAAAAGCTGGGCGGAGAGAAACCTCATGAAGTTCAACCAGGGCAAGTGTAGGGTCCTGCCCCTGGAGGGGAGTAATCTCCTGCACCAGTAGAGGTGAGGGGGGACCTGCTGGAAAGCAGCTCTGTGGAGAAGGACCTGAGAGTGCCGGAGGACAACAGGGTACCCATGAGCCAGCAGTGTGTCCTCATGGCCAAGAAGACCAATGGTCTCCTGGAGGTTCTCCTGCCCCTCCAATTCTGACCTAGTGAGGACACATCTGGAGTCCTGGGTCCAGTTCTGGGCTCCCAGTTCAAGAAAGACAGGGAACTACTGGAGAGAGTCCCATGGAGCTGAGGGGCCAGAGCATCTCTGTGAGGAGGAAAGGTTGAGAGCCCGGGGGCTGTTGAGCTGGAGAAGAGCAGCCCCAGAGAGGATCTGATCAATGCTCAGCAAGAGCTAAAGGATTGGATGACTTCCAGAGGTCCCTTCCAATCTCCACCATGCTGGGACTGTGTGAAAAGATAAGCAGTGGGAGAGGAAGGCCTTTAAAGAAGGGGAACACAGCATATAAGAATCTGGGCACCATTCTGGGGGCAGATGATCATCATCCAGAGCTGGAAGGCTGTGAAGAAGCACCACTTGACACGTAACACAGCTGTCATCACATGAAGACAAAGCAACACCCAGCAAAGCTGTCCTCACAGCACCAACACCCAGCACCACTCAGGCCAGTTTTGGTGATTCCTGCTCTGTGTTTCCATCTTCTGAGAGGGCCTGGGGCTGTTTCCTTTTCTTTTCAACAGCAAGACTTTCTCTTGAAGCACTTTGCAAACGAGTGGGATAAATGAAGACACTGCAGTCTGTAGCTGCTCATGACTGCCAAGACACTGAACATCACCATGGCCACAGAAGAGCTGGAGGAACAAAAGTGCCCTCCTACACCAAGCAGCAAGCAGCTTTGGTTTAAAGGCACTGCTGGGAGGAGCCTGGAGCTCAGCTAGACAGCTTCAGAGGGAGCACTCCTCCAGCCCTTTTTCCAGGTGATCTGTGTACAGGACTGCTCTAAGCTGGGGCAGAAACACCTCAAACTGTCCCACACCTCAAACTGTCCCACTTAACTCCAGAGGAGGGCATCTGGTCAGCCTTTCCCATTTAGGAATTCTTTACAGTGAGGGTGGTGGGACACTGAAACAAGTTGCCCAGGAGGAACACCTCCCTGGAGGTGTTCAAGGCCAAACTGGACAGTGGGAGGTGTCCCTGTCCCTGGCAGGGCAGTTGGAGTAGATCATCTCCAAGTTCCCTTCTAACCCAAACCATTGTATGGCTCTAGGAATTTGTATTCCTTTGCAATTCACCTCAGGACAAAGTTTGCTGTATAATTAACAGAGACACTTTTCCCTCTCCAACCCCTTCCCTAGAATATTATTAAATTACAGAAAAAAGGCAAACTAAAAGAAGGTGGCCCCAAAACCATCTTCTCAGCATGCTGAGCTGACAAGAGGCACAAGAAGAACTGACTAGCTCTTTGCAGTGCCTCTAACTCTGAAGATCCATCAGGAAAACACAATTCCAGGGGCAAAGCACAGCCACCATCATCCTGGCTGGAAGGCTGCAGCTTGCCAAAGGCATTGCAACAGCAAACAATACTGCTGAGCTCCTCAGGAATTCCTGGCAGCTGGAATTCCAGAGGAGGAAGCGATTGTGGCTCAAAAACTTCCTTTTCCACTGATAACAGGCTCCTACCACTTGCAGTGCCAAAGCTTAACAGATAAGGAGAGAATCTTCCATGCACCATAACCCAATGCTGCTCCAACAGAGATTTATTTTTAGAAGGCACTAGCACAGAGATGGGGCTGTTGGAAGGGGTGAAGCTGGGTCAGATGCAAGATTCCTGAAGTGATATGAATGTTCATGACAGCCCTTTCTCTCCTTTAGCCATGAGTTTTTTTCAGGGAATGAAAAGCATTAGCTGGGAATTGTGGAGCTCTTCCTATTCCATTACTAAAACCCACCCAACCAGAGACCATTTCTTCATTCTGCTTTTCCTCCTCTTTTCACAGAATCCCAGCAATGTGGGGGTTGGAAAGGGCCTCTGGAGGTCAATCAGTCCAAGCCCTCTGCTAAAGTAGAGTCATCAACAGCAGGCTTCCCAGGGTCACAATGATGCAACCTCAAACCTTTATCTACAGCTTTGACATCAACCACCTTTGCCTGGTAAAACAGCAATTGCCTGCTGATGCAGATAAGGTGAAGATCCAGCGGTCAGGCATTGGGATAGGCTGCCCAGGGAGGTGGTGGTCATGGCACTGTAGGACATGGGTTAGTGGCTATGGTGGTGTTGGCCTTGAGCTTAAGAGGTCTTTTCCAACCTTAGTGATTCTATGATTCCACAGCAGACCATTTCTGAGGAGAGAAAGCAGAAACGCACCTGGATGTGTCAGCAGAGCGCTGGAGAGCAAATCCTTTTTGCTGCATCTCAGGAAGTTAATTTAAAACGATCTCATGAGGTGAAATGCCAAGATATTAATACCAGTTGCACCACAAGAGCATATTCTAAGTGACATCAACGTTACAAAACAATCTGAAACTTGGCCAGGCTGTTAATAGACAGCGTTACACAATTCCTGACACAGCAGGGTAATGCTGCATTCCTAACCAGGCACTTTTTTAACAGTGGAGTTGATTTTGAAAGGAGTTTCCACCCACCACCCCTCAGCTGCAAGGTGGGAATTTGCTATTAAGTGCCAAGCTGTCACTTAACAAGGCACTTCAGCCTCCTGCTATTCTCTTGTCTACCCTCTTGTCACAAAGGAGCCACCAATGAATGCTGCTTGACTGCAATGCATGAGCCCTAGAGGAACCTATTTTTAAGTCTATAAACTAATATTGCTGATGTTATTAATACTTTAATTTCTTTTCCCATTAATGGTGGCCTTCTGCTAAGGAAATACTGCCCTGCCCTTCTGTAGTGCACCTTTGCTCCTCACATATTTGTATCTGGGGATGGGATCTGTCACAGAGTCAAACATTTTGGTGGGAAGAGACCTTTCAGATCACCAAGTCCAGCTGTTAACCCAGCACTGCCAGGTCACCACTGCACCATGTCCCTCAGCACCACATCTACAGCAATCTTGCTAGGTAAAAGGAAGGGACGAGAGGCAGGAAGCTGGTGCTTAGGACCTGGCTCACCTCACTTAAGCACAAACTATCATTTTGGTTGGAAAAGGCCTTCAAGATCATCCAGTCCAATCATTCTCTAACTCTACCAAGGCTGGTGCCAAACTGTGTCCCTCAGCACCACAGCTCTGCCTCTTTGAAACACCTCCAGGAACGGGGATTCAGACACCTCCCTGGGCAGCCTGTTCCAGTGTTTGAAAACCCTTTCAGAGAAGTTTCTTCTAATGCCCAGCCTGAACTTCCCCTGGTGTAACTTGAGTCCATTTCCTCTTGTCCCATCACTCGTTCCTTTGCAGAAGAGACCAACCCCACCTGGCTCCAACCTTCTTTCAGGGAGTTTTAGAGAGCAATTAGGTCTCCCCTCAGCCTCCCCTTCTCAGCTGCTCCTCACCAGACCTGTTCCCCAGACCCTTCACCCACATGCTTTGCTTCAGTTAAGCATCCAAGGTTTTGCAGAGGTAGAATTGGCACAGAGAATTGACTCCCCCAACACACACAGAATCAGTTTTGTGCCAGACCCTTTCATGCTGTCATCCTCCTCAGTTCTCCTCCTGCCATCACCACACAGACACTGTGACAGAAAACAACTCAGGGGCTGAACAACCAGATTTACTTTTTATTCCTGGGCTATATCCTTTCCCTATTGTTATTTTTCAGACAGACCACTCCTCTGGTGACAGCAGTTGGTGGTCTGCTAGTGATGGAGACCACAACACAGAGGGTAACCAAGCAGGAGCAGGGAAAGCTGTAGGTGCAGTCATGACACCACAAACCCAAGTGCCAGACAGCATCAGCTCCTGCTTGGGGAAAGCCTCCCATCAGAACAGGCTTCACGTTTGTCTGCAGAACACCATGAAGGAAATCTGCAAAGAACAGATGATCTGATTTTACTTATCCCTCTCAGAGATCCAAAAAAATCCCAGGATGCCAACCCTACAAATATGCCCTGCTATCCTTAACACATTCCAAGGAATAAACTCACTAAATAATCAAATTATTTGTCATCAAGATGCTTTAAATGCAAAGGTTGGACTTTCTCATTGTGCTGAACACCTTTGAATGGTGGAAAGGAAATCTCAAAAGGATCACATGATGCAAAAAAAACATCTCTGTGTGTATAGAAACCTGTTCAAACACCTACTTGGTAGAAAACTTCACTCCGAAAAGAGACTGAAAAATTAGCAGTGCCAAACCAGGAGGCAAAAAAAAGGGGACAGAAATTAGTCACACATGTTCCTATGCACAAAAAGTGAAAATAAAGCAGAACACTTCTGCTTCAAAAGACCTGAGGACTGCTCCTGCTTGCTCTTAGCTGTTGCAAGAGCTGAGCTCTTTGCACTGGTGTCCTCCTAAACCTTGGTCCAGTTTGCTTTGGGTTTGTGTGCGTGTGCCTGCCAAGGCACACACCTCCTGTGCTCTGCAGAATACACCTCCTTGGAGGCACTAAGTGGATAGGAGCCTGGAAAACTCTGTGAAAAGGACCCAAACTCCTCCTCAGTTGAATTTTACAGGAACAGGGGGGAGGGGAGGGGGGAGGAGGAAAAAGGCTGCACAATTCTGCTTTGCAAAACTGTGGAGTACGGAAACGCGAAGGGCTGTAAATAATTCACTCTGTATTACAGGAAATGTTTTACAAATGAAAAGGTTGTAACCTCTATTTTTTTTTTCCCTTTTTGAGGCTAGAAGGCTGGTGGCAAATGCTGGAGGCATTCCTGCCTCTCTAAGCACAGAACATGATGTGCTCTGGTTATGAGGAGCCAAGCAGCAATTCTGAGCTCTCAGCCCTCCCTGCTGCTGCTCAGTGCAAAATGTTGCTGTGCTTCTGATGGATCAACAAAAGAAAGAAGCTTGAACACTTGTGGAAATGCAACTCAGGCTTACATTTAAGCAAAGCAATTCACACTATTCTTTAAAGATATACACATCCAAACTAGAGGTATGTAGCAGTTACCACCATTGGCTCAATAATGAGTGTTTGATGCAGTCTGAGAACAGTGGCATCATCAAACTCAGTGGAAATTAAATCATCTCCAGCCCCAAAGTGGTGGCCACATGGTTGAGGACACGGAAGTGATTCCAACAAGCCCCTGTTGCTCTAACTCCTTATCACTGAGCAAACCTCACCGGACTTCCCTCTATGCCTATCCCCCAGCAGGTCAGTGGGCAGCCAGCCCCAGCGATAGAAAAAGACATCTGCAACTCACCTGGATGTTGCCAAAGTCCACGTTTTCATAGTGGAAATGTGCACATTCGGCCATCTTCGGGAAATGCCCCTTGGTGAAGGATAACCTGAGGCACATCAAAAACACAGCGTAAGGGAGACGCTCCTCACCGCCACCGCGCCCGGCGCCAAGCACGGATACAGAACGCAGTTACTGAGACCAATCCTAAAGCCAAGGGAGCAGAGGGATTTGTCGATGTGATGCACCAAAAAACAGAGGAGAAAGGAACTGAGAGAAAGGAAAACAAAACCACCAAGTGGCTTTTCTCATCACATCCTCCGAGCTGAGTGGCATTCCATCAACACCAAGCCCACATCTCTACGCGAGGGTGCGGGGACAAGCACGTTTCTGCAGTGCAAATAAACAGCCTTACACGAGACACGTAGGAAAGGAGAACTTTACCTGTGAAAGGCATCACAGCCCATCAGTCCCGGGTTGAGGTATCTGAGGGTGCAGAACAAATGCTATTTATCCTTTTTGGCCTTTTGGCAAGTCAAAAGTGAGGCATAATTATTCCCCCAAGTGTCTCCGGCTACAGCGATGGCTGACGGGGAGATCCCCTGGCTCTGCAACATGCTCCTGCTTCTGCTGAAGCTATTATAGCCTCCTATAGATATTTCTGGTGGTGAGCCAATGAGATTGTCATTATCTAACTCTCTCTTCCCACGGGAATAGAAGTGGGAAGTGAGATGCAGCATCTGGCTGCTCAGCACTAGAACAAAGAGCCATTTCCCTTCCAGCATCCCAGCACTAAGGAGAGGTGATCCGAACTCTCAGACTGATCAATATCGGAGCGTTCCGGGCTTCCAGTCAGCACTCTTAGCTGAGATAAATCAAGTTATATTGATTACTTTTGATCCCCTGTGCAGGTTAGAGGTTTGAAACCTCAGCTGCAAGCACAATACGTTGGTTTACATTCTCTGGGAGAGAATGAGAGAAAGAAAGATGAGAGTGAGCCCAAGAAAAAAGAAAACCTGGGAGAGCAGGGCAGGAAAAAATACCCCTAAGAAAGAAATAATTCAAAAAATAAAAAACATTCAAATGAAGAGGTACAGAGCAAAATGTAAAACAAAAAAGGAAAGGAAAAAAAAATCAGATTAAAAAAAAAATATATAGATATATCTAGGCCACCCACTTGTCCTGGTTTCGCTTCCCAGAGCATAGGGAGACAAGGAAAATGATCTCATTTAGACACTGCATGGGCTTTTATTTAAGGGTTTTTACATATACATGATCTTTTTGGGTTTTTAATTGAGCAGTTTCAGGAAAAAATGACAAAAGTGTAAAAATACAGCAATAGTCAAGTTCAAAACTCTAACAAGCTTTGCTTCTATGGCCAGAGAGAACCTCAAAACCTCCCAGGCCTCCAGTTTTAGACAACGTTAGCTATAATTCACTTCTTTCACATGGATTTGGGTGGCTCTGATGAAGATCCCATCCAAAATTGCTGCTGAATTCCCCAGCTGTATTACAGTTCAATAGCTACAAGCCCAGGGTATCAAAACCAGAAGCTCAGCAGAGAGAGGTAAAAAAGAACTCAAAGGACACAGCTCTTACTTTTTCACATTCTTGACTTTCATACTTGCTGTGCTGCCACAGGTCCGGAGCGGCAGCTCCCCTGGGATGTCAGGGATATCTGCACCTCTTGCCTGCAGAGAAGAGAAGGAAGGAAAAAGAACTCCTGAAACATGGTTGTGCAATACAACTGAAGTCTCATATGTGCTAGAAGTCGTTCTGCGTTTTTAACAAGGAAAACTGACCCTCAGGATTATAATCTAAGATGTGATGGGCACAAACTTGAGCACAGGAGGCTCAATCTAAATATGAGAAGGAACTTCTTTACTTTGAGGCTGGCAGAGCACTGGAACAGGCTGTCCAGAGAGGTGGTAAAGTCTCTATCCCTGAAGACCTGCAAGGCTCACCTGGATGTGTTCCTGTGTGACCTGCTTTAGGTGATCCTGCTCTGGCAAGGTGGTTGGACTCAACGAGAGGTCCCTTCCAAGCCCGGTGATTCTGTGATTATCTCTTCATGAAGCATGTTGCAGAGCTTTGCTAATTCTCCATAACAATAGCCAGAGACCCAGCATTTTACTTCTAGTTCCTAAACAGCAGATTTTCAGAGGCAGGAAGCCTCATTTTCCAAACATCTGTGCCCTTAGATTGAGGCAGAGGCACTGGGAGAAGCTGGATAGCTCATACACTGGAAAATCAAGTTAATGACAGAGCTGCTGGTATGTGGGAGGTGAGCTTCTTAAAAAAGAGGTTTGAAGCTGTTGGGCTAAGTGCATGAACACATTAAAATTCCTTAATCACTAAAATTCATTTACTGTATTGAGGCCAGAGCTCTTTTAGTTCGTTCTATCATACTTTTCCCATCCTTTCCTTCCTCCAGCTACTTCTTCATGAACTGTCATCATCACAAGGGTCCCTGGGACACTCTGCACCAGACCCTAAGCTCTAGGGGAATGATGGCTTTTAGGTGAGGCTTTCCTGAAGACAGTAGTGATCAAACAGGAAGATCAGCACAGACTTCACAGAGAAGGAGAAAAACGTGGCCCTGATGTTGGCCAGAGCTGGCTCTTTAGTGCTGTGGGTGAGAGCAGCTGAATGAGCTTTTTTTCTGCACTAACATACATGACTAATGGCCAAAAGAGTGAATGCTCCAGCAAGAAGAAAAAAAGCACCTCAGTACTCTTTCTCTTACAGGTCTGGAACAAAAAAAAGTACCACATCAAATCCTTCATCTAGTGACAGGAGTGAGGAGGCGAGTTCCCTGACCCCTATTAGTACCAACACTGGCTCCTCTCTTCTTGATGCAGCCCAGGATGCCACTGGCCCCCGTGGCTGCAAGTGCCCATTCCTGGCTCATGTCCAGCTTCACACCCCCCAGCACCCCCCAAGTCCTTCCTGCAGGGCTGCTCTCAGTCTCATTATCCCCAGCCTGATGTAGAGGTTTGCCCCAAGCCAGGTGCAGGACCTTGCACTTGGCCTTACTGAACCTCATGAGGTTCTCCTCAGCTGACCTCTCCAGCCTGGCTGATGTTTCCCTGCACCCAAACCCCAGCACTGTCCTTGGAAAAGTGATGCTGCAGCTATTATGAGCCAGCTCCCTCCTTTCAATACTACTCAAGAAATTCAAAGCCAGGACCCTCACTCTCCCACAGCTGTTGACTCCACTGTCCCACAGCCCTACAGAACACACGTGCCCACTGCCTGCAGACAAACAAGGACAGTATTTACACCCTCAAATAAACCCAGCCTTGGCTGCCTGCCTGTTCCCAAGTACACAATCACTGTAGGATGTAATAGGACACTTGAGAAGCTCCTTGTGCATTTTAACATTAAGAGGATCACAATTTAATAAACCTTGCAGGCCTTTTACACAAGAACATAACTAATTACAAGAATAAAGAGAAGCTGCTTTTAGGCAATGCTGGCTGTGCTCACCTTAATTTTCTCAGGAGCAGAGTTTCTGCAGGAAGAAAAAGAAATTTTTCTTCTCCATCAGCAGTGGGATATAAAAGTGGCTAAAGGAATCTGACAGAAAAACGTGGGCTTCAAGCCAGTTTGCAGCAGTGGGTGGAGACTACCTTAGGCCTGACTCAAAGCAGCGTAGGCAAAACTCACACCTCCAGGGGATTTAAATGCCAGCAGTTGTATTATGCTCCTCTTCCTGGTTGAGCTATGGACAAATCCTGATGGAAAGAGATAGCAGGATCCATGTCCCATGGACCCATTTAAACGGACCACAATGGAGCAATTAACTTGGGTCAGATTTCAGTTAGATCTGAGCTCTTTGGACTCTGCAGCAGAAGAACAATCTCTCCTGAGCATCACAGCTGAGAAAAAGGGCAGGATGGTGATCTGGTCCAAGTTAAAATCTTTAGTATGAGCAACTAACAGCAGGTAACACTTAAGGAATAGATGAAAAGGAGACTAACTGCCATTTTAGAACCCATATGACACCAAAATATAAAGCAGTGGGGCAGGGATGATTCACCATCCCCTGGAGGTGTTCAGGAAACCTGTGGCCAGGGCACTCTGGGACACGGTTTAATGGCCACGGTGGTGTTGGGTTGATGCTTGGCCTCAATGACCTTAGAGGTCTTTTCCAAACAAAATAATTCTATGAAAATAAGCAGCAGCTGCTTTCCATTTAAACCAAAGAGTCACAGCTACACAAAAGCAAACTTTATTCACTGCCCATTTGTACCTGGTTTGATCCAAAACCTGGCAAGCAAAATGCTACCCAAGCTTCCCCCTTCTTTCAAAACACAAATGAGAGTCATCATCTTTTGTGCTTTGTGTCACAGTAATGGAATTTTAAGAATCATTTTGAAACAGTTGGGTGACTTACATCTGAAAATTAACTCCCTAGCACGGGCAGTGGCTTCTCCCTTCTCCACTCTCACTCTCCCTATGTTGCTGTTTGGTGGAAGCTCCAAACTGCAGAGCAAATCTCTTTATGCAAATTATTTAGTCCAATTTTCACAGCTTCATGTCACTGCTGCATCAATCTGCTACAGTCCAGAACTTGGTAAACAAATTAGGACCCAATCCAGAAGGCAGTTGATTGAGTTTATCAGGATCCTCAGTGCTCTTGCAGTTCATTAGAAGGTTTTTGAGCAACACCATACCATCAATTTCTCCTCAGCTATGATGTTCTCCTACCAAAAGCCCACTCAGCACTGCACTTGCACTAGCAGCAGCTGGGACAATACTTGAGAGCTTCAGTATTTGATAACAGACTTCCTATAATCATAGAATTGTTTTGGTTGGAAGAGGACCTTTCAGATCATTAAGTCCAGCTGTTAATCCAGCACTGCCAGGTCACCACTAAATCATGTCCCTCTGTGCCACATCTGAAAGGAGGTCGGAGTGAAGTGGGGGTTGCTCTCTTCTCCCAAGGAATAAGTGATAGAAAGAGAGCAAGAGGCCTTAAGTTGCACCAGGGAAGGTTTAGGTTGGATATTAGAAGAAATTTCAGCACTGGAAAGGTTCTCAAACACTGGAACAGGCTGCCCAGGGAGGTGGTTGAATCCCCAATCCCTGAAGGGGTTTCAGAGACAGAGATGTGGTACTGAGGGACATGGCTTAGCAGCAGCCTTAGCCAAGTTAGAGAATGGTTGGACTCAATAATCTTAAAGGGCTTTTTTCTAACCAAAACAATACCACCAGCTCCACATCAACCCTGAGGCAGATAGGTCCTATTAAAATGGGATGCTTGATGGGATTCTGGGACAACATTTGCCTGTCTGTCCCACCCCTCACTGGATGGTCACTCTGTTTCTAAACCATCACAGCCACCTGCTCGATGGGTATCAGGAGGACACCTGAAGCATCTCCCTCATTTCTGCAGCTTTCAAGTATTGCTGCTGAGCTCCCTGGGAATCCAAGAGCTCACACAGATCAGTGTCTAGCCTTAAACATCTAAGCTTGAAAATGTTGGTCCTTATATTTACAGACACGATTTGGAAAACTTGAGCTTTGTGCTCTCCAGCACACAAACCCTGAGTCATAAATAATTTATATCTAGCGATTCCAGCGCATAATAGGAAAGGATTTGCTCCTGCAAAGTCTCGTTGCATTTATCAGAAAACATGTCAACCTGTCTGCCTCACATCCAGAAATGTAACACAATCTGAAAATACACCAAAACTGGAAGAAAACAGCCCAGTGAACATGATGTGATAAAGCTTCCACCTTGGCATCCTCGACAGGGGAGAACATGGAACCAGTGCAAAGCACACAGCCCTCCTCCTGCTGCCACAGGCTTACACTGGGATGCAGTGGCTCACAGAATGGTTTGGGTTGGAAGGGACCTTCAAGATCATCCAGTTCCAACCCCCTGCCATGGGCAGGGCCTCATCCAACCTGGCCTGGAACACCTCCAGGGAGGGGGCATCCACAACCTTCCTGGGCAACCTGTTCCAGTGTCTCCCCACCCTCACTGGAAAGAATTTTTTTTCTAATCTCCAGTCTAAAACATCCCTCCTCAAGCTTCACTCCATTCCTTCTCATCCTAGCACTACAAGCCCTTGTCAAAAGCCCCTTCCTGGCTTTCGTATAGCCCCCTCTCAGTTACTGAAAGGCTGCCCTCAGGTACTTTAAGGCTGCCATAATGTACAAGAAGAGAAGAAATCCTGGAATCCCACCAAGCACCACAACTGACAGACCTGTTTTCCACAATACCACTATAAAACTCCTGACTAGGTACCAGGAATGGTTAGAACCATTGACTAGTCAGAGTGTCCCTAGGCTACTGAGTTCACATGGGATTTCTGAAGGCAGAAATTCATCCTTAATCCAAGAAGAACACAAAGCAAGGAGAACTATTAGTCAGGCAGGAACATTTATGCACCTTCCTTCCACCAGTCTTTCACCAAACCCAGCCTGGAGGGACCAGATTGCTCTGGTTTCTTTCAACACATGCCCTTGTTTCTAAAAGTGGCAGAGCTGATTCAGAATGCTGGTTGGTTTCCATGACACTCCTTCCTTTACATCATCTGCATTTCCTCTCAGTTTTCTTGGAGGAGAAAAAAGGAAGGAGGGGGTAAAAAAAAAAAACCCAAACAAACCCAACCATTACATACCCCCCAGAGCTTTCCGAAACCCCAAAGCTTTGTTGGAATTTTAATTCTTCACTGGAGAACAGCAGGAAACAGAAATGTTGTTTCAATAAAAGTCATTAGCCTGTGGTAAGAAGTCTGCTGAACTTGAGTGAGAGGACGAACTGCAGAAGCCTGTTTGATAGCTCAATCATTGATCTGTCTTGGTTGGAAAAGACCTCTAAATGATTAAGTCCAACCATCAATCCAACACCCCTGTAGCCATTAAACCATGTCCCAAAGTGCCTCACCCACACCTCCAGGGATGGGGACTCCACCACCTCCTGGGGCAGCCTATTCCAATGGCTGACCACTCCTGCAGCAAGGAAATGATTCCTCATCTCCAACCTGAATCTCCCCTCGCTCAGCTTGAGGTCATTTCCTCTTGTCCTGTGGCTTGATACTAGGGAGGAAAAGACCAACCCCCACCTCACTCCAAGCTCCTCTCAGAGAGCTGTAGAGAGCTGAAGTGGTGTTTATGCACAAGGACACCAACAGCTACTCCAAACTCTGGGTACGAACCAGCTACACACAAAGCTGGCTCAGCATCAGCTTCTTTGCAGAGCTTGCTTTGCAACATTAAAAAGAATCTGTCCTACAAAAACCCCCTGTAGAGGATGATGGCTCCATTAGCACCATCCTGCTTTTACCAATTACTGCTCAAGAGTCAGCCTGCAGCACGATGAAAGCACAAATATGGTTCACCTCAGCTTCCTACTCCACAGCAACCTACTCCAGGGAAGGAAAGCTCTTACTACCCTTACTTTATGTGTTGGAACAACTATCCTGGCTCTCCACAATAAATAAATCAACAAAGCCTTCACTAAATGCTTGCACTAAAATGATCATGGGGCTGGAGCACCTCTCCTGTGAGGACAGGCTAGGGGAGCTGGGGTTGTTCAGCCTGGAGAAAAGAAGGCTCCAGGCAGACCTAATAGCAGCCTGACAGTACCTGAAAGGGGCTACAAGAAAGCTGCAGGGGGACTGTTTGCAAAGGCCTGCAGGGGTAGGATGAGGAGCAGCAGTTTGAAATTAGAGGAGATTTAGATTGGATGTTAGGAACAAGTTCTGCACCATGAGGGTGGTGGAACACTGCAAGAGGTTGTCCAGGCAGGGAGCTGAGGTCCCATTGCTGGAGATATTCATGTTAGGCTCCACAGGGCTCTGAGCAACCTGATCTAGTGGAAGATGTCCCTGCTGCCTGCAGGGGGAACTGAAATAGGTGATCCCTTTGGAGGTCCCTTCCAACCCAAACCATTCTATGATTCTGTGTCAAAGCTACTGTAAATGAAAAGTCCCAAACCTGCAGCCTTTAGCTGTTCAAGCACTAACCCTAAAAGGATTCAGTGGTACCCAGGCACAGGAAGGATGATTCACCCTTAGCTGGGGCACTGCTGAACAGAAGAACTCTATGGTGATTGATGCAGATACAACCTCCATCCAAAACTGTCAGAGGTACCAGGGCAATGTGATGGAAATGCAAGCAATTTGCCAAGTTCTTCACGTTATCACTTCCCATTGATTCATTTACTGGAGGCTAACGAGCTTCCAAGCACCTGCATACAGGATGTTTGTGTCACTTCAACACATTTTCCAGAGATATCTGCACAGATTTAAAATGCAGAAGTGATTGCATCTGCTTCAGGAGCCCAGGTCTGCTCATCTCAGGTTAAATAGAAATATATGCTCATTCTACTGCAGGAGCTTTACTTTGGAAGTACAAAAGAAGAATAATTGCTGCCCTCCAGCTCTGGATTTCCCTCCTGACCCCCTTCAGGAGAAACTTTTGTGCTATCCGTGCTCTGAGCAGCAGAGTGCAGCACTGCCACACTGAACAACCACCCGGAGCTCTGCAAGGCTGAAATCAAGGACAAGCTTCTCTTCTCAGCCTCAAGGGCTCAGTGTGCCCATAGAATCACAGGGTTGGGTTGGTTGGAAAGACCTTTAAAGGTCATCCAGTCCAACCCCCTGCAGTCAGGGACATCTGCAACTAGAGCAGGATGCTCAGGACCCCGAACAACCTGACCTGGGACGGTTGCAGAGAGGGAGCAGCTCCCAGCTCCTGGGCAACCTGGCTGAGGGTCTCACCACCTTCATTGCAGAAGCTGGCACCCCATGAGTAAGGCTTCAGATACACTTAACCTTGAGAGTGCAAGGCTCTAGCACCCTCTGCTAACAGCAATCCAAGCCATGGTGGGCAAAAAAAACAGCTTCAAGACCCAAGAGAAAGGCATACAGATGGTTTTCAGAATGAGAAACCTTTTAAAAGCATTAAAGCATTTTTATTTTTGATTGAAGCCATCACTTCCCTAGTGCAAAGATCCTGATCCCTGCTCCACAGCTAGGAGAAGCATCCCTTCTGATTTGAGAGCTGCAGGGTTAAGTGCAGGCATAGCTCAAGGCCACCACGGCTGGAGTCATTAGAGGTTGTGGAGTAATTAGAGGTAGCAGTGACTGTTTTAATTTAACACTCAGTTTGGGGGCTGGAGGATGTGGGGAAACATTCACCCAGAAGAGATGCCTTTAGAATCTCTTGGTAAAGAGAAATGTGGCAGAAGGAAGCCAGTGAAAACATGACACACTGCTTCCAGGAGGGAACCTCTGAATGCTGGCTCTGCACAGGCTGAATCCCATCTCCAAGGAATCTGCATTCAATAAAGATGATCTTTAATGTGTATCACTTTTGGAGTTGAAGCCTTTTAATTCCATTTTCCACGTTCCCTGTCAATGCTGAATTGTCCCAGCCAAGACTCCTTGCATGGCATAGCTAACAGTGAATTCTTCTCTTTCAAAAGACCACACAGGACGTGGGTTTCTTCTTTTTTTTTTTTTTTCCTGCTCCCAGCTTCTCCCTTCCAAAGGGAAGAAAAAAGAAATAAGGGGGAAAAAAAACCAAACCAAAACAAACAAACAAAAAACCCTCAACTTTTAAGCATTGCCCCGAGCTGGCAAAGTAAGGGAAACCTCTCATTCCTGAGACTTAGAATGATAGAGGAGTTGGTTCCATTTACTACAGTTTAAAGGATCAGCCTGGAATGAACAAAGAACAAATTCTTAACTATTTACCTCCTGGTTTTGGGACTGAGGTTCCCTATCTCACAGTTACCTGGGTAAAATCATCTCACAGATACAACAGCTCACCTGGTAAATGGAATCTGAGACACAGCTTAAGCAGCGTGGCAGCTCCATGAACCTACTGCAGACCTATTGGCACTGTGACCAAAATTCATCACTGCTAAGCAGGTAGATTTTATGTCATGACAAGATTTCCTCAGTCAGGCTTAAAAAGATGCAGGAGCTCACACTGATTCTCTGCAGATGGATTAAGTGCACCCAGAGTCCCAGCATGGTGGGGGTTAGAAGGGACTTCTGGAGATCATCCAGACTGACCCCACTCCCAAAGCAGGGGCACCCACACCAGCTTGCCCAGGAGGGTTTGGAATCTCTCCAGACAAGGAGACACCACAACCTCTCCAGGCAGCCTGCTCCAGGGCTCCAGCACCCTCACACCAAAGCAGTTTTCCTCATGTTGAAGAGAACCTCCTGTGTTCCATTTTGTGCCTGTTGTCCCTTGTCCTGTTGCTGGGCACCACTGAGAAGAGTCTGGTCCCACCCTCTTGCCCCCCACCCTTTAGCTCTTGCTGAGCCTTGAGCAGATACCCTCTGGGGCTGCTCTTCTCCAGGCTCTCAGCTTTTCCTCCCCATACAGACAGAAGCTCCAAGCCCCTCTACATCTTTGTAGCCTGCTCTGGACTCTCTCCAGTAGCTCCCTAAGAGCTGGATGATCGTTTCCACTAAAACAGTCCTAGATTTGTATTTTCTTTCATAGCTATCACTTGTTTTAGAGACAAACCCAGATGCAGCAAGCAGAGATGAATGGTTAGCTGCTGAGGACAGCATTAGCATGACAACCACCTGACAGCTTGAAGTTTGGGGCTGCCAT
Organism: Indicator indicator; assembly: GCF_027791375.1. Lineage (NCBI taxonomy): Eukaryota > Metazoa > Chordata > Aves > Piciformes > Indicatoridae > Indicator > Indicator indicator. The sequence goes on from NC_072043.1 coordinate 4,210,374, forward strand.
TGCTATAGTGAGGCAGCAGAGAGCTCCCCTTATTCCCATTCAGATTCCCATTCAGCCCAGGAGCTGAGGGTACAGTACACAGCCTCACACAATAGCTCAGTGCCTGAGGAATCCACTTTCTTTAGGAACAAAAATCCCACATAAATATGCGTGGGAAAAGCAGCCAGGGTTAGAGTCCTGCTCCTGTCCAGCCTACAAAATAAATGCAGGAGGACAAAAAAAAGGAAAAAAGAACCTCCAAGGAGCACAACACTTTGATTCTAGTTCCCTGTTGGCTGTAAGAAAAAGACTTTCCCCCCCCCAAAAAAAAACCAAAATCCCAGCTCCTGTTTGATGCAGTTTCTACAGATTTATTGTTTGATGGAGGGAAGAAGGGATCTTAATTGTGCCTTAGTTATAAAAGGACAGGTGGAGCTCTGGGTTGTGATGGCAGAAAGCAATTCTCATCAGTCAGAAAACCTAGGGAGAGATACTCAGCCTGAAAGTAGCAAATACCACTCCACTATTTGCTGATGGTGCCAAACTGGGAGGAGTGGAAACACCATCAGGCTGTGGTGACATTCAGCAAGACCTGGAGAGGCTGAAGAACTTGGGAGAAGAACCTCATGAAGTGCAACAAGAGCAAGTATAAGATCCTGCCCCTGGGGAGGAACAACTCCCTGCACCAGTACAGGTGAGGGTGACCTACTGGGGAGCAGCTCCACAGACAAGGTCCTGGGAATGCTGGGGGACAAGCTGCCCATGAGACAGCAACCTGCCCTCATGGCCAAGAAGGTCAATGGAATCCTAGGGGCATGAAGAAGACTGTGGAAGGTTAAGGTGAGAGAGGATCTTCTCAATACTGATCAACAGTCAAAGGGTGGGAGGCAAGAGGAAAGGGCCAGACTCTTTTTAGTGGTGCCCAGTGACAGGACAAGGGGCAATGGGCACAATAGAAACCAGGAGGTTCCATCTGAACAGGAGGAGAAACTTCTTTGGTGTGAGGATGCTGAGCCCTGTCCCAGGCTGCCCAGAGAGGTTGGGGAGTCTCCTTCTCTGAAGGGATGCCAAACCCACCTGGGCATTGTGATCCTGAGCAAGCTGCTGTGGGTGCCCCTGCTTTAGGAGTGAGGTTGGTTTGGATGATCTGCATAGGTCCCCTCCAACCCCCACCACTCTATGATTCCATGTCCCTTGGCCATACTCAGTGATTATGCAAACAGCAGTGTTATGCTGTAGGTATAAATCAGCTTAGAAATTAAGAAAGAAGTTTGGGAAGATGGAAAAACCAGCAGCCTGACATTTAATTCCAACATCTGAGTCAGTGGAGCTGACAGGAATTCATATTTCTGTATCTAAAGCCAACCTGGGCTCAGCTTTCTGTGTCCAATGGCATAAACCCCAAAGCTGGGTTAGGATCCACTCCTTTTCCAAACCTTTAGAACAACAGCAACACAAAGAATGTGTCTGCTTGGGACAGGCAACTTCTATCACGAGCTGTCCAGAAACTTCTGAACAACAGAACAAAAGAGGCAGCTCATGAGTGTCTGGAAAACCTTGGCCTCTGATCACACACCCTGCTCTAGCTGGAGCAGCATCCAGCTGTGGGGCAGGATAACTGGGCAGAATTCCTTGGATCTGCCTTCCTGACCAGATGCTCCAAAGCCTGCTCAGCCTCAGCCAGCAGTTCTCAGAAGCAGGTTAGGATTGATGCCACGTGCTGGCGAAGCTGAGGGGATGCTGCTCTCCAGAAAGGACCTGATGTCACTCAGGTGAGGTCAGAACAGGACATTTGCTGGACAAGAGCTGCAGAAAGGTTGTTCCATGTTACTGGTCAGCAAAACTGGGAAGTTGAAGACAATCTCTTTCTCAGATATAGAATCATAGATTGCTTCAGCTATAAAAGGTCTCTAAGATGACTGAGTCCAACCATGCCCACTAAACTGCTGCCCAAGTGCCATGCCCACATGTGAGGACACAGCTGGAGGACTGGGTCCAGTTCTGGGCTCCCCAGTTCAAGAGAGACAGGGAAATACTGGAAAGAGCCAAGTGGGGGCTACAAAGATGCTGAGGGGCCTGGAGCCTCTCTGAGAGGAGGAAAGGCTGAGAGCCCTGGGGCTGCTGAGTCTGGAGAAGAGCAGCCTGAGGGGGATCTGATCAGTGCCCAGCAAGAGCTAAAGGGTGGGGGGCAAGAGGATGGGGCTGGGCTATCTTCAGGGGTCCCCAGTGACAGGACAAGGGGCAATGGGCACAAACTGGAATCCAGCAGGTTCCATCTGAACACGATGAGAAACTTCTTCGCTGTGAGGGTGCTGGAGCCCTGTCCCAGGCTGCCCAGAGAGGTTGGGGAGTCTCCTTCTCTGGAGAGATTCCAAACCCACCTGGACATTGTGATCCTGGGCAAGCTGCTGTGGGTGACCCCGCTTTAGCAGGGGGTTGGACTGGCTGATCTTCAGAGGTCCCTTCCAACCACCACCATGCTGGGATTCTGTAGGCATTCCAAGTTCAAAAGCACTTTTTTTTTCCCCTAAGAAGTCTCCAGCACAGCCTTCCTAAAACCAGGATCAGCACAACCAGATTGTCTGCACAGTTACTTAAGAGCTCACGACTCAGCTGTTACTTTCTGGTATCAGTTCATAACCCAGACAAAACACAAAGAGCTGTAAGCCACAAGAATAAAACCCCCAAATCCTTCCTTTTTTTTTTTTTTTTTTTTTTTTCATCTACTCTTCCAGAAACTACAATCAAGATCTGGGGCAGCACTGGGCTAAGTGCTGCATAAAGAATAAGAAACAAACCCTGTGCTAAGGAGAGTGAAATCTTCCTTTAAACCTTTACAATTCACTAAGCTCTCCACACTTTTATAAATTGCATTTAAAAATAGTTTTCTCCTCACTCATGTCCCAGATTTAAGAGAGTGATATATTAAGGCCTCATTAAAAAGTCTTCATTACCTTCACAAGCCATGGTACCTCACTTCATTTAGTACCAAGTGCTGAAAATACTACAGATCTCAGAAGCCTTTGACCTGATCTAGGACTAAGAGCACTCCAAGGGGCTTCATAGGACATGCTCCAACCCTTCTATCTTCCCAAGACACTTGCAGGATTGGACTTCTCTAATTCACAAAGGATGATGTGTACCAAGTGCCACCTAGCTGCCTTCTTGTCACTTATGCCTGTGCCAAAATCAAGGAGTCATCCCACTCTTCTAGCAGTAATTTAGAGGTTCAAGCATCACACCTTCTAACCTCCTTGGGCAACCTGTTCCAGTATCTCCCCACCCTCACTTTCTAATTTCCAGTCTAAATCTCCCCTCCTCAACCTTCAATCCATTCCCCCTTGTCCTGTCACTCTGAGCCTTTGTCAGAAGTCCTTCCCCAGCTCTCCCCTCCCTGTCCTGCTGCTCTCCCTGCTTTGGATGCAGCCCAGCACACAGCTGCCTGCTGGGCTGCCAGCAACCATTGCTGGCTCATGGTGAGATTTTCATCAACTGACACCTCCAAACACCACATAAAGGCTCTTTTTGACCTCTATTTCTTCTCATGCAGAAATGGAGGATTCTTCAAGCCCTTACAAAGTTAAAGATACTCCTTTCCTTTTGGAACAACACTGCTGCCTCAGAGAAAAGTCAGAAAATCCATGCCTAGTAATATTACTTGGCTCAAAAAACAGCTTTTCATCCCCCTGGAACCTAGAAGTGTTCTCCAAAAGTCAGTATCATCCAATGCTTTTTGCAAACTGGAGCAGAGGAAGGAAAAACTGTGTGTATGTGTGTGTGTGAAGGTTACCCAGCAGGCCAGCAGCGAGGTGGGAATAGGAGGTTGAGGCAGTGAGGAAAACAGTCTGTCTAATATCATCTACCTCTAAAAATAGAGAACACAAGCTGGGAGGGGAATACAAAATATAGGAGTCCTTTAGGGCTGCTCAGGCAGCTACTGCCTTAATCTAACTCCTGTGAAGTCTGTCTATCCAGTGCTGCATCTCAGCCAGCCTGCCTCTCACAACCTGCAGCACAGGATTTCATTTGTATGAAGTTTCCAGAACAATCAGATGCACCCAAATGAACCAGGCCTTCAATATGAAACCACTTCTCCTGCTGAATATCACTTGGAATACTGTGTCCAGCTATGGGATCCCAACACAAGAGAGGCACGGACCTGCTGATGATCAGAGGGCTGGAGCACCCTTCCTTTAGGGACAAGCTGAAACAGTTGGGGCTGTTCAGCCTGGAGAAAAGAAGGCTCCAGGGGGACTTTAGAGCAGCTTTCCAGTACCTGAAGGGGGACACAGGAGAGCTGGGGAGGGACTTTTGACAAGGGTTTGGAGTGACAGGATGAGGAGCAATGGTTTGAAACTGAAGCAGGGTAGATTTAGATTGGACACCAGGAGGAAGTTCTTCACATTGAGAGTGCTGAAATCCTGGAACACGTTGCCCAGGGAGGTGGTTGAGGTCCCATCCCTGGAGACATTCAAGATCAGACTTGATGTGGCCCTGGGCAGCCTGATTTATTTGGAGGTGTCTCTGCTGCCTGCAGGGGTTTGGACAAGATGGACCTTTGAGGGTCCCTTCCAACCTAATGCCATCTGTGAATCTTTAAATCACAAACAAGAAAGGAGCAGCTTTATGAAGTAGGTGAAAAGAACTAATACTAAGCATTCAAATGATGATAAAAGTAGCATCAGACAAAGGACTGGAGCTGCTCAGCTGCCCAGACCAAACTGGCAATGACAGAAATATTAAAAATAGAGTTTCTGCCCTACCTTATATTTACAGCAAAGGGGGACAGACATTCCACCCCCACCCATTTAGAAAGACCTTTGGTTTATTTCTTGTGAAGAAAAAAGCTCTGGACACAAAGCACTTCCATAAATTAATAATAAGCACTTGGAAATGTATTGAGAATAAAAGGAGGGAGAGCAGGAACAACTTGTAGCTGTTCATTTAATTGTGAATGCAGAAATCACCTTCTCCCAAAGTACAGAAACATGTAGAAAGCAACAGAGAGAAATGAGTAATCATCACTAGCCTGTTGGCTGTGTCAAGAGGCTCCCAAGCTCTCCATGGTGTCACCAGTCTCAGCATTTGCTCACCTGGCAGAAAGTGAACTTCATTTCAAGTGACAAAGCCTTGCACCCAGCTGACTCTCCAGCTGTCTGACATGGAGAGCTGAGAACAACCCAGCTCTGTCCCCCCTGGCCAAGCCCCTGCAGCCTCCATTCCCTACAGGCTGAAACAGCAGGCAGACAAAACCTGAAGTCTGCAACTTAAACAACTACTAACCAAAAATCAGTCATGGAATCATTTTGATTGGAAGAGACCTTTAAGATCTTCAAGTCCAACCCTTAACCCAGCGCTGCCAGGTCACCACTAAACCATGTTCCTCAGCACCACATCTACAAGGCCTTCCAATCCCTCCTGAGATAGGGACTCCACCACTGCCCTTGGGCAGCCTGGTCCAGGCCTTGATAACCCTTTAGAAGAAAAAAAAAAAAAATGTTTCTCATGTCCAATCTAAACCTCCCCAGGGCAACTTGAGGCCATTTCCTGGAGTTCCTTGGGAGATGAGACCATCCCCCACCTGGCTCCAACCTCCTTTCAAGAGTTGTAGAGAGACAGAAGGTTTCCTCTCAGCCTCCTCTTCTCCAGGCTGAACAACCCCAGTTCCCTCAGCTGCTCCTCACCAGCCCTGTTCTCCAGACCCTTCCCCAGCTTTGTTGCCCTTTCTCTGGATCTGCTCCAGCCCTTCAATGTCCTTCTTGGAGTGAGGGGCTCAAAACTGTACCCAGGGTTTGAGGTGCAGCCTCATCAGTGCCCAGTACAGGGGGACAGTCACTGCGCTGGTCCTCTGCTGGTCACACCATTGGTGATCCAGGCCAGGATGCTGGTAGCCTCTTTGGCCACCTGGGCACACATTGGCTCATATTTAGCCAGCTGCTGACCAGTACCCTGACCACAAACATACTGTGCCACTATGAGATACTCACATTCCATGTGAGGAGCCTGCTCTGGGAAGAGGCTAAGCAAGAGGCTGCTAAAAATGCAAGATGAAGGAGAAGAGCAAGGGGAAAAAACATGAGGCTAAAACTGATAAGGAAAAAGGCAGAGCACAGCAGCTGAACTGGTTCAACAGGGACTCAAAAGTGACAGTGTTGTGCACTGCCCCTGAAATATTTACCTCTTGTAAACATTACCTTCTGAGTGGATATAAGGCAGAGGTTGAAAGTGGAAATTTGATTCACTCAGCACAGTAAACATGAGCAAGAGAGGTTTCTCCACCCATCTACAACATATTCACAGGATCAGGAGGTCAAAGCAATGCTGTGAACACAAATCCAAGCCACCACAACTCCAGGTTCAGTAGCTTTACAGGCAGCTCTGTGCTCCCTCAGACTAAATCAGCAAGCAGCAAAACCTCAGATGGGAATTTTCTTGCTTATCATCCTCTAAATCTCTTCTTTGTAGCCACCTGGGCTGTTCAGTTTCACAGTGCTGGCAGAGAGCTGTGCAAGAGGATCTGTTCCACAAAGGGAATTAATAGCACAGCGTGAGGAACATTATGCAGATGTGTAGGTTGCAAGATAAAAATCACAGAATCATAGAATGCTTTGGGTTGAAAGAGACCTCAAGGATCATCCAGTTCCAACCCCCTGCCATGGGCAGGGACACCTCCCACCAGCCCAGGCTGCTCAAGGCCTCATCCAACCCAGCCTTGAACACCTCCAAGGAGGGAGCATCCACAACCTCCCTGGACAACCTGTTCCAGTGTCTCCCCTCCCTCACTCTAAAGAATTTCTTCCTAATCTCCAGTCTAAATCTGCCCTCTTCAAGCTTCAACCCATCTCCTCTTGTCCTATTACAAGGACACAAGAGCTGAACAATGTCCATGGGTGCAGCTGCCTTGGCTGAGCACAGGGAAAGCATCACACCAGAAGAGGTCAACCTTTCCCTGGCTGTAAGTCAACAACAGACTAAACCAGGAACAAACAGGGGATGGCAGCTAACTTCTGTTGCAGGTGGAGACCTGGAATTACAGAGCCACATTCCTGAGACACACCTTGAGGTTACAGACAGCATGGTGTCAAAGAGCAACCTGCACCCAGCTCCTGCCCCTGGGGTGTTTAGAAGCACTGAGGCTGGGAGCATGCACCCTTGACTGGGTAACACTGATGAGAACAGGCAGCTCCAGCGTGAGCTGCTTCCCACCAGGGTGGAGAGATGGAAAAAGTACTCACATAGGAGATAAAACACAGTTAGGAATGCAAAGAGCCACAATCAGGAGTGGATAAGGAGTTGTCAAGCAGACTGACAAGCCCAGAAAGTGCCAGCAGATAAAAATGCTGGGGAAGATGAGGCTTTGGGTTGGGCTTTTTAGGGGCTGGGACAAGTATGGAACAAAATATTGTCACTGTATTCTCCAGGGGTTGCAGGTGCTTTTGAGAGAGCAGCTCACAGTGCTCCTCTCTCTTCCTCTGCTTAAAATAAATGCCTGGCTTGCAGGGACTTTTATACCCTACACATTTCCTGACCCTTCTGTAAAGAACAGCAAATCCAAAATCTATTCCACGTGCCCCAAGCAAGTGCTTTAAAATTCAAATAACCCCCTGGCATGAATACCCTTCAGCCCCATGGATCAGATGGATCTGGCTGTCCTGCAGTACCCATCTCTCAGGCTCCTACAGCACTGCTGGCACTCCAGCAGCAGGGAAGATGTGGCTTTTCCAAGCTGAGGAGCTGCCACACGACCCAGAGAGAGGGAAAACTGCTCACTGGTAGCACAGCACAGTAACAAATCTCAGCCTGGGGCTGTTTAGACTGAAGAAGAGCAGACTGAGAGGGGATCTGATCAATGCTCAGCAAGAGATAAAGAACTGGGGGCAAGAGGATGGGACTTGGCTATCCTCAGTGGTGCCCAGTGACACAACAAGGGGCAATGGGCACAAACTGGAACCTCCATCTGAACAGGAGGAGAAAATTCTTGGGTTTCGAGGGTGCAGGAGCCCTGTCCCAGGCTGCCCAGGGTGGTTGTGTGGTCTCCTTGTCTGGAGAGATTCCAAACCCACCTGACCGTTGTGATCCTGGGCAACTGCTGTGGGTGTCCCTGCCTTAGGAGGGGGGTTGGTTTGGATGACCTCCAGAGGTCCCTGGTTCTGGGATTCTGTGCCTGCCACTGCCGTCCTGGAATATTCAGACCTTCCTGCTATCCAAGGTGTGTAACAGAAGACAATTCCTTCTTCAGCTCAGTATGCTAATGAAGCAATTTAGGAAACAACAAGCAAGATACAACTTCCAGACACTGCTGCACTGAAACAAGGCAGGTCGAGCTGCTGTGAGCTAAGATAACTTCACCAAACTAATCAGATTCCCTTAGCTGGGGGCTAATCAAACAACAGCTGACCTTCCAAACTCAGCAAATGCTAGGGAGAGCTGGGGAAGTGGAGCTACAGGTACTTTACTCCCTCATTAAAAAAGAAACGAAACACATCAAGGTAGCAGAGCTGCCTGTGGCTCGCTGCCTGCTTGTATTAAGCTGGAGAACAGCACCTTTGCAGCTGCCTTCCTGCAGTTGTGCTCCTTCTGATGGTTCATTAGCTTTTGGGTTGAGGTTTTATTTCTCTAGACTCTGCCACCATTTTGCTAAAACCTTCTTCTTCTTCCTCAACGCTGCACACTTCAAAGAGCATCTTTGTCCAAGGAGCTCCCTTCATGCTCCAAAGTCTGGCTGAAAAAAGAGGTTAATGCAGACTGAAAAATCATTGTGACATTGTGGACCTTTTAATTGGTTACTAGACCTGCTTTGGGGCACATATTAATAGGGCAGAAGCATTATGCATGCTCCTTCTCTCTCTCTCCTTGACAAACTGCCAGAGGAAGGGAAGTATTTTGGGCTTGTACTGTGCAAGCCATTTAAAAACCTGAAATTCAGAGGAGATAAATCAGTAACCAGCATGTAAAAGGAAATTGTTCATCATAATGGAGACAGAGAATGCAACAAGGTGTTTTACCATAGCACTGAGAGTCTCCTCCCAGTCTGGCCTCTCTCTGGGATGGATGCTCCTCTGAAGCTCTGGCACAAAGTCATCTTCTTCTGTATGGAGAGAGGACTTCATCATTCTGCAAAGGAGGACAGAGAGGTTTGATGCTCAGTGATGATATCCAGTGAACCTTAGGCACAGCCTGTGATGATCCTCACAGTGCTGTCATACATCCAGAAACCTTACAAACCTCCAAGCCTCCCTTCCATCCCCATTACACTCCTGTCCTGCTTGTATAACTCTGGTGGAGAGAAAACTGCACTTCCCCACCAATCAATGGATAATTGTGTTTAATCACAGCACAATTTGCAAGTCCTAAAACACAGACAACTGCAGAGCAGTCATTTTCAGTCCAGTTCCAAGAAATTGTTCCATCAGCCAAGCAAACAACATCAGCCTGAGCAGAACACTGACACATCTGAGTCCTTCACTGCATGTTTTCCCCAAAATGAAGACAGCACTTTCCATATCTTAGCTGGAAATCACATCCCAAGGCCTGAGCCAGCAGCTTTCATAGTCCTTACTATCCTAGCTGAAGGGTGAACCCCTTCAACCACCCCAGCTCTGCAGAGATAAGCTCAAATCAGTCTTATTTTATCAAGGTAACCTTTTCTTTGGATAAGGAACCATCTTTCAGATATCCTGTGAAGCATATTCTGAGCCTGTTTGATCAGAGGCTCAGAATCAAGATTTAAAAAAAAGTAATCCTAAAAGTTTCTCAGCCTATCCTTATGACAGCTCTGGAGTTGTTAGATATCATACTTGAAGGGCATATAAACGTGTCTTTAGGGAGGTTACAGAACAGATCTGCAGTCCCAAGGGGCTGTTGAAAGGCTGCAGTTACCCATTCTGGTTTCCTTAATCAGAGACTCAGGCAGAGTTTTATCTCAGAATTGTAGAATGGGTTTGGCTGCAAGAGACTTTCAATATCGTCAAGCCCAGACCTTGACAACCTTTTCCAGGAAGAAATTGTTCCTCGTGTTCAACCTCAAGCTTCCCTGGTGCAACTTGAGAACATTTCCTCTCATCCTATCACTTGTTCCTTAGGAGAAGAGACTAACCCCCACGTGGCTTCAACCTTTCTTCAGGGAGTTGTAGAGAATCAGAAGGTTTCCCCTCAGGCTCCTCTTCTCCAGACCAAGCAAGCCCAGTTCCCTCAGCTGCTCCTCACCAGCCCTGTTCTCCAGGCCCTTCCCCAGCTTTGTTAGCCTTCCTGGGACATGCTCCAGCCCCTCAATGACCATCCCAGCAGTCGAGGTGCAGCTTTGCAGTCCCCAGTACAGGGGGACAATCACTTCCCTGCTCCTGCTGGTCACACAGCTTGCCAGCATCCAGGCCAGGATGCTGGTGGCCTCCTTGGGCACATTCTGGCTCATTTCCTTATTTTGGATAACACTGTGATAACAAACAGTGTGCTCACACAGGCTGGAAGGCAGGACTGGCTTCAGCAGACCTTAACTGTGCTGATTTACAGCTCCTTGGACCAAACCCAGTGGGGTGAAAGCCATCTAAGAAAACCAAGATCAGTCCTTCTGAAACCATTCTGTGCTGTTTGCCACCAGGACATAAGTGGTTGGGCCAAAGCATTTAACTCTCCTTTATACTCTACAAGAAGGTTAAGATGAAGTTACTGTGAGTGTTAATTACAGCACGGCAGGGCTCCAAAATTACATCCCCTGGAAGGCCATAACTGAGCTCTGTGATCACTTGGCAGCAGAAAACACATGCCAGGGAACATGGGCCTCAAAACCAAAAGTCATCAGCCCCCAGGCTACTGCTGCTAAATACTTCCATGTGCCATTCCCACCACAAACGGAGAGTCAGGCATCCCTAATGAGACCAGAAAACCCCCACCTGGGGACAGCTGGAGGGAGCTGCACAAGATCTGCATGGAAATAGCATGGCTGGGAAGGTAGAGGTGTGATGGCAGCTCAGAGGTGGGGCTCCCACCTTTGTGACCTGTGTGTTCAGAGGAATTTGAGATTTGCAGTCCTCAGAGTGGTGGCTCTTCCATTTCTCCTGCTTTGCATCTCAAGAGCTGGATTTGGCCTGTTTCCCACCACCTCAGCTCCAGCACATGAGAAGGTGCCACTTACTTTAATTGAAAGTAAAAGCTGAAACCTGCTGTGTGCAGCTAAAAGCAGATTGTGCAACTCAACACCAAAGAGATAAAACACCTCAAAACCTGAGGTCTGGGGCCCTCACTTCAAGAAGGACATGGAGGTGCAGGAGCAGGTCCAGAGAAGGGCAAAAAGCTGGGGAAGGGTCTGGAGAATAGGGTTGGTGAGGAGCAGCTGAGGGAACTAGGGCTGTTTAGTCTGAAGAAAAAGAGCCTGAGGGGAGACCTCATTGCTCTCTAAAATTCCCTGAAAGGAGGTGAAGTGAGGTGGGAGTTGGTCTCTTCTCCCATGGAACAAGTGATAGGATGAGAAGAAATGGCCTCAGGTTGTACCAGGGGAGGTTTAAGTTGGACATGATAAGAAACTTCTTCACTGAAAGGGTTCTCAAATGCTTGGAACAGGCTCCTCAGGGAGGTGGTTGAATCCCCATCTCTGGAGGTGTTTAAAATAGACAGGGATGTGGTGCTGAGGGCCATGATTTAGCACCAGCCTTGGGAGAGTTTGGGAGAATGGTTGGACTGGATGATCTTGAAGGTCTTACCCAACTGAAAGGAATTTATGACTATGGCTAGAAAGCTCCACAATAAAGTCTTCCAAAACCCTTCCCATGGAGATCCTGAAGCACAGCACCATTAATTCTTCCAGTTGAAGGCATTCTCTGTGTGTAGAAATGCAATCTTTACACCATCTAAGCCTTTCAGCATTAGCCAGACTTCCTGGAATAATATTCTGCTGATGGAAATCAAATACTTCATCAGAGTACCACCAAAATATTGGACATGACACAGAAGATTTTCTAATTCTAAACACTTGATAACCATCTGTGAACCTTCATTAATCTTTAATAGCAACTATTTAATTCCATGCCACCTGAGACAAGTGACCAAGGCAGGCAGAAGATGCTACAGGTAATATTAGTCCCTTATGTATTCAGTCTAGAAGCTTCTTCCTCCCTGCCCTTGAGTTGGGTGAAGGAAAATCTCCTTGTGAATTAGCAGCACTGAAATACAGGCAGGGGTAAGGCCAGAAAAGGGGGGAAAAGAGGAGGAAAAGCAGCTACTGGAGACATTCCTGTTGTTATTTCATTGAATCTCTGTGCTCTCGAGGAGGACATGGAAATGAGTCAGAAGCTCAGGGTCCCTGAGAAAGCTGTAATGGAAAGAATGACAGGACTGGTGTCCACCTGCAACAACACTTAGAAGCATTATTTCCTCACACCCTCATCTTTTGGGCTTTCTGCACCAACTCAGCCCCTGATGCTCCAAGACACAGCTCTGTTGTGTTTGGAACTCCCCCACATGAGAAACCAGTGATGATTGGGAAAGAGCCACAGTGGCTGCAGGCACTGGGAGCATCCCCAAAGAAAATGTCCTCTGGGCACACAAAAAAACAGCCACACAGCTGGGGAATGGAGCTTTCCTAGAAGTCAGACATGGAGATTGTCTGTGGTTTCACCCTAAGAACAGCTTGGAATATTATAGAAAGGATTGGAAAGGACCTCTGAGGACTATCCAGTCCAACCCCCCTGCTAAAGCAGGGTCACCCACAGCAGCTTGCCCAGGATCACAATGGCCAGCTGAGTCTGGAATCTCTCCAGGGAAGCAGACTCCACAGCCTTCCTGGGCAGCCTGCTCCAGGGCTCTGGCACCCACAAAGCCAAGATGTCTCTCCTCATGGAACCTCCTGGGTTCCAGTTTGTGTTTGTTGCTCCTTGTCCTCTTGCTGGGCACCACTGAGAAGAGGCTGGGGACCTCTTGTCCTCCACCCTTTAAATATTGAGTATGAAGCAGCTATGGAAATACCATAAATGATGGGGTCAGACAACTGGATTGGAGAAGATGGAAAGGGGCACTAAATGTTTCCTTGATGCAACTGTCTCATGGAAAATGTACAGGCTCTGACTTGACATTCATCAGGTTGACCTAGCAGAGAAGTTGAAAGGCTGGGTGTGAATGAGGGCTGTGCCTTTTGTGAAATGTCCTGTAAACATTTGTTCCAGTACATTTGATTCTCAATTTACAATGAAGAAGGATTCACTCAGCTGAAGAGAGATTGCTTAATGGCCTCTGTGCAGCCAGGACTTTTATTAATATAATAGTGTCACTTTTCATTGAAGGGCATTCAGAGCTGTTAAGCTTGGAGAAAGTGGCATTTGAAAGAAAATTTCAGTGCAGTTCTCCTGACTGAGTGCCCCTATGGTCCTGTGGCTCTGAGCACCAAGTACTACCTGCACACACCAATGGTTTGATGGAGTCCCACAGCCATGTAGAGGAAAGGTTCCCACACTGCTGTTGCCACAAGAATCACAGAATCCTACCATGGTGGAGGCTGGAATGAATCTCTAGAGGCCTTGAGCAGCACCTTGAGAGGTGTCCCTGCCCATGGTGGGGAGCTTGAAGTAGATGACCTCTAAGGATCCTTCCAACCTATCCCATTCTCTGCTGCTGATGGTAGGACGTCATGCTTCATGACAACTTAAATAAGGTCTGTGCTGACACCCAGAGGAGGGAAATTGGGGTGGGGGGATCCAGTCTAGAAAAAGGGAGACCTTCTGAATCTCTACACCTCCCTGAAAGGAGGCTGGAGCCAGGTGAATCTTTGCCTCTTCTCCCTAAAACAAGGGATGGAACAAGAGGAAACGGCCTCAAGTTGCACCAGGAGAGGTTTAGGTTGGATGTAAGAAGAAACTTCTTCACTAAAAGGGTTCTCAGGACTGGAATTGCTGCTCAGAGAGGCGGTTGAATCTCCATTCCTGGAAGTGTTTAAGAGGCAGAGATGTGGTGCTGAAGGACATGATTCAGCACCAGATGTGGTAGAGCTAGAGAATGGTTGGACTGGATGATCTCAGAGATCTTTCCCAACTAGAACAATCCTGACACAGATCTGTACTGAAAATCCAGGAGCTCAGACACTTTCTCATCAAAAGTGACATTTCTGCTGCTCAAATAATTCCCAGAAACAGGCCAAACTAACAGAGTGTTCACCAGGGCACTGGAAAGGAATTGGGGCTTAAGCTTTGCATTGTTTGCAAATGCAATGTGCAGGGAACTGTAGATCCACTCAGCTCATCTTCCTCTCTCCTAGCAACAGTGTTTGACTTCAATAAGCACTCTTCAGCTGGCTGCTGCTAGCAGATGCTGCTCCAGAAAGAGAAGAATGACAGAGACAACAGAGAGCAATCAAACCAGAATTGTGATGCAGTACTGCGAGGCCAGGAGTCAGAAGCAGTCAGAAAAATGAACATGATGTTGTGGAGACAAATGAGATTTGGGTTTATTGTAGGCTTCAGGACTTCACTACAGGTGAGCCACAGTGCAGAAAGCTAATGCTGAGATATTGCCCCTTTGAGGCACAGCAAAACAGCCTGAGTGCAGCACTTTGATGTAAGCAAGCAGAGAGTTGTCAGGATTCAATTCCATAACTCTCAGTCACAGAATCCGTGAATCCCAGCATGGGGTTAAAAGGGACCTCTGGAGATCAGTCAGTCCAATCCCACTCCTAAAATCAGGTCACCCACAGCAGCTTGGCCCAGGATCACAACGCCCAGGTGGGTTTGAAATCTTACCAGAGGAGACCCCACAACTTCTCTGGGCAGCCTGCTGCAGGGTTCCAGAATCCTCACAGCAAAGAACTTTCTCCTCCTGTTCAGGTAGAACCTCCTGGGTTCCAGTTTGTGCCCATTGCCCCTTGCCCACCACTGAAAAGAGCCCAGCAACATCCCCTTGCCCTCCACCTTTAGCTCTTGCTGAGCATTGATCAGATCCCCTCTGGGGCTGCTCTTCTCCAGGCTCAGCAGCCCCAGGGCTCTCAGCCTTTCCTCCTCCCAGAGATGCTCCAGGACCCTCAGCAGTAGTAGGGGGGGAAGAAGGAAAAAAGGAGAAGGAAAAAAAGGGAGGGAAAGGGGAAAAAAAGCAGGGTGGAAAGGGAAATGTCATGAGAGAAATGGAACAAGGCAAAATGCAAACTCCTCCTACCCTCCCCCAACCCAATTCTCCACACAAACTCTGTGTGCATGAAATTAAAACGACCACAGTGGAAAGGACTCAAATCAGCCTGCAATATGGAAAGCAGAGATAGCTCGAGAGCCCCAGGAAAAACGAAACAAGAGATGGGAACTGAAGGCTGAGAGTTCTGACCTGAAAGGGGATTTCATTTCCCATGTTCTAAATCAGCTTTGTCAACACCTTTGCTGATGACATTACGTCCATCTGCATTACATAAAACAAGATTTCTGAAGCCTGGTCTCCAGGATCACACAAGGTGAGGAGAGAAAAGACCAAGGAGGTCAGCTTAATGCATACCTCATAAATAAACAAATGGGAACTGGATTGGACTTAATCCTTGACCACAAAATGAAAACCTGGCATCAGGAAATGCTTTACTGTGATTGATTCTACCACGCTGAAAGCTCTAATTGGTACTTTTGATGGAAGTTCAGAGCCAGGGAGCCAAAATTCAATTGTTTGGGAAGCAGTGCACAAGAAAGATTAATAGAATCAGAGTGTGTTAGAGGGAGAGAATCTTTAAAAATCATCTGAATGAAATCTGGTTCAAAATATCAGTGAGCACCAAGCTAAATGGCTCTGAATCTCTCTGGGCACTGCTTGTGTTGATCAGGAGGTAGTACTGCCTGGGTTTAAGCTAGAGTAGAATCACAGAATTGTTTTGGTTGGAAAAGCTCTGTAAGATCATCAAGTCCAACCATCAACCCAGCACCATCATGGCCATTAAACCATGTCCCAAAGTGCCACATCCACAGCTCCAGGGACAGTGATGCCACCACCTCCCTTGGCAGCTTGTTCCAATCCCTGACCACTCCTGAAGAAATTGTTCCTAATCTCCAACCTCAACCTTCCCTGGTGCAAACTTGAGGCTGTGGAAAGCACTGCATCCAGTTCTGGTGCCACCAGCACAAAAAGGACATGGAACTGCTGAAGCAGGTCCAGAGCAGGCCATGAAGATGATCAGAGGGCTGGAGAACCTCCCCTGTGGGGACAAGCTGACAGAGCTGGGGCTGTTCAGCCTGGAGAAGGCTCAAGGGAGACCTTAGAGCAGCCTTCCAGTACCTGAAGGGGGCTACAGGAGAGCTGGGGAGGGGCTTTGGACAAGGGCTGGGAGTGACAAGATGTGGGGCAATGGATTGAAGCTGGAAGAAGAGATATTGAGACTGGAAATTAGGAAGAAATTATTTATAGTGAGGATGGGGAGACACTGGAACAGGTTGCCCAGGGAGGTTGTGGATGCCTCCTCCCTGGAGATGTTCTAGGCCAGGTTGGATGAGGCCTTGAGCAACCTGGGCTGGTGGGAGGTGTCCTGACCCATGGCAAGGGATTGGAACTGGATGATCTTTAAGGTCCCTTCCAACCCAGTGCATTCTATGAACCTAGGAATCTGTACCTCATGGTCTGAAAGTGCTTTGTTGAACAGGGCTGTAATCATCTGCATTCAGGATTTTGCATATCTCGAGTTGCTTTAAACTTTGTGAATAGAATATTCAGCTTTTACAGGCTCTGAGACATGTTCTTAGTTATTAAAAAGCTTTATAAAAATAAATCACTAAATCCTCATGCTTTTGCACATATCTACTGCTGAACAAACCTGCTCGTTTATTTGGCAGCACACAAAAGATGTTTGGTGTAGGAGATGCTGGGCATTTTCCTTTAGAGGAACAGAGTGACAGTCAACAACAACAAAGTCCTCAGGACCAAGCTTCCTCTTACCACTTTTGCCCAATATAAGAAAAGGAATTAGGACATCACTGAACAGTCAGAATCACTGAGCCCTGCCTTGGATTTCTTTTGTCTGATTTAGGAACAAATATAAAAGTATTAAAGAAAACTGCCCGCAGGGAAAAAGGGTCCTGACACCTCATTTGCCATTAATGAAGTGCTGAAAGCAGTTCTAAAGTCTCCACACAGAGGAGAGATGGGAAAGGATGGCTGCTGCTGCCCTTCCTCCTGTGATGGGAAGTCTAAACCTGGGCAGCATCACCTCAAAATCCTTGTGGAACAGTGGCAGCAGGATGTCCTGCCTCTGTGTCCCTCCCTCCCACGGTCTGAATGCTTTGTGCTTCCACCCTGGCTCCTGCCACTTGCTTTCCTTCTCCAAATGACAGCAGGACAAGTACCACCTCACCAAGCTCTTAGTCAAAACCTGTTCCCTGCATGTCCTCTGCAATCTCCTTGTGTTGTCTTGTTTAAGACCAGGCTTGCTTCATAGGATCCCAGAATCCTTCAGGTTGGGAAAGACCTTTCAGATCATCTTCCTCAGTGCCCAACAAGAGCAGCTCACTGGAGTTCTTCAGTACAAGGGTGGTGAGACAGGTTGCCCAGGGAGGTTGTGGATGCCCCCTCCCTGGGGTTGTTCAAGGCCAGGTTGGACGTGGCCCTGAGCAGCTGAGCCTAGTTGAGAGGTGTCCCTGCCCATGGCAGAGGGGTTGGAACTGGATGATCTCCAAGGTCCCTTCCAACCTAAGCCATTCTGTGACTCTTCAACCACTACCTTAGCCCAGTCAGTAATCAAACCCATCTGTTTACAGCTATTCCAAACACAGCAGAGATCAAAGCAGACCCCAAAACTGCAGAGAATGACCTAAAGCTAGATCCAAGGACATTCAGCTGGGCTGATCCCATTTGTCTGTGGTTCGGTGCCAAGGCAAAGCTATGGTAAATTTAATCCTTCCTCAGAGAAGCATCTAGTGGAAAAATGATGCTTTCAGCACATGGAATGATCAAGTGCCATCAACTAATCACTTACAATTAGCCTGGCATGCTGTTCAGTGACAACTGTTCCTAACACCAAGCAACGTTTCAAACTTGCCCACTCAGCCAGCTGCTGAGCAGGGAAATCCTCCCTCCAACTAAAACAGTTACATGGAGCCAGACACTAATTACTGCCCCATTTCAAAGGGACCTACAGCAAATTGGAGGCTGCTCAGCCATGAAGATGATCAGAGGGCTGGAGCACCTCCCCTCTGGGGACAGGCTGAGAGAGTTGGGGCTGATCAGCCTGGAGAAGAGAAGGGAGGCTTCAGAGCAGCCTTCCAGCACCTGAAGGGGGCTACAGGATTGCTGGGGAGGGACTTTTGACAAGGGTTTGTAGCAATGAGGTGTGAAGGAATGGGTCAACACTTGAGGAGGGCAGATTTAGACTGGAGATTAGGAAGAAATTCTTTCCAGTGAGGATGGGGAGACACTGGAACAGGTTGCCCAGGGAGGTGTGGAAGCCCCATGCCTGGAGACATTCAAGGTGAGGCTTGAGGGGGCTTTCAACAACCTGATGTAGTTGGAGACGTCCCTGCTGACTGCAGGAGGGTTGGAGCAGATGACCTTTAAAGGTCCCTTCCAACCCAGTGCCATTCTCTGATTCTAGGAAGCAGGCCCAATGCTGAAGCCATCTTTAACAATCAAAGCACATTCGCTTTGCCCTTTTGCAATGCTATTAAATACCTTTTTCAATGAATAATAATTAAAAAAAAAAAACACACCCACAGAGAGGAAAGAGATCATTGATCTCCCTCGCCCTCAGTGCTCAAGGGTCCAGCTGCAGCCACTACTGGCCAATGCTTTTTACCTTCAACACCCACACCAGCATTTTTTTGGTGCAGAAGCATCCGAGCTGGCACACACATCTGCTGGGAATGGAAACCCTGCTGCTAGGTTTCCTGCTGCCAGGGAGATGCAGAGAGAAAGAACAATCGGCCCAGGCTTCAGACTAATTTAGATGTATTTTTCTTTTCTTTCTGGAGGAGAGACTGAGAGATGGCACGTTGTAAAACAAAAATTATTAACTCCAAAGGCTACTCAGAGGAGTACAATGCTGCAGCACCCTGTGTGACCTTTATTCTAGGGACTTCTGATCACAAGCACTATTGCCTAGAGCCCAGTGACCTCAGTTATGCTAAATGCTGTACTGGGATACACCAGAAGACTATAAAACAAGGCAAGGACTAGCAACACCCAAGCAGACAAGAGGAGAGCAATGAGAATACCTCCATCTTCCAAAATCCCAAAGGAACTGACAGCTCTTGTCCAGTATTTCAGAGGATGGCTGAGCTTAATATAGGAAACAACTTGGGTTTTACCATTCATAGAATGGTTTGGGTTGGAAGGGACCTTAAAAACCATCTAGTTCTAACCCCCCTGCCATGGGCAGGGACACTTCCCACCATCCCAGCTTGCTCAAGACCTCATCCAACCTGGCCTTGAACACCTCCAGGGAGGGGGCATCCACAACCTCCCTGGGCAACCTGACCACAAAGACCATGCACAGTAGCATAGCTTTGATCCTAAGGCACAAGTACCAAACACCTCATCAGAGCCTGAAGAGCAAAAACCAAGACTGAGGGAGAACACCCTCCTGTGCAGAAGAGAGGACCAAACACTCTCACCTCTCATCTGTTCCTTGACCCAAAACGTGCTGTAGAGAAGAGCAAGAGCCCAGCTCAGCTCACTAAGAGCTAATTAGGCCACACTCTGAGTTGGACAGGTTCAGGAGTACTCTGAAGCTGGCTGTTTCCCAATCTATGTCTGATCACAGAGGTTCTGAACTTCCTTCAGAAAAGAGAGTGAGGAATCTATAAGCTACATACAGACTTACTAGAGGTAGAAACACTCCCTGCAGCCTCAGCATCATTATACTTCACCTGCACTGGGGTGAGCAAGGTCTCCACACACTCCTCAGAGACTTTCTTTTGACTTTGGCCACCTCCTGTCTTGTGAAACCTCATGGGGGCTTTTGCAGATCCCATCCTGATGTCTACAGAGAACCATGGAATGGTTTGGGTTGGAAGGGACCTTAAACATCATCTAATTGCAACCCCCCTGCCACAGGCAGGGACACCTCCCACCAGACCAGGTTGCTATGTGATGAAGACACTGAAAGAAGAGAATGTGGACATTTATCTTAGCTTTGCAATGCTGGAGCTGAGGTTGGAAAGCTGCTGCAATGCTTCATCATGCAACATCACCCAAATCCTTTGGGAATGTCAAAGCTCCAGCATAAGAATAGGTTTCTTAGTTGTTGTTATTAATTAACTAGGGAGAGAAGTATCTGAAATATCAACACTATGGGGGGAAAAAGAAAGGTCAACATTTTCTTTATATTTTTTTTTTAATGTGAAGAGCAAACTACAAGCAACTAAAATAATCACCAGAGGAACAAATTGTGACTGAGAACAAAGTCATTTTAAGATGGGAGGAAAAAAAAGTCAGCCAGGAATTTTTAGCCTTTTAGAACAAAAGGTTTTAATTGCATTGCTTCCCAGTTCCATGGTTTTAAGTAGCCTCTGTCATTTTACATCAGGAAAGCCAAGAAAGTCCCTGAAACATTAAAGGCAGAAGGAAAGGGGGATAAAGAAAGAGATTGGGGGGGAAGCGAGTTACACAATCACAAACAAGTTAAGATTGGAAGGACATTCCAAGAACAAAAAGAGGACCCTTCCAATGCATGAGAGAGGATGAAAACATGAAAGGTGTTTAATTGCCTCAGCAGAAGCCAACAATGGAATGCATAAAAAAGCAAAAGCAAACAGGGTTTTCTGTCCCCTCAGTTACAAGACAACACATCTGCAGTCACCCACTGCCTCCCTGTGAGGAGGAGGAGTCATGGTAATTGTTAGCAGTGCCACAGCTTACTGAGCACAGGAAAAATGCTGCCTCACTCACCCCAATCACAGAGATGGGTCTGCTGTGCTAGGAAGGAGAGCAGTTAGATGAAATGCAGGAGGGAAGAAGGAAAAGGGTAGGTGGCAAACCCATTAGAGGCTCCAGAAGCGAGGCACACAAATGACTGTTGAGTTGTGCAATGACTCAGCAGGAAGGGGGGGGGAAAAAAAAAAAAAAAGAGGAAAAAAGAAAAGACACAAAATATAGCAGCAGATAGGAAAGTCTGGGCTGCAAGAAATGAGCTACCATGAAAAAAAAATTTAAAATAAACAAAATAGAGAAACAAGAAGAGATTCCAGCCTGGAATTGTGCCTAGTCCCAGCAGCTCTGCACACAAAGTTCTTTCTTAACCAGCCATTCTTTATTACCCTTTGCAGATACCTGAGCCAGCAGAGGAGCAGGAAACTGAGCTGCTTTAACCCCTGCTTCACCACCACCTCTGCCTGGGTTGGCTGGGAATGAGCTTTTCCTGGTGAGCAACATGATAGGAAGAAGCTAAAGCCAGGAGAGAAGTCAGATAAGCACACAGCAGAGACACAGAACAGCTTGGGTTGGAAAGGACTCAAAGATCATCCAGTTCCAACCCCCCTGTCATGGACAGGGACACTTCCCACCAGCCCAGGCAGCTCGCCCTCATTCAACCTGATCTTCAAGATCTCCAGGGATGAAGTGTCCACAACTTCTCTGGGCAAGAGGATGGGGCTGGGCTATTTTCAGAGGTGCCCAGGGACAGGACAAGGGGCAATGGCCACAATCTGGAACCCAGGAGGTTCCATCTGAACAGGAGAAGAAAATTCTTTGGCGTGAGGCCTGAAGCAGGCTGCCCAGAGATGTTCTACATTCCAAACCTACCTGGACATTGTGATCCTGGGCAACCTGCTATGGGTTAACCCTGCTGTAGCAGGAGGGTTGGACTAGATGACAACCTCCAGAGCTCCCTTCCAACCTTCACCATGCTGGATTCTGTATGAACGATTTCTGAACACTTTCCTCTGCCACTATACCACCCTCTAAGGTTAACACAAGGCACTGTCCACTCCCACCACTGACAGAACTGACCCCTGCAAGGCAAGGGCAGCTGGAGCTTTATGGCTAGGACATGAAGATCCATTATTTGTATAGCTGAATGGTTGGCAGTGAGGGACCAAGATGGACCCTGGGCTGTTGTTCCAAAATGTGCTATGGTGAACAACAGGAAGTCATAGACAGAGAAGAGAACACAACATCTGCAATGTGGTCCTGACACCTGTGTCAACATCCACCACTCCCCAGTGCCCTGGGCAGAATTCTTGTAATTCAAGGGCTTGGGAGGGAAGTTAATAACCAAGGACAATCCTGCTGAAAATGACACGCAGCCACTAAATCCACCTTTCAATCCTGTTTCAAAAGAGCAACAGGAACCAAAGAAAATTTTGCCCTGAAGTAGTTTTTATCCTTGAGCCACACAGCTCTTCACAATTAAGTTAAAATCCTGCTGTAAAAGAGCTATTTTTGTTAGCTTAGCTTAAAAAGATTCAGCACTGAAGCTCAGAACAAGCTGTCAGGCACTGGAACAGGCTGCCCAGGGAGGTGGTGGAGTCACCATCCCTGGAGGGGTTCAAAAACCATGTAGGCATGGCACTTTGGGACATGGTATGGTGGGTTGATGGTTAGACTTAAGGATCTTAGAGGTCTTTTCCCACCTTCATGATTCTATGATTTATCTTACATGTTTATAGAATCATAGAATGGTTTGAGTTGGAAGGGACCTTAAAGATCACCTAGTTCTAGGTGACTCCCCTGCCACCAGCCCAGGTTGCTCAAGGCCTCATCCAACCTGGTCTTGAACACCTCCAGGGAGGGAGCATCCACAACCTCTGTGGGCAACCTGTCCCAGTGTCTCACCACCCTCACAAGAAAGAATTTTCCCCTATGTCCAGTATAAATCTTCCTTCTTCCACCTCAAAGCCACTGCCCCTTGTCCCGTCACAACGAGCCCTTGTAAAAAAGTCCCTCCCCAGCTTTCACAGGGCAAGGGAGTTCACTATAATTCATTAAATCATATAATGACTTGGGCTGGAAGAGACCTTAAAGGATCATCCAGCTCCAACCCCCCTGCCATGGGCAGGGACACCTCCCACCAGCCCAGGCTGCTCAAGTCCTCATCCAGCCTGGCCTTGAACACCTCCAGGGAGAATGAATCAACAACCTCCACGGGCAACCTGTTCCAATATCTCACCACCCTATTCTTCTACCTTCTTTATCCTTCCACCTGTTCTCTCTCAGCCTTTTTCACCCTTTCGCACTGAGCAGCCTCTTCCGCAGGTGTGTGCTCTGAAATCATCATGATTACTTAGAGAAGGGGAGAAAACTGGGGGAGGAGGGGAGCAAAAAGCTCCAGAAGCCATTTTCCCAGGGTGCTGAAATTAATGTGCACTGATTTCAACAACATCTCAACGTCCTCAGGAGGGCTAATGACCTGGTCACTTCATTACCCTGCCTTGCTGCACAAGTGCCAGTGTAATAGAAACGCTTTCATTTTCCAGACTCCCCTTCGGCTGCTTCAGACAAATGCTTTCAAAAGCTGGGCCATGCTTCCTTGCTTTTATTTTCTCTCCCTCTGATTGAAAAAGCTCTAAATCTGTTCCTCACCTGTCCTTTCAGGTTAGCATTTTGCACCTGCAAGCTTCTTTAATGCCTTCAAAATAAGCAGACGGTGTGCTTTCACCAGGAGGTACTTTACCAAATCATTAAAGCTTTGTCTGGTTTTTTTTTTCCCCTCTTTTCCCAAGAGGGCATTTTTCTTCCTGACAGCATGAGTCAGGACAATGAAAGGTTGTGGTGAAATATTCCACCTTCTGAGGTGATGCAATATGAACTGGACTGAAATGTTACCTGAGTCATCCAGACAAACACTTACACTTAACACACTCTATGCTGTGCTCATTGTGGGATGAAAGGCTACCAGCTAGCTCTGCCCAGTAACTTCTTCCCCACTCAGTGTTCATCATGGCCTGGTAAGGAGAAATATTCTTCTCCTTTAGAGACAGGAGCTGAATCTCCCTGGTTTCATGAGAAAGGTTCATTTTGGAGCCAGGCTCCTCTCCCTGCTCTCACACAGAGTGAGGCTGGTGGCATCCCAAAGGGTCATGGCTTGGTTGTCTGCATCTGCCTCTCCACTCTGATTTCATCCCCAGCTTGATGCTCACAGGCACTTCACAGAGTGAGCCACGATTCCATGTGACAGCCCAAGCCAGAGCTCTGCAGGTTCTTCCTTCCCCGAGACAAATCAACTCACTCAGCTGCTTTCTGCAAACCTTGGTCAGAAATCACTATTTTGGTTTGTTTGGTGGTTTTTTTGTTTGTTTTCTTTTGTTGGTTTTTTTGTTGCTTTGTTTGTTTTGGTCTGGTTTTTGGGGAGGGTTTTTTTTTTTGTTTTTTGTTTGTTTTTATTTTTTAGTGGTTTGGTTAGTTGGTTTTACAGTATTCTTTCCTTGTTTGGAGAAACATTTGTGAGAGCTGCTCATGGTGTTCTTTATGTCAAACAGAACACAGGAGAGCAATCAACTTGCTCTGCTCTTACCTCTGGTATACATCAAATTAATCAGGTCATTAGCCAAAAATTTTTATATTTAATGTAAGACTTTCACAGAATTAAGGTTGGAAGAAACCTCTACAAACCAAGACCTCTAAGATCCTGTAAGTCCAACCTTCTACCCAACCCCTCCATGACCACTAGATCATGTGGAGCACCACATCTCCTCAGTTTTTGAACACTCTGCCACAAGTTTGCAGGAAAACCACACACAGGTAGGAAAAAGCATTATTTTTAAATTCTGAGGTCCACTAGAACGGCAAAAGATATCTCTTGCTGTGCATGATTTCCCTCCCTGTTCTGCTTGTACACAGCATCAGAAAAATCACAGAACGTTAGGGGTTGGAAAGGACGTTCAGAGATCACCCAGTCCAAGCCCCCAGCTAAAGCAGGGTCACCCAGGGCAGGTCACACAGGAACACATCCAGAAGGGTTTTGAAAGTCTCCAGAAAAGGAGACTCCACAACCTCTCTGGGCAGCCTGCTCCAAGGCTCCAGCACCCTCACAGTAAAGAAGTTTCTCCTTATGTTGAGGTAGAACCTCCTGTGCTCCAGCTTGTACTCCTTGTCTGATCACTGGGCCCCACTGAAAAGAGCCTGGCCCCTTCTTCTTGACACACACCCCTCAGATATCTATAGACACTGATAAGATCCCTCTCAGCCTGATCTTCTCCAGACTAAACAGTCCCAGGTCTCTCAGTGTTTCTTCACAGGAGAGATGTTCAAGTCCCTTCACCATCCCTGTAGCCCCCCCTGGATTCTCTTCAGCAGATCCCTCTCTCCCTTGCATTGGGAGCCCAGAACTGGGCACAGTATTCCAGGTGTGGTCTCACCAGGGCAGAGTAGAGGGGGAGGGAGAACCTCCCTAGCCCTGCTGGACACACTTTTCTTAATGCACCCCAGGATGCCACAGACCCTCTTGGCCACAAGGGCAAATTGTTGTCCCATGGAGAATTTGCTGTCCCAACATCCAGAATGTCCAAAGTGAGAATATTTAACCTAAGCAGGTTTTACCTGTACATGCTCCAATGCCCGACACGCTGAACTCATTGACTATTAATTTCCTTTGAGTTCCTACTAAATATTTTCTCAAAGATCACAAATATCACCATTTTTACGAGACACCCACGCAAAGGCAAAGCCATTGCCAAGAGCAGGCACACAACACAGAGCAAGAAGCACTTGCAGTTTCTATCTCACTCTTCTCCCCTCTTCAAACAGCACTGAGGATGATGAAAGTGATTTCCCAAACCAGTCTTTCTTGTTTGCTACCCAAGCTGCACACACGGCTGCACCCCCTGCCGACCTGCATCTCCATAACCCGATAAGTGATAATAAACTATCTTTAAAACCCCAAACAAAGGCAGACCTTGGAGCACTGCACTGCCAGCATTCTGAACTCTCTGGCTGGAGCTCCCCACGCATGACTTGATAGGCAAAGGGACTGGAAGCTCAAGCTCCTGAGCACTCTGCAGAGGACACCAATGTCAGCTCAGGGCTGTGCTGCTCAGTGATGTGCTGCACAGCAGTCACAGGCACTCACTGCCCAGCAGGTTTTACCCCCATGACCCTGCCACTACTTTTTTCCTCTCTTGAACTTGGCATCCTCCTCCCAACAGTACAGAGCCACAGGAGAAGCACAAGATCCCTGCAACCTTTTGCCTTTCATCAGCGTGACAGGGTTTAATTAAACCCAATCTCCAGAGAGGCCCAAGTTGGGCATTAACCACTGTGACTGGGGATCTCGTACCCACCCTGCTCTGCCCTGGTGAGGCCACACTGGGAGGAGTGGTCCAATTCAGGACTCCCCAGTTCAAAAGTGACAGGGAACCACAGGAAGAGAGTGCAGCAGAGGCTAAAAAGATGCTGAGGGGCCTGGAGCATCTCTGAGAGGAGGAAAGGCTGAGAGCCCTGGGGCTGAACAACATGACCAATCCTGCATTTAAAAACTCAAACTGGAAAACAAATTAGAACAGATTCAAAATCAAAGTCTTCCTTAAAAGGTATCACTCTTTTAAGCAAATCTTGTGATTTTTTTTTTTCCCAGCAGCTTGACAGTTGTTTGTTAAATGCTTGAGGGGTCAGTCCTACTACTGTATCAGAGCAGGATTTCTTTACAATGAGTCTTTTGGTCTCCAGAGTGACTCTCCTATGAAGGAAGGGGGAAAGCATTGGGGTTGTTCAGCCTGAAGAAGAGAAGGCTCCAGGGAGGCAGAGCTACATTTCAGTATCTGAAGGGGGCCTACAAGAAGGCTGGGGAGGGACTGTTTAGAAGGGCTTGGGGTGATAGGATGAGGGACAATGGTTTGAAACTGGAGCAAGACAGATAGAGGTTGGACATCAGGAGGAAGCTCTTCACATCGAGGGAGGTGAAATACAGGAACAGGTTACCCAGGGATGTGCTTGAGGCCCTATCCCCAGAAACATTCAAGATCAGACTCGGTGTGGTCATGGGCAGCCTGATCGAGTCGGAGATGTCCCTGCTGACTGCATGGGGCTTGGACAAAATGACCTTTAAGGGTCCCTTCCAACCCAGTACAATCTGTGAACATCCAGCCTCATTCAGCAAGATCACCAAGTGGTACCAAATTCCCCTGAAGGATTGTACTCCAGACACTGAGTCATCTTGGAGTGCTGCAGATCGCTGATGAAGCACAGGCTTGAACAGGAGGAGAGCCACCCATAATCTGGGGAACCACTAGACACCTACATGAATACTTGCTTCTTTTTTTGGCCTGGATTAACCCATCATGGCTTTTTGAACCCACACGAATTTCACCTTCAAAGCAGCAAGGCTGAAAGACCTACAGAGAGAGACAAGACAGAACTTCCCTCCAGCCTGGCAAGCCAAGTCTTCACTGATGCTTTTCTGTCTGCAAACAAACCCATCAGGATTCAGCAACATGTTGTACTTTGACAGGACTCAACATTAGGTGCCAGATCCAAGGAGCAGCTGCATTCCAGCTGGCATAGCTAGGCATGCTCTTCCTTCCACAGCCAAGAAGGTTCAAGCAATTCCAGCCCTACTCTTTCTGGTGGCTTTCCTGGCTCTTTTCTGTGTAGATGTGGTCAAGTACACATTCCATTGTTCACTCACTGCATGTTGACTCATCTGAAAATAATTTAGAGGATTTATCATCCCCTTCCCTCACTAAAAAAGAAACTAGAAAGAAGGAAAATAACCCTCAAGGAACTGAATTCAACATTCCTGGCAGGGAAATCTTTCCCTTCACAAAGTCTCACGGCTAGGAAGTTCAGATTTTCCCTTGCCACATCATTTCTGACCTGAGCATGTAACTGGCTAACTAGTTCTCAGGAGAATAAAGTTCGCTCCTGAGGTTCATAAGCAGCAAAGACCATCCCTGACTGCTTGAGCTCCCAGAGTCTCTGCAGACCCTGCAAATCCTGTTAGAGGGACAGCCACAAGAGCACCTAAAACACTTTTAATTTGCCAATCCTAAACAGAGGAGGAACAGGGCAACAAAGGCAGGCAGCTCCAAGTTCTGTGTGTGAACTTTGAGGATTTAGAAGTATCTAAAATTCATATTTTACATGAGCAAAGAGATAATCCTGGGCTCAAAAAGCAATAAAAGGGATGGGAGAAGGGTCAGCATGAACAGGCCCCATACAGAACAGAACATTGTATTCAACAGGCCCCATACAGAACAGAACACTGTATTCAGGGGCTGTCTGCAGCTGGACTTACTTGGCAGCAGCTGTTCCTGAGATGTTCCATGTGTGAACAAGCCCTTGAAAGGGAGAACGGATTCAAAACCTGAGACCACATTTGCTGAAGAAAAGGGGTTTGTGTGATTTGAGTGTCTCCAGTGTTTGTCACCCTCCACTGAAGCACAGAGAAAAGAGGCTTTACTCCTAGAAGCCTTCACTCCTACATGGAAGCCATAAAGCAACACCTCCACCAAACTAACTCCTGCTCCAACAGTCAGTGGAGACACCTCACTGGGAAACTGGGGGGGAATTACTGAAAAAGACAACCTGTACCTTAAAGAGAAGGGCCTGTCAGCTGTGGAGGTGCACAGAGAGACCTGCCATGGGGACTGGAGGAGTAGTTGTAAACATCTCAATGATGCTAAAGCCACTGGGTAAAGCAAGCACAGGAACACAACACTGCTGCAAAATTAATTGAGAGTTGTGGGTTTGGGGTTCAAAACACAACTGTGCACAAATAAAAGGCTTCTAATTTTGCACTCAGAATCATTGAGGAATTATAGAATTGTTAAGGTTGGAAAAGACCTCTAGGATCAGCAACTCCAACCATCAACCCAACAGCACCATGGCCATTAAACCACGTCCTGAAGTGCCACATCCACACGTTTGATGTTGCTGTAAGCAGAGGCACACAAAATCCAGGTGTAATTCTGACCACAAACTTCTGCCTCTTAGCATGAAGCAGGAAAGAAAGCAAAGGCAAGGAGGTAAGAAGCAAGTCCTTCAGGACATGCACTATGCCTAACTGGGAGAAAAAAAGGGAGGAATTGGTATGCCTGCCATGGCTTTTTCCCCACAAGGACTCCACTTGTGGTGCTCTGAGCTGTCACAGCAGTTTTTCCAGTAGCGTAATTATCTCCCTATGAAACTTGCTTCCCTCTTCAGAGCATGGTGGGGGGGAAGGAGGGAGGGAGGGAGGGAGGGAGAGAGGGAGGAAGGGGGTGTTTGTCTTTTCTTCCCAATAATGAACACCCCGGCTGGCAGCCTCAGCAGCTCTCCTCTCACTGCTTTAAAATCACGTTGGCTCCAAGGCTACAGACTGAAGCTTTAGCTACTCCATCATCCCAGCAACCACATCTACAGCATGTAACACAAAGAACAACTCTTGGCTCTGCCAGCAATGGAGCTCTGACACTTCCACAGCTTCCCATGAGGATTTAAGTATCAGATATGGAAGTGATCAGGGGGCTTGGTAATCTCATTACATTGCTGCGACGAGAAGCCATGAGCAACCCTGGCAGCATTAAAGAAATTAGTTTGTAGAGAGGAAAAGAAAAAAATAAGCAGTCAACACAGCTTTGGTTAACCTTCTGGGCATGAATTGAATGGCTCTCTGCAACCACAAATCCTAAGATTTCAGAACAAGCCTCTTCTGAAATTGATAGTTTGCGTTGCCCTTGCTTCCCTCCATCATTAATAGGGGACAGAGGTTTTCAGTCTATGAAAAACTGGAGTGTTTTCATGAGTGCCCATCAGCAGCTCCCTTTGGCAGTGTTAAGAAGCTGCGAAAGTCCCTTTTGAAAGGAAGCTGTCAACACCATGTACTGGGTGCAACTGGGCAAAATGAAGACATCATTGTCATTTCCTCTACTTGTTCTATTTTTTTCACAACTCCTGTCGTATTTCTGGCTAGGAAAGCACTTCAACCAGTCTGCTCCTCTTGCTGAGATCAGTTTAACCTCAGAAAACTCTGCATATCTGCTCCTACCCTTTGCATATTCCCCTAACAATACCAAGAGTAGGTTTCAAAGCAGGTTTGGCTGCAGTAAAAGCATGCTAAAAGCAGTCTTGAAGAGCAGGGAGGCCTTACTGGAGTTATTTTCAAAAGAGAACGTCTCAAGGAGTTTCAAACGTTTGTGAGATCATTCTCAAGGTCAAAACTCCTTCTTATTCCCAGTGTAGCAAGGGCTGTGCTCTGTGTTTGATGCCATCCAAAGCTCTAACCTTACTGCTACTATCACTCTACCCTGCCATACTCAGGCCATACTGTGTCCAGTTGTGGGCTCCCCAGTTCAAAAAAGACAAGGAATTACTGGAGAGATTCTGAAGGGCTGAAGGGCATGGAGCATCTCCTGGAGAGTAAAGGCTGAGAGACCTGGGGCTGTTGGGTCTGGAAGAGAACAGACTGAGGGGAGATATGATCAATACTCAGCAAGTGGTAAGTGGCCCTGAGGAGGCAAGAGGATGGGGTCAGACTCCTCTCAGTGTGTCCAGTGACAGGACAAGGGGCAATGGGCAAAAACTGGAAGCCAGGAGGTTCCACCCGACCATGAGGAGAAACTTCTTTGGTGAAGTTCACTTTCTCTGCTGGAACTTTGTGAAGAAAAATTAAAAAAAAGAGTCTTAAAACCATCACACTCCTGAAGCAGGCTGCCCATAGAGGTTGTGGTATCTGCTTCTCTGCAGAGAAGGAGCTGGACACTGATTCTGGGCAAGATGCTCTGGGTGATCCTGGTTTAGGAGTGGGATTGGATCTTCCATTACATTAGGCTGCTCAAGGTCTCATCCAACCTAGCCTTGGACACCTCCAGAGAGGGGCATCCACAAAATCCCTGGGCAACCTGTTCCAGTGTCTCACCACCCTCATGCTAAAGAATTTCTTCCTAATCTCCAGTCTAAATCTCGCCTCCTCAGGCTTCAGTCCATTCCTCAAGGGCTGAAATCTCATCTGCTGCATTCCAATCCTGAGCAAGGTTTGGAGCACTGATTTATAAACCCTGGGGAAAAATAAATGTTGAGAAATCCTTGACTATTGAATGGCAGTTGAAAAGGAAAAGAGGTATATAATAAAAAAAGAAGCAACCATACATTCCTGGAGTTCATTAGTGTGTCACACTGGGTTTGGAATACTGAGCTGCACCCAAAGGCTGGACTCAAAGGGGAAGGCAGAACAACACAACTGCCCCCTCTCAGAGTGGTGAAATCCCACCAGGACTCCACACTGCAGAAAAGAAGGCTTCAGGGAGACCTTAGAGAAGCCTTCCAGTCCCTGAAGGGGGCTACAGGAGAGCTAGGGAGGGACTTTTGACAAGGGCTTGGAGTGATAGGCCCAGAGGGAATGGATTGAAGCTGAAGAAGGGCAGATTTAGACTGGAGATTAGGAAGAAATTCTTTACAGTGAGGCTGGGGAGACACTGGAACAGGTTGCCCAGGAAGGTAGTGGATACCCCCTCCCTGGAGGTGTTCAAGGCCAGGTTGGATGAGGTCTTGAGCAACCTGGGCTGGTGGGAGGTGTCCCTGCCCATGGCAGAGGAGTTAGAACCAGATGATCTTGAAGATCCCTTCCAACCCAAACCATTTTATGAATCTAACAGTCTATGAAATTCATTTGCCAAGAGAAAGCAAACCACCACCACTGCCTGTGTATCAGCTCAGTGTCCAGCATCTTCTTTCAGCCAAGGCAATCAGCTGCTTGTGATCACCCAGCTGAAACTGCCCCCAGCTTGAACTGTCTGAATTCAAACACAAAGAGCTGTGTTCAACTCTCAGTGTGCTAATGCAGCAAGAGCTTTCTAGACTTCAACATTATGAGAAGTGTCAGGTTAAAAGTCCTTCCCCATATCTGATTAAGCAGAGATTTCAGACCTCTGAGGAGCTTTAAAATGAACCTGGAGTAACTGTAAATATGTAACCCAGCAAGCAGTAATGCACTGTCATCTTCTGGATGCTTCAGAAGGTTATTCAACTGTGGGACTAACTGCAAGGGAATGCAAAGTCTGGCAATCCTTTAGAAATTCAAGTGGGGACCATGAAGATAATCTAACCAAGCTGATCCAACACATATATGCTGTTCCTGGTCAGGCACCGGAACAGGCTGCCCAGGGAGGTGGTGGACTCACCATCCCTGGAGATGTTCAAGAAACCTGTGGACATGGTACTTAGAAGCATGTTTTAGTAGCCATGGTGGTGTTGGGCTGATGGCTGGACTCGATCTTAGAGGACTTTTCCAACCTTAGTGATTGTCTGGAGAGAGACTTTTCATAAGGGTGTCTACAGATACAGATGTATACAGATAGAGGACAAGGGGAAATGAGAAGAGAGAATAGGTTTAGACTGGATCTTAGGAAGAAGTTCTTCACTTCAAGCATGGTGAGACACTGGGAGAGGTTGCCCAGGGAAGCTGTGGATGACTCCTTTCTGGAGGTGTTCAAGGCCAGATTGGATGAGGCCACGATAAACTAAGTCTAGTTGAGAGGTGTCCCTGCCCATGGGATGATCTCTGAGGTCCCTTCCAACCTAAGCCATTCTATGATTCCTGGTGTAGAAAGCTGAGCACAGCTGGCATTTGGCTCTGCTAACCTGTGTAGTGATCCCAACTGTGATCACTGCCTCTTATGCTTGAGTGTGGTTTTTGGCCACCATAATACATCTTCAACTAGACCCTGGTTGCTACAGGCTATGAAAGGAAAATGTCACAGATCCTTTACTGCTGCTTTACCCACAGGAAGAAGAAACCCAGCTTCGTGCAGGGATTGCATAAGAGAAGGCAGCTGACAAAGCCCAGGTTTTACATCACCTCAGAGGTGTCTGCAGAGGTGCTGGGATAAGAAACGTCACATTCCTGGTTGAGGAGGAGTGAAGCAGGATGTAGGGGAAACCTGAATATAAACCAGTACTTCAAAGCCAGGGTGCCAAGTCCAAATTCCTTCCCTTTTCCCCCCCATCATCCCCATTCCAAATCATGCTCTGGTCTCAGAACAAACCAGGAGACATGAACGTGACATGGACATAGGTGCTGAGGTTTGCATCTTAATTAGCTCTCGGGGTGCACGCCTCAAACACCTTTGCAAACCTATTTTTCTCTCTTTAGAGACAGCAGACAGAAAGCTCCCTCAAGGAATACAACAAACAGTCAAGCAATAAGAGTACCTTCCCCTTCTAAGAAGCTTGAATGAAGCCCAGGAGATGCCTGCTGGAGTCCTCAAGCCCTGGCCACTGCCTCCCATTACTCTTTCCAATACACAGGAATTTCAGGACACACAAAAGGTGCCTTTTATTTTCCTCCTCCTTTCACATGAACACACATGGAAATCCACCCTGCTCCAACTCAACAGCTAAAGAGCTGCCTGCTGCAGTCTTTCTCCTAGTGACTGGAAAGCTCAGGCCCCAACCCAGTTCTGATATCTGTCCATCACATCCAGCATTTCAAAGTCACCTTATTTCTCCTTCCCACCACCTATTCTGTGGGAGTTTATTCTTTTTCTTCCAGGCTGAAGAAGATTTCTTTTCATGACATAGGACTATGGGTGAAAAATAGGGATTTTTTTTTTTTTTTTATGGACTCCTGTCAGGAACAGAAGATTGAAATGCATTCTGTAAATGATACCAGGGTCTTCAAGAAAGAACCAAGCAATGAGAAGAAACAGGGTTCAAAAAGATTAAACCAAAAAGCTGGAAAAAGGAATCATAGAACGCACTGGTTTGGAAGGAACCTTTAGAGGTCATCTAGTCCAACCCCCCTGCAGTAAGCAAGTGACATCCCCAACTACATCAGGTTGCTCAGAGCCCCATCAAGCTTGACCTTGAATATCTCCAGGGATGGGATCCTCCCGAGACAAGCAAGGAGAAATAAATATTTTGTTTTCTTGATATAAACCCTGAAGATGCGTCACAGCGTATTTGATATGCTCCTTGGTGCCAAAAGAACCAGGGGGGCAACGGATGCGCTCATTAACAGCCTGATAAATTTTTCTGCAGGAGGGGACAACAGCATGCAGAGATTTTAGTGGTTTTTTTTTCCCCATGGAAAGCATCCTGGAGGGCTCCTGGTTGCTGGAGCATGTGGAGCTGTGCAAGGGGAGGTAAAGGGCAGGCAGCGAACAGGAGCGACGGCAGCTCAGTGCTCCCTGGGCAGCTCTAGCAGAAGGAGCTCCTGACATGCCAAATCACCCAGCACTGCTTGTGCCTGTCAGGAATCACCACAGAGTGGCCTCCAAGAAGATGCTATCTGTCCACAGCAACAAACACAGCTCTGTGCAGTCCCTTGCAAGTCCCCCTGAGCTCTTTCCCAAGCTCAGAGCTGCTGCTTTGTCTCTCTTGCCCTCCAGCCTAAAAGCTGCTGCTGCAGACTGGGCAGGAATTCTGCAGCCCGGGCAGGAATTCTGCAGCCCTTAGATGTACCATTCAAATTCACAGAAGGGCTTGGGTTGGAAGGAACCTTTAAGGGTCATCTAGTCCAACCCCCTGCAGTCAGCAGGGACATTTCCTAACTACTTAGGACATAACTTCTGAATTTCAAGCAGAAAGTGACCTCTGTAATCGTGGCTTCAGTCAGAGCATTGCCACCAGCTGGAAAGGAAAGAGGCTGAAGGGTGAGGAATATGATTTCACAGACTTCTAACCAACCTGCCCTGGAGCACCTCTGGTTTGGATTTTATCTGGGAAGAAAACTTAGGTAGGCTCTCAGCATTGCACCTTTAAGGAAATAAAACCACCCCCTCAGGTCAAAGAACATGGATTAAAACACTTTGGAGACACAGGAGCTGGCCAGTGGCTGTTGGGAAGATGAAAGCCATGTGCTTTCTGCTGAGGCATTTGAGTCTCATCTCCAAGACCATTCTTCTGCAGTAGGAGTACAGGGCAAGGAGATGTCTGTTGGGGTGGAAAGAAAAAGCTGGAAAGAAAAATGCCTCTGCCAAGTTGCCAGTGAAGCAACTTCTGGGCAATAAGAATTCCAGGACTTTTTTTTTTTTTCCTTTGGTGACACATTTCTAAATCCTAGAATCACACAACTGAGGTTTTACCTGAAGAAAATCTGCATCAGCACCCTCCATTCTCTCCAGATTGTCATCAAATTTCAGTCAGGAATGCTGGGCTGAGAGAAGTTAAAAATATTTCTATAATCCTATTAGATGCAGGTCTGTCTTCTAAGAAACAATCCAAATTTTTATCTCTCTGTTGAAAAACAGGAAGCTGAGAGAACACAAGTAAGAAGCCTTTCCTTCTGAGAGTCAGCCATAATCAGCTCATACAAGGTTCTGTCATGCTCTGGACAAGCAGCAATAAAACTGAGACTGTCACTGCCGGGACTAAAACGTATTTTATCTGCAGACTTCCCTGAAATACAGGACTCATCTGAAAGAAAACTGCACAGGTTGGATCAAGTCACTGCTAAGCTGCATCTGCCTTCAGCCACAGAGCTGCTATTCCGCTCAGTGACGCTGCCAGCTCCTCACAAATGTCAGTCTGCATCCGGAGCGAGCCCCACATGTTCCAAAAGGGAACTCTCAGCAAGTGAAACTCCTGGGGGATTCCTGTTTACAGGCTCCTCTATAGCATGTGTGCCACTGTACACAGACAGGATATTGCATGCTCTGCTTTTTCCATCACAAAGCAAGCTGGGGAGTATAAAGCCTTCAGCATCAGCACACTACACACATGTAACTCAGGAATGCAGTTTGATTTCTATGTGGCTGAGGGAAGTGGGGCTGTTCAGACTGGAGGAAAGGAGAGTTAGACCTTCCAGCTCTCTACAATTCCCTGAAAGGAGGTTGAAGCCAAGTGGAGGTCCATCTCTTGTCCCTAGTAAGAAGTGACAGGATGAGAGGAAATGGCCTGAAGTTGCACCGGGGAGGTTTAGGTTGGACATTAGAAGAAACTTCCTCACTGAAAGGGTTCTCAAACACTGGAACAGGCTGCCCAGGGAGGTGGTTGAATCCCCATCTCTGGAGATCGTTAGAAGAGGCAGAGATGTGGTGCTGAGGGACATGGCTTAGCACCAGCCTTGGCAGCATTAGAGAACGGTTGGATCTTAGAGATCTTTTCCAAGCTATGAAAAACCATGAAGCTATGAAAAAAAAAAAATCACCTAACTGGCTTCCTCACAGTACCAGGCTCACTGGGTAGCACAAACAACAGGAAGATATTCAGCAGCAGCTTTCCTAAGGGTAAATACTTCAAGAAAGAAACAAAACACAGGAATTCAGAGGGGTTTTGCAGTGCTGGTAGGAGCTACTCTCCTTCAGTTGCTGGCAGGGAGCTGAAGAGGGTGGAGTTAGCATAAATTATCCAGACTTGTTGATAATGGATTACAGAGTGAAACGAGAACCCAAGTCTCCAGCTTCCAGCAGCTATCTCCAGAGAGAACTTTTAGTTTGGTAGAAACAGCCTTGTAAACCAAGCAGGTGGTAGCAGCATGCCCAAGACAGCAAGTTTTACATTATACTGTTTCCCCAACTCATTTTTTTTCTCTCACCACCAAATATCTGTGCACTCTTTGCCCTGAAGCAGAAAATCCCAACTGCAACAGCACCGGGCTTCTCTTCCCTATCAGCCACAGCACAAATCCAAGCCTAGGGTGAGGGAGATGATTTGCCATGAAGATAACCAGCCCTGCCTCATTCCAGAAGAATTTTAACTGCAAGATAACCTACCCCTCCAGAAGGATTGCTACTAACCCCACACCGTATCAACGGCGCTTAGCAAGCAAAAGAGGTGGTGTGGGGGAGAAATCTGCTCAACACAGAACCCTTGTGACTTGCTGCTTTTACTCAGCCACAAAGCACAGAACACGAGGCTATAGACTGGCTATATGACATTTGTGATTTAAAAAGGCAAGTTTCAGTCATGCTGATAACCACATTCTACACCCTGCACCCAAAAATGCCTCCAGGAGCACTGTCACATGAAGAGCAGGATGCCAAATCCTACTTTGCCTGCTCGCTACACGCTGGTGTAACCTACATAGTGGTTGAAGGAGATGATTAGCCTTCCTCTATTCAAATACTCAACCACTTAAAAGACACAGCCACATGACTATGCTTTAAAAACACCCTAAAAAACCGCACCACAGCTGCCTTTGCAAGGTGAAGCTGCCACGCTTGCCTTCTTCAGTGGCACTCTATTAAACCTTTGCATTGCTTTACAATTGCATTGCTCAGAGCCAGGCTGGCATTAAGGCTCCGTTCGTGAGCAAAGAGGGTTAACACCACCAAAGAAAGGAAGCAAGAAGAGTGATTTATTGATAGCACTGACCTTTGGGATTCATCAGGCTTGCTCCCAGCTCCTAGCACTCCTGCAGGGAAAGCTGCCGTGGCGAGACTGGCAAAGGCGGCAGCGGCTCCAGTCCCTCCCTCCATGTTGCGCACACAGACAGACAGACACCCGGACACACACACACTGGCTCTGCAGGAGCAGCAGGCTGGTGGGGAGGAGGAGGCTGAGCATTGGGGTTGTGTCTCCCACCACACACTCTCCTTTTGCACTTTTCCCCACCCTAAAGCCAGGCTGCTCCTCCACGACACAGAGGGTTAACACCATCTGCTCCCCACTGCAAACGGCAGCCCAGCCGAGGGGATGAAATGCTGGATTTAACCCCACCCCCCAAAAAGCAATGTAGATACAAATGAAAAGCACAAACCAGCTCCTGGTTCTGGGCTCCCATTCTGCCTCTCCTCACCAGCACTGATTCACGTTTTCCTGAGGCTGTTACAGGCATTTCAGCTGTAACCCTTTCTGAGCTGGAAGGAGGTGTAGGAATTTCTTTGTCCTGTCCCTCAGATCCACACAGGGAGCTTCTTACCTGCTCTGGAGGTTTTTATCCCTAAATAAAACTTCAGTAACTCTGATGTGAGTGACCAGTATGAGCTGTAAGAGCAGGAGTCTATTCCCAACTGTATAACCTTGGGTATATCCCATTAATGCTGTTCTGCTTCCTCCTGTCTGAAAACAGAAGGATATTTACTGGGTTCCCAGAGGAGACTTAGGAGGCTTAATTAATTTCTGGGTTTATGCAGCCAATTTGAAAAGGAGCTGTGTAAAAACTGAGCTCCTGTTTCCTAGTTTCCACCATTAAACCATAAATAGGAACTATGCCTTATTACCTAACTTTACAAACCCCATTAAAAGAGTGAAATCTTTCATCAGACCACCACTACAGCAGTCTAGAAGATCAGACATCCATAAGAGGCAGCGAGGTCTAGCAAATCAAGAGCAAAGCTTGGGTGATGGATCACTGCCTTTCAGCCCTGACTTTGCCATCAGCTTGCAGCATGACCTTGATCAAGTGGTTTTAATCTTTCTGTATCAGTACAAAAGGCAGAGCTGTTCTCACTTCAGTGAAACAACACAAGGGTTTGCTGGTGGTGTTATTACTGCTGCTATCTGCTCAAGTGCTACCTCATAACTAACAGTGTTAGATACTGACCAGACACAGCCCATGGAAACTCAGAGCATCTCAAGGTAGCTGAGTTTGCACTTAGTTCCTGTCAGCTCTGCAGGACTCCTGGGGAAGAGCTTTAAGACCATCAAATCCAAGTGCCAGGTCACCACAACACCATGTCCCTCAGCACCACAGCTACACAGCTTTCCAAGCCTTTCAGGGATGGGGACTCCACCACTGCCTTGGGCAGCCTGGTCCAGCTCAACAACCCGTTCTAGGAAGACAGTTTTCCCAATGTCCAATCTAATCCTCCCCTGGTACAACTAGAGAGCAATTCCTCTTATCCTATAGCTTACTCCTTGGGAAAAGAGACTAATCCCCACCTGGCTCCAACCTCCTTTCAGGGAGTTGTAGAGAGCCAGAAGGTTTCTCTTCAGCCTCCTTTTCTCATTGTGCACTCCTGGAACTGGGTGAAATACAAAGTGTAGAAAGACAAAACGTTACAAAATAAAACCTCTCCCTTTTTTTTTTTTTTGTTTAAAATTCCTCAGAAGAGGCCAAACAATCTCCAATTATACAGCTCTGTTCTCTTTACTTTTTACTTTTATTTCCTAAATGCTGGATAGCTGAGTGACAAGAACATGGTTAGTTACACCTACTAGGAGGTCACCACCAGCAGTTAAGGGAGAAGGGGAAGAAGACAGGAGCTTGGCAAAGTCTGAGCAAAGCCAAACAGGTTACACCCATTCTGTGCCTAGAAAGCCTGATGAATGTTTCTAAATCCCTTTCTCCCAATGCTAATTTTCCTTTGTTTCACCAAAACACACAAGGAGGAATGGGACAAACTAAAGACAGGAGAACTGAATAGGAAACAGCACACCCATTTAGGGAAAACAAACAAAAAAACACTATTCTGACTTGGCAGCAGTAGTTGCTGGACTTCAAGTATCACAAAGCTCCTTCTTCCCCCTGAACCACCTCCTCAACCTGCAGCTCCTGGTGGCAGAGACCAAAGGACAATGGATGGATTCATCTTAGGGAATATATCTCTTGGCTTAAGGTTTTGACATTCCTGACTTGAGTGGACAACTCAGCTGGAGTCAAACTTCATGACAGAAGAAAACAGCAGCAACAAAGCAAAAACTTAACCTGCTGTCCCTGCAGGGGTTTTGGACTGGATGATCCACAGAGGTCCCTTCCAACCCCTAACATGCTGGGATCCTGAGATAACACTTCAGCTTTCTACTACCTAAATGAACTTTGTGAAACACCAAGGAGAACTCCCATTCAGCCAATTCCCTCCTAACTGAAACTTCTGCCAAGCACCTCAAGATGCTCCACCTTGAACACCACTTGTCACCTCTGGCAGCACAACCTTTCCTCCTTTGATAGCTTCTCTGAGTTTAAACATTGTTCCTTTTTAAGAAGATGAAAATGCCAAGCAAGAATAGATTTTAAATTTAACCTCTTGATGGCTTGAGGTGATCTAGGCAAAGAAAGAGCAAGGATGCTGCCAGCCAGCCTTCCTCCCTTGCTCCTAGCATCTTTTTTCATTCAATTAAAAATGGATTGCAGTTAATAACGTATGCATGACATGATACAGCAGGACTGCTTCTGATTCTGAAAGCAAATGGATTTAATGGGAAAATATTTCAGTGTTGGGATGTTTCTATTGTTGAACAAACCACTCCAAGAACACCATTCTCAGGTTCTGTACCATGACCACAGTCTGAGTTCAGTGAGCACTGCTCCAGGAGCACTGCAGCAGGTTCAGGGAATACAGAGACCAACCGGCCAGCTGGAACCAAAGAATTGAAATATTGAAAGGCAAAGCTTGCTGCAAGCCCAAGACAAGGACTGTTTCATGGCTAATTGATGACATAGGTCACCAACTGCTCTCCACTCAAGCATATGACAGGACATTTGCCTTCTCTGAGCCACAGAGCACAGCCATTCATGACCTGTTCAATCTCACAGTCCATGAAAAATAGGGGGGGGGTTTCATACCAGGAGAACTCAGTGAATCACAACACAAGAAAGAAAACCAGACTGCACTTTCTAACTGACAAAACAGACGTAAAAAGCCTTTCAGGCCCTGACCACATCAGACACTCCTTTGCTATGGCTGAAGTTAAAAGCTTTTCTGCAGGGTTGGTTGAAGCTCTGCCTTCCCTGAGAACACAACAGAAACGCTGAGCAGGCTGCAGCAGACACCTTCCAAGCCCTTTCCAAAGGGAAGTTTGCATTCCTGAACATCCTTCTGCACGAGAACTATGCTCAAGGCTCTACTTTAAATACAAAGATACTGCCACTCCTGCACACCTCCCAGAATTAATCACCTTCAAAGGCCCTTTAGACAGCTCTGGATTATTACATCTCTATGACAGTTATTGTCCTGCTGAATTCCTTGGGATAGGCCTTACTCTCTTGATGACCAACTCATCTACTGCAGGTATACACTAGAAGAAACTTCTGCACAGCATGGGTTCTCAAGCACTGGAACAGGCTCCTCAGGGAGGTGGTTGAATCCTCATCCCTGGAGGGGTTTCAAAGAGATAGAGATGTGGGGCTGAGGGACATGGTTTAGCACCAGATTTGGTACAGTTACGAACAGTTGGCCTTGATGGTCCTGGAGGTCTTCTGCAACCAGAATTAACCAGAACATTCACTGGTGGAATCCATTCCAGGAGTAGGATCTCCCCTTCCTTCACTCAAAGACAGACTTTGAGGTGCTGAAGTGTGTCCAAAGAGCAGCAGAGCTGGTGAAGGGTCTGGAGAACAGGTCTGGTGAGGAGCAGCTGAGGGTACTGGGGTTGTTTAGTCTGGAGAAAAGGAGGCTGAGGGGAGAACCTCACTGCTTCCTAAAACCCTCTCAAAAGGAAGCTGGAGCCAGATGAGGTTTGGTCTCTTCTTCCAAAAAAGAGGGGACAGGACAGAGGAAATGACCTCAGGGTGCACCAGGGGAGGATTAGGTTAGACATTAGGAATAATTTGCCCAACAGGGTTACCAGTGGTGGCCTGGCAGTGCTGGGCTAATGGTTGGACTTGATGATCTCAAAAGTCTTTCCCAACCTCAATAATTCTATCTTCAAAACAAGGTACTCACTGCCACTAAGTTCGAGAAACCTTACTCCAAAGCAAAGAGGAAGCAGCCTCTGGAGCAGACACTGAAACAGATGACTCATGTCAGCATTCCCACTCTGCTTTTCCTCCTCTGTCTAACACCCTGAGCCAGCTGCTGCTCAGCACAAGTTGGTGCTTGTATAAAATGCTCTCCAATGCCGTGTCCAAGGTGTGTCTGTGCAATCCACCTGCTGGTATTCAGCAATCCTTCAGCCACCTGCCCTCTAAGGAGGGATGAATCTAAAATGTATTCCTCTCAGATGTGTCTCAGGCATGGGAAGACAGAACTCCCACCAAAAGAAACCCAGCAAGCTTTGTTAAGTATTTCCATCTGCAGAATTCAGCCATGGAGAAAGAGATCATCAGCCACACAGCTGCTCAGGAGCACTTCATGCCTTAGAGTTGTTTCCACTTCAGTTTTGGATCAGAGTTGAAAACCTGTTTCTCCTGAGCCTAGTAAAATGCAAGACAAGCTACCAAGACAACAAAATGTCCTGAGGGATAGTGAGCAGTGGCAGGAGAGGAAAGTAAGCATGCAAATTTGGGGATTCTCCAGAGCTGGAGAAAACAGAAGGAGGTTCAACAGCAGAGAGAAGCAACAGACAGGCTCAGGGAAAAGATAAGACACCTGACACCATGATAAAGAACTCTGTCACCTTTAGGACTTGTGGGGAAAAGAACACCACTGCCTTCTCATTGAAGTTTGGTGAGGCTGCTTGCCCCAGGAAAAGCCACAGTTTGTGGTGGAAGGTTTGAGTAATAGAGGAACAGATCAAATGGCAATCAGCACAGGCACATTTCACTGCAGCCAGGTCAAAGTCCCCCAAGATAACAGCTTTTTAGCCCTCAAAGGACAGTACCTCTGGCAGCAGCTTTCTCTCCAGTGCAAGAGGTTAGCAGCAACAAGGAAAGATAGAACATCCTGGAAGTGACTTGAGCATCCACACATCTCTAACCAGAAGAGACTGCAGAGCAGCTGAAAAACTTCAAATGCTTCTCAATCTGTCCACC
The DNA here is from genome assembly GCF_027791375.1 of Indicator indicator. Lineage (NCBI taxonomy): Eukaryota > Metazoa > Chordata > Aves > Piciformes > Indicatoridae > Indicator > Indicator indicator. The sequence continues at coordinate 4,252,708 of NC_072043.1, forward strand.
CCTCTCACTTCTAACCCAGTTGCACATTTCCTCAAGTCTCTTTTCAACCAGCTGCTCTTCACATACTGATCCTCTCTGTTGTCACAGGAGATGAAAAATGCTTGCTAGCACTGTTGGTGGTCCAGGCCATCAGACCAGCTCACCTAAGGGCTGCATAAAAATATCTAATGGGATTGTGCAGCCCATCCTCTGCAGCAGGAGCCATCTAGCTCCACGCCTGCATGGCAGTAAGCTTCCCATCCCAGTGAAATTCCATTCAGCACCTACCACAGCTGTCACACACCCAGTATCTCACCAGACAAAGGCCTCCAGGTTTCTGTTCCCCCCAGGCATGAAGCCAGCAATATGCTGCTCTGTTTTTCAGATTAGCCAGCCATGATTTGACTCACAGGGATAGCTCAGGTAATAATTCTGCCTCAATACCCTCTTGGAATGAAAGCTTTTAATTAAATATCCCCCAAGACAGTTGCAAGGACAGAAAGAGAGAAGAAGCTTTGTCTTCTCTACCACTGCCTGTTCTTACCAGTTGCAATCCTCCTTACCATAAAATGTCCTGATTCTCCTTCCCCAGGTGTTGTTTTGTAAGAAACTCCTTTACCCTGACACAACAAATCAGTCTCTTTTCCAAAGCCTTCTCTTCTCCAGGCTGAATAATCCCAGTTCCCTCAGCCTGTCCTTACAGAACAGGTGGTAGAGTCCCCAACCTTGGAGATGTTCAAGAAACCTGTGGACATGGTTTAATGGTCACAGTGGTGTTGGGTCAGTGGTTGGACTCAATGCTCTCAGAGGTCTTTTCCAACCAAAACAACTCTCTGATTCTAAAATCTGGACAAAAAGGGTTCCTGTTTAAGATGACATTGCACATTTTCTCAGAGTACAGCTTCTGGGATATGTATTTTTTTCTCCCCCAACATTGAAAGCTTTTTAACATAGAACACAGTTAAATGAGAATAAAACGGCTGCTTGGAACATGAAGAGGAGATTACACTTTTTTTTTTTTGTCTCAAATGGAAAGAAAAGAAGATGAAAGGCAAAGCTAATTTTCTCTCATTACAATCCATTGATGCACAGATTCTGGTTAATTGCTTCCCTTATGGGTATAATCTAAACGTTTAAAACTATAATAAACCTACCAAGCACCACAAGAAAATAAAAGAAGATTTGAGAAAGAGCTTGGGGAACCTTTTCAGCAAGTTTTTCATTAGTTTTGCATGGAGAACAGCATCTAAGGAGCCTGGGTGCATGTTGCAGCAAGAAAACAGAGTTCTGTTCAGTGGAAAAGGACACAGAGAAAAGGATATCACTGCCCTGCTTTCCAGCTCCAACATCCTGCACACCAGGGAATTGGTTTGGTGGGAAAGAGGAGATGAAAACTCTTATTAAACACATGTGCTAGAAAAATGAGCTCTAAAGGTGGACCAAAAATTTACCTGAAAAACAGAAGGGACAAAAAAAAAAAAAAATATTTTGGTAGCAGTTCAGTGGTAATTTGTCCCAGAGCTCAGCCACTGATGGTTTGTACTTCAAGGCTTTAATGCCCCTAGGCCACCTCTGAACCATCAGTGCTGAAAACACAGGAGTAAAGATTTTAACAGAGCAACTGGAAATGGTCCCCACCAGGCTAAAAAGTGGCTTCTCATTAAAAGTGGCTTCCTCATTAAGTTCCAAGAAGGTAATGAGCACACAAGGTGTAAAACCAGCAGTTAAAATGCAGACCCAGCCTCTCCTGTCTCCACAAGGTACCATTTTTAAACATCTACAAGTAACTAAAATTAAACACAAACTGGAAAAGAGATTTTGGAACAAAATGGGGACTTGACGTGCTTTTTGTCTTCATGCTTCAACTGCTGCAGCAGGGCTGCTTTTGCTTTAAGCATGGCCTTTTGGAGTCCATACTCACACAATGCAGGAGTTGATGATCACCCATATAAGCCAAACAGACTGAAGAGTTGGGGTTGTTCAGTCTGGAGAAGAGAAGGATCCAAGGAGACCTTTTTGTGACCTTCCAGTATCTTAAGGGGGCCTACAAGAAAGCTGGGGAGGGACTTTTGAGGATGTCAGGTAGTGAAATGATAGGACTGGGGGGAACGAAGCAAATCTAGATTCAGAGGATGTTAGGAAGAAGTTTTACACCATGAAGGTGGTGAGACACTGGCACAGGTTGCCCAGAGAGGTGGTGGAAGCCTCATCCCTGGAGGTTTTTAAGGCCAGGCTGGATGTAGCTCTGAGCAACCTGATCTAATGTGAGGTGTCCCTGTCCATGGCAGGGGGGTTGGAACTGGATGATCCCTGAGGTCCCTTCCAACCCTGACAATTCTATGATTCTACGAAACATACTTCTATGAAGTAACTATGAAAGGACATGAGTGTCTGATGCAGTCCAGATAACATTCAGTAGTTAAATGTGGTGGTGGTATGAGCAGGTTGAAGCCATAACCATGCAAACCCAGCTGTGTTCCAGGGAACTATAAAGGGCAGTCCCTTGTGCCTGCCTCATTCCAATCACACAGGTGACCATTCAGACAACACCTTTGATTCCTTTCAAGGAGGAACAGCCTGTCACTTTTAAGTCCCAACAATCCACACAAGGCTTTAAAGATGTCTTGGGATTTGCAACTTCTGTAAAAGGAATGGCAGAAAAGAAATAAATCACCGTGTTCAAGACAATCCTATAAAAAGAACCACGAGTGCCAGACTGCTGGGTGACAACTGCCGTGCAGCAGGAGATGAATCATGCCCTGGCACAGGCAGGCTGCAATTTGGTGCAAAGAAGTTATCATAATCAATATTTACAGATGAGTATTTATATCAAGAGAGTATACATTTGCCTCAATAAGGATCTGGAGACTGCTCTTGGAATAGAAATAAAAAGTACCAGGTGAAAAATGTTGGCCTTTCCCTCATCGCAAATCCGTTTATCTGCAAACCTGGCCATGCAGCTTGCCACTGACTGGGTGGAATTGAAAGGGCCAGCAACAAAACCTCAGAGCAGAGCAGTCACATGCTCCTTTTGTGGAGGGCAAACTGAAGAAACAAAGTTGGAGAACCAAGTGCAATTATTTTAACAATATGACTACAGAGCTGTCTGGAAGCTCCCACTGTGCGCAGAGCTGTCTGGACACAAAGACAGGCTCTGATTGAGAGCACTGAGCATCAAAAGCCATCACTGGAACAGAACCAGTTGCCAAGATCCTGGAAGCAAGAGGTGACCACTCCATCAGCATGATGAAACTTGCTTAGAAGCATCTTGAAAACATCTACTTCACTATTACACAACTGGTAAATAGGTTTGGATTTCCAGTGTGAAAAGGCAGGCAGTGAAGAACTCGGAAAGGATGGACCTCTGGGAAGCACCAGACAAGATTGCAACCACATAAAGTTTCTTACTTGGATGCTTCTGGCAATTTCATTTCACTCTTTATCGAGAAAAGTGTGGCCAGCAGGTTGAGGGAGGTTCTCCCCCTCTACTCTGCCATGGTCAGGGCATAGATGGAATACTGGGTCCTTCCCATTCTGGGCTCCTCAGTTTAAGAGGAACAGAGAACTGCTGGAGAGAGTTCAGTGGAGGCTACAAAGATGCTGAGGGGTCTGGAGCATCTCTGTTGAGGGAGAAGGCTGAGAGCCCTAGAGAAGAGTAGCCTAGGAGGGGACCTTCTCAATGATCAGCAAGAGCTAAAGGTTGGAGGTCATGAGGATGGGGCTGGGCTCTTCTCAGTGGTGGTCAGTGAGAGGACGAGGCACAATGGGTACAAATTAGAACACAGGAGGTTTCACTTCAGAAGAAATTTTTAACATTGAGGGTGGCAGAGCACTGAACCAGGCTGCTTAGAGAGGCTGTTGAGTCTCCTCCTCAGGAGGCTTCCAAAACATACCTAGACATGTTCCTGTGCAACCTGATCCAGGCCAACCTGCATTAGTGTGGGGGTGGACTTGATGATCTCCAGAGGTCCCTTCCACCCCGCACTGCTCTATGCTTCTGTGATTCATGCTTTAAGGGCAGTGACAGCAAGCCAGAGCTGCTGCCAAAGATGATGCCAGTGCAAAAGGCAGAAGACCTGCAGCAGCAGTAACAGCCTTTTCTGCACACCCTCTGTTTTATCAGCTGGAAAACAAACAACAAAAAAAAACAAACCCCAAAAAACCACTTTACAAAAGGAACTTTCACTGTCAGATATTTCTAGCTTCCTAAAACTCAAGGTGCTGTAAAATACACCAAATTTAAGCTCTGCTGCTGCACTGCACCACAGTTACACACAGAACTGTTTTCCAGGCTTCTAATGGTCACTCCAGATCAGCTTTTGCTTATGGATTTGCAATAAATATATACCAATAAATATATATAAAGCCCAGATTTATATCTAAATATATATTTCTTGATATACATATACACATACAAATATATTTGCTATTTATATATAGATATATTTGCTATATATATTTACTATATATATATATAAAACCATAAACCTGGGCTTAGCTACAAGGTGGTCTGCTATTTTGTACATTAAATCAAGCCCATCCCCACGATTTTAATTCACTAAAGCACAGCTTGCAGACACATCTTTACACATCAAATACAATTCACAGCTGATTGAATTCAAATTCTGTTAGTGCCAAACACCCAGCACTGCAGAACTAGCAAACTGTGTACCCAATTATCACTTGTGTAGTTCAAGGTACTGCATTTAAATGAAGATTAAGAAAATTAAACAGGCTTGGAATGGGTTTGTTGTTGGGTTTTTTTGCTAGGAAAACGTGTTGGAAGGGACCAATGCTTCTGAAAAATTGAATAGCTTTGCTACAAGTGGTTTTAATAAAGGTGAGGGTGTTATTGCCAAGTTTTCTTCTTGTTTCCTTTTCATTCCCCTGACCAGGTAACATAACACACTGAAAAAAGGAAAACACCAAACACTACCAAACATTTTTAGTGTTAAAGGAAACCAACCTCCTAAAACAAGACTCCAAACTGTAACTGAAGTTAAGAGACATAAGAAAAAAAAAACTTACTGTAAATGCAAAGCAGACTCTCCAGAAAGAACAGTTGGGGCATGCTGAAACACCCTAATTTATGGAGAAATGCAACTGGGCAGGTTCCCTCAGTGCAAATCCCACACAAGGTTATAAACCAGGAATATCCAAATGCTTCTTCCTTCACCACTTCTGTGGCAAGTTACCTCTCCCTGAGCATACACTGAACAATAGATTGATCTTTGGATACAGTTACTGAATTGCTGCCCTTTAAAAGGTGCCTCTCAATTTGACAAAGCAGACAATGCTTTGTGAGAACATACATGGTACAGGTGAGGGAACTGGGGTTGATCAGCCTGGAGAAAAGGAGGCTGAGAGAGACCTTCTGGCAACTCCCAGAAAGGAGGTTAGACTGAGATGGGGGTTGGTTGCTTCTTCCTAGGAAAAAGTGATAGAACAAGAAGAAATGGCCTCGAGTTGCACCAGGGCAGGTTTAGGTTGGATACTAGAAGAAATTTCTTCACTGGAAGGGTTCTCAAACACTGGAACAGGCTCCCCAGGGAGGTGTTTGAACCCCTATCCCTGGAGTTTAAAAGAGGCAGCGATGTGGTGCTGAGGGACATGGTTTAGCACCAGCCTCAGCAGAGTTAGAGAATGGTTGGACTCAATCTGAAAGGTCTTTTCCAACCAAAATGATTCTCTGATTCTATAAATTGCTTTCAAAGTAGAAAAAAAAACCCAGGAATACTTATTGCAAAGAGGTGAAGTGCAAATCACTTGGTATCATTTCACTGTCGTAGGCAGGAGAGAGAAAAGCAAATGAGAGCAGCTACAAATATTCCTGATCTAAGATCCTAGCTCAGCAGATTTGATGCTTTCAGCAATACAACCTGTCTGCAACAACAGGTTTGGGTTGGAAGGGGCCTTAAAGATCATCCAGTTCCAAACCCCCTGCTGTGGGCAGGGACACCTCCCACTAGCCCAGGGTGCTGAGGGCCTCATCCAACCTGGCCTTGAACACTTCCAGCTCCAACAACATTCCCAGGGCCACAGAAACAATGCCTGACACCACATCAGAAACTGAAAATTAGTTCTCTTACTTCACAAGCCACTGCAGGACTGCTGGAGCTTTGGCTTCAGCGCAGGAGTTGAACTCTCTGCCTGCTAGAACAATGCACAAAAGCACAGCTCAGAGCACAATGAAAGCACCACATTCTTGCAGCTGCCAACCAAACCTTTTTCACTCCCCCTGTGCCAGGCAGCGTTTTTCTTCAGGAAGAAGAGGCAACAAAGAAAGGCACAGAGAGCTACATAAAGATAAAATGATGCAGAAGCCTTGGTGGCTTCATCCACGTTTAGGGATCCCACACTTAGCAGCACTAAAATAATCAGGGGGCTGGAGCCCTATGCTACAAGGACAGGCTAAGAGAGCTGAGGGCCTTCAGCCTGGAGAAGAGAAGGCTCCAGGCAGACCTTAGAGCAGCCTTCCAGTACCTGAAGGGGGCTGCAAGAAGACTGCAGAGGGACTGTTTGCAAAGGTCTGCAGTGAGAGGATGAGAAGCAGTGGTTTGAAATTAGAGGATATAGGTTGGATGCTAGTAACAAATTCTGCACCATGAGAGTAGTGGAAAACTGCAACAGGTTGCCCAGGCAGGGAGACGAGGCCACATCCCTGAAGATATTCAAGGTGAGGCTTGACAATGCTCTGAGCAACCTGATCTAGTGGAGGATGTCCCTGCTGACTGCAGGGGGGTTAGACTAGATGACCTCTGGAGGTCCTTTCCAACCCAGGACTATTCTATGATTCCATTCTATGATTTGTCCAATGCAGACCAATGCAAATATTGTCCTTGACATGAGGGATTCCTATGCCTGGGACACATAATAAGCACTGATTTAGCCACAGATTTGTTCTTCTATTAAAATCTTTAAGGCTTTCCTGCCAAGTGGTTCAGTACTTCATCTTGCCCTTTAAGCTGGGTTAGAGATGAGAATCCTGAAGGGCTCTGCAGCATTTGGATAATTTTTATTTTCAATCACAGTTCTGGTCATAATCAAACAGATTTAATTCCTGCTCTAGACCTTTCTCCTCTTAAACCTCTCAGCAGCCTTCCAGTATGTGAAGGGTGGAAAGGGACTACTGACACAAGCATGGAATAATAGGATGGGATACAATGGCTTAAAACTGGAAGAAGTTGGATTTAGATTAAATATTAGGAAGAAATTCTTCCCCATCGGGATGAGGAGGCACTGGAACAGGTTGCCCAGAGAAGCTGTGGAGGCTCCAACCCTGGAAGTGCTGAAAGCCAGGTTGGATGAGGCCTTGAGCAACCTGGGCTAGTGGGAGGTATCCATGGCAGGGGGGTTGGAACTGGATGACCTTGAAGGTCCCTTCCAATCTAAACCATTCTGTGATTCTATGATTTTAAGTTATTATTGGTGTATAAACTCTTTCTTTTTGGTTTTCATACTGAGCTTACTCATGTCACCAATGAAAATAAAATCTATTTTTGATGCTGGAAAGGGTTCATGCTACAACTTTTCTGTAGAAGTCTATATATTTTTATCAGGGCTTAGTATCATAACACTGCTTCAGGAAAAAAAAAAAAGAAAAGAAAGCAGAGGATGGAGGATAAAGAGGAGCACTGTTACTTCCCAAAAACCATCTTCAAGAAGCTGCAGAAGCAGCCAACATTGCTCTTCACCCAGTATTTCTCTACAGAAGGCTGAATTTAAGCAATATATACAACACATGCATTAAGACAGAAGCTTGGAATGTCTTTTTAGCACAAACTGAGCAAAAAAAAAAGGGAAAAATCCAATGAAGTTATAGTGAACTAAACCCCCTTGCACATTACTGAGAGACTTATTTCATTTTCCTATTTATCTGAGAGTCTGAATTCTTGCATTATGTAGCATCTGGGTACACAGAGATGATTTCAGTGCCCTCTGTGGCATTTGCTCCCCTACTTTCTCCTTCACAAGTAGTTCTTCAAACTTGCAGCTAATCAAAAGAAATTTCTGGCCTCTTAAATTCCATTTTTAGTGCTGCCCTACTTAATAATAATAAAACAAAACAAAAAGGAATTCATGCTTCTCTTCTATTGAAACCAGTAAAAGGAAACAAATCTCTCTATGCCTCCCTTGCTTAGGTTATTGAGGCAAAAACAGGTTTCCAGGGTTCTCAAGAGCTGTTCACAATCCACCCAGCCTGCTGTAATGGATGGAAGAAAAGCAGCTGGGGAGCAAAGAGGCAACCTGCAGCTCAAATAGATTTGAAGCAGCATCAAACCACATGCACAGCCATGGTTCTCCAGAGTAGTGGTGCTGGGACACCTTCCTTCAGTCAAGCTTCTGGACTCCTGCCCAATTCAGCTCTACTGGATGCAGTTCAGTTCTGTCCTGAACAAGCACATCTCTGTCAGATTCTCGTGCTTCACTCATTAAGTCCAAGAACAGCAATTTGCAAAGGAAAAAGAGTGGGATATTTCAGAGCCCTTAGTTACTCCATCACTCCAATCAGCTCTTCCAGGGATCAAGGATGAATGGTTGATAACAAAACCTTGACAGATCATGTGGAGGCAGCTGACTCTGAGCAAGGAAAGCCTTTGAGAAAGGCTGTATGCATCAGCAATACACATTGGGTGTTTCTGCAAAACCCAGGCCAGGAAACAAGCCAAGATCTAACCCTGGCTGAGACTTCCACTGTCCTCAACCCACCTTCCTCCTCCTGTAACAACTAACTGTCTTTATGCTGATGCTTTGGCTGGAAGAAACCTTTAAGATCCAGCTGTTAACCCAACACTGCTAGGTCACAGATGGCTGAAATAAACTGAGGAAGAATTTAAAAGAGAGAACAAAAAAAACTTCAATATTACATCACAAATTATTCCATCATCATGGAATTTCACCTGGCTAGACACCAGAGTGGGCTCAACTGTGCTAGTTAGGAGCTATAAAGCTGACCTCTGGAGACTTTCAAAACCCACCTGGATGCATTCCTGTGCAGACTACCCTAAGTGATCCTGCTCTGGCAGGCGGGTTGGACCTGATGATCTCTTGAAGTCCCTTCCAACCTCTGTGAGACTGTCACTGCATCCTCATTTTGGGGCAAACTCAAGGACAGGACTTTTTACAAGGACTTGGAGTGATAGGATGAGAGGGAATGAAGTGAAGATTGAGAAGGGCAGATTTAGACTGCAGATTAAGAAGAAATTCTTTACAGCGAGAGTGGTGAGACACTAGAACAGGTTGCCCAGGGAGGTCCTGGATGCCCCCTCCCTGAAGGTGTTCAAGGCCAGGCTGGATGAGACCTTGAGGAACCTGATCTAGTGGAAGGTATCCCTGCCCATGGCATGGGGGTTGGAACTGGATGATCTTCAAGGTCCCTTCCAACCCAAACCATTCCAAGAACCTATGAGTTATCCTTCATTTTGGAAGAGTCCAAACCGAAGCTTCTAGAAACCTGAGCTCTTCTTACTCAGTATCCTAAACTTCAGTGAGAGAGGCTCACTTCTCAAATAACCCTCAAACTAACCTGGCATCAAACACTTCCAGGTGTTTGCAGTATTCCCAGTGAAGCCAAGCACTGTCATCATGTTCTACCTAGACTGCAAATCATTGCAGACTGGAGAAAATAAACCCTCAGGATCTCAAACTTATCACGAGTGAACAAACAGGGGATAAATGAGATTCCAGTTGCTGCCCCAGCTCTGAGGAAAGGACAGGTTTTGACTCACAGTGAAGCACGTGTGGAGCCCCCACATCTGTATTGCAGCTGCCAGCAGAAAGCAGGAGGGGTGGAGGAACTTCAGCCGTGTAGCAAATGCATCAATTACAACTTCAAACGAACCTGCACTTGAAGGAGGGGTGAGGGGAAAGGAAAAAATAAAAACAAACATACTGTGGCAGGTACCCTTGGCAGCAGTCTTAAAGGACAAGCATTTACAATTATGAGACCATATTAACAAGGCAGCTCTGAAGCATTTTTGTCCTCTGCACACTGCAGCCTCTGCGATGTGCTCAGCAGTTCTATTTATATAGATGTGACTCACCTTAGAGCTCCCTCAGACAATGTCCCTCCTCCTCCACTCTCCCTTCAACAAATACAGACATCAACAAAGGGAAAAAACACTGAAAATAACTTCTCTTTCTAAAGTTCACCCCAAAAAACACCAACCAGACTGTAAAGGCCATGTTCGAGGTTCAGAATGCTCAAAATGAGGTGTGGGGGCTTGGGTGAGCAAAGGGGAACTGCTAGACCAGAAACTGTCATTTTAATTCCATATGACATTGCCATATGCCCAGCATCAGGAAGGAGATCTGAGACCTCATCTACATGCACATCATCATTGCAAAGGTGTCTTCAACAGCCAGACAAGTAAAACAGTTGTGGTTGGGTTTTTCTCCTACTGTAGTCCCTTAAGTGAATTGTTGTGTTGCTTTTATTTTTATATTGAGGACATTCTTTTAAAAATCAGGAGAATAAGGAAGAAAGCAGTGAAGCTCAGCTGGAAAGTTAGGTAGATGTCTCCCCTGAGATCTCTTAAGTCTAGGAAAAATACAGGCTCTAATTTACTCCGGTACTCCACAGACTGTAAAAGAGAAACACTTTGCAGATGGTGTTCCTGGGAGGGGGTGTGGGAAGCAAGGAAAAAGAACTTCTCCAGGTTCAGTCTTTCTAGAACACCTAAAGGTAAAAGAAATTGCATTTCTCCCACTGCTTAACTCCAGGAATTCTATTCTTTTTATTTAGCTCACTCCTAGTTGCTCCCTTCTCTTAGTTCCCTGGAACCCCATCCACAAGCTTCTTCTCCACTACACCTCATCCCCTTCAGCTAAGCAAAATTCTCCCACAGCTGCAGTCACTTTGCCACCAAAGTCACCCAGCTTTCAGTTCCCAACAGCTCTTTCCTCCTAAGAGCTCCTCATCAACTGTACAACAAGAAGGGGAATTTGCTCTTTTCTCCTCTGTGTTACAGGGTTGGAATAGCCAGACTCAATCACTTTCCAGTGAAAGTGCTCAGTGCTTCTTGGGTACACATTCTTGCTTCCCCAGAAGACTGTTTGCCAGCTCAGTTTTGAGGACCTACATTAACCCTGGGAGCCGCAAGAAGTTACAATGGCTTTGGAACAATTGATTGAGTCATTATCAATACCAGCAATACGAGTGATTTGATTGACCCCACCTGGCCCCAGCATAAGAAGGACATGGAACTGCTGGATTAGGTCCAGAGGAGGTCATGAAGATGATCAGAGAGCTGATGAGAGGGCTGTCCCAGTGGGGACAGGCTGAGAGAGCTGGGGCTGTTCAGCCTGGAGAAGAGATGGCTCCAGAGCAGCCTTCCAGTACATGAAGGGGGCTACAGGAGAGCTGGGGAGGGACTTTTGACAAGGGCTTGGAGTGATAAGATGAGGGAGAAAGGATTGAAGCTTGAGGAGGGCAGATTTAGACTGGAGATCAGGAAGAAATTCTTTATAGCAAGGGTGGGGAGACACTGGAACAGGTTGCCCAGGGAGACTGTGGATGTCCCTTCCCAGAGGTGTTTGGATGGGGGTCTTGAGCAACCTGGGCTAGTGGAAGGTGTCCCTGCCCATGGCAGGGGGGTTGGAACTGGATAATCATAGAATCAGTCAGGGTTGGAAGGGACCACAAGGCTCAGCCAGTTCCAACTCCCCTGCCATGGGCAGGGACACCTCACACTAGATCAGGCTGGCCAGAGCCTCATCCAGCCTGGCTGCAAACACCTCCAGGGATGGAGCCTCAACCATCTCCCTGGACAACCCATTCCAGGCTCTCACCACTCTCATGGGGAAGAACTTCTTCCTCACGTCCAGCCTGAATCTCCCCACTTCCAGCTTTATTCCATTCCCCACAGTCCTATCATTCCCTGATATCCTAAAAAGTCCCTCCCCAGCTTTCTTGTAGCCCCCTTCAGACACTGGAAGGCCACAAGAAAGTCACCTTGGAGCCTTCTCTTCTCCAGACTGAACAGCCCCAACTATTTCAGTCTGTCCTCATAGGAGAGGTGCTCCAGCCCTCTGCTCATCCTGGTGGCCCTTCTCTGGACACCTTCCAGCATGTCCAGATCCCTCTTGTCATAGGGGCTCCAGAACTGGACAAAGTACTCCAGATGGGGTCTCGCCAGAGCTGAGCAGAGGGGGAGAATCCCCTCCCTGGCCCTGCTGGCCACACTTCTCCTGATGCAGCCCAGGTTCTGCTTGGCTCTCTGGGCTGCAAGTGCTCACTGCTGGCTCCTGTTGAGCTTCTCATCCCCCAGCACCCCCAAGTCCCTCTCCTCAGGGCTGCTTTCCAGCCAGTCCCTGCCCAGCCTGGATTTGTGCTTGGGATTGCCTCGACCCAGCTGCAGGACCTTGCACTTTGTCTTGTTGAACCTCATGAGGTTGGCTTGTGCCCAGCTCTGCAGCCTGTCCAGGTCCCTCTGGATGGATCCCTTCCCTCCAGCCTGTCCAGGTCCCTCTGGATGGATCCCTTCCCTCCAGCCTGTCCAGGTCCCTCTGGATGGATCCCTTCCCTCCAGCCTCTCTGCTGCACCACACAGCTTGGTGTCAGCAGCAAACTTGCTGAGGGTGCACTCAATGCCTCTGTCCATATCACCAACAAAGATGTTGAACAAGCCTGGTCCCAGGACTGATCCCTGAGGGACTCCACTTGTCCCTGGCCTCCACTGGGACATGGAGCCATTGACAGCCACTCTTTGAGTGCAGCCATCAAGCCAGTTCTTTATCCATCTTGTGGTCCACCCATCAAACCCATGTGTCACCAGTTTGGAGACCAGGAGGTGGTGTGGGACAGTGTGAAAGGCTTTGCTCAGGTCCAGGTAAATGACATCAGTTGTTCTCCCCTCATCTATTAATGTTGTGACCTTGTCATAGAAGGCCACCAGGTTTGTCAGGCAGGATTTGCCCTTGGTAAACCCATGCTGACTGTACCCAATCACCTTTTCACTATATCCTTCTGTCTCAGTAGTGCCTTCAGGAGAATGTGCTCCATGATCTTACCAGGTACAGAGGTGAGACTGACTGGCCTGTAAGGTCCCTTCCAACCCAAACCATTCCATGAGTCCACAGACATGACTTCCCACTATAAAGCAGCAAAGAGCTCAGACAGCTTAACGCAGAAAATTCTCCTCTGTCCTCCATCCTATTTCAGTTAATTGCAGTGATCCATCACCTACAGCAATGTCCTGTGCTTAAAAATACCTAGTGTCAGCTGCAGGCATGGGAAACTCCCTTCTGAAGTTTTGCCTTGTTTAAAGCTCACTACAAAAAGATCAATCCCTGCCCCAATTGGCAGAACTTAATGGTAACAATCTTGACCAAGAAAAGGCTGAGTTGTTCTTCCCAAATTCCTCAGCTGTAAGTAATCTTATGTGAACCACTGTGAATGAAGTGAAATCCAGCTTGTCCTCGTATGCAAACACAAACTGAAGTGTCAGCATTCCTCAGTGAGGTCCAGAGAGCTCCAGGCTCAGCACACAGTGTGGAGGTCTACGTGCAGTTAAGTCTGTGCTGAAGTGCTCCTATGAAGAGAAGGGCCAAGACAAACCTCCTAATAGAAGCCAGGCCTCCTGGTCCTTCTGTGTTATATTGGAACATACACATTGCTTAGGATCACAGACTTAGGGAATTGTTTCTGTTGGAAGAGGCCTCTACGATCATCAAGTCCAACCACGGACCACCATGGACACTAAAGCACATCCCACAGTGCCACATCCACAGGTTTCTAGTCCCCATCCCTGGAGGTGTTCTCCACAACCTCCCTGGGCAACCT